>NC_089839.1:310803318-311122762 GCF_035609145.1 Eleutherodactylus coqui
TGAATGTGATTATGCTGCAAGAGTGGTTCTGCATGTGATTATACTGCAAGGGGGGCCTGAATGTGATTATACTGCTAAGGGCGGGCTCTAAATGTGATTATGCTGCTGGGGGGGCTCTGAATGTGATTATACTGCAAGGGGGGTGTCTGAATGTGATTATACTGCTAAGGGCGGGCTCTGAATGTGATTATACTGCGAGGGGCGCACTGAATGTGGTTATACTGCGAGGGGGGCTCTGAATGTGATTATACTGCGAGGGGCGCTCTGAAAAGGATTATACTGCAATGGGGGGCTCTGAATGTGATTAAACTGCGAGGGGGGGCTTCTGAATGTGATTATACTGCGGGGGGGGGGGTTCTGAATGTGATTATACTGCGGGGGGGGGGGGGGGGTTCTGAATGTGTTTATACTGCGAGGGGGTTCTGAATGTGTTTATACTGCGAGGGGGGGTTCTGAATGTGATTATACTGCGATGGGGGGCTCTGAATGTGATTATACTGCGATGGGGGGCTCTGAATGTGATTATACTGCGAGGGGGGTTCTGAATGTGATTATACCGCTGGGGGGGGCTCTGAATGTTATTATACTGTGAGGGGGGTTCTGAATGTGATTATACTGCGAGGGCGGGTTCTGAATGTGTTTATACTGCGAGGGGGGGTTCTGAATGTGTTTATACTGCGAGGGGGGGTTCTGAATGTGATTATACTGCGAGGGGGGTTCTGAATGTGATTATACCGCTGGGGGGGGGGGCTCTGAATGTTATTATACTGTGAGGGGGGTTCTGAATGTGATTATACTCTGAGGGGGGTTCTGAATGTGATTATACTGTGAGGGGGGCTCTGAATGTGATTATACTGTGAGGGGGACTCTGAATGTGATTATACTGTGAGGGGGGCTCTGAATGTGATTATACTGCGATGGGGGGCTCTGAATGTGATTATACTGCGATGGGGGGCTCTGAATGTGATTATACTGCGATGGGGGGCTCTGAATGTGATTATACTGTGAGGGGGGGCTCTGAATGTGATTATACTGCGATGGGGGGCTTTGAATGTGATTATACTGCGATGGGGGGCTCTGAATGTGATTATACTGCGAGGGGGGTTCTGAATGTGCCTATAGTGCGAGGGGGGCTCTGAATGTGATTATACCGCTGGGGGGGGGGGGCTCTGAATGTTATTATACTGTGAGGGGGGTTCTGAATGTGATTATACTGTGAGGGGGCTCTGAATGTGATTATACTGTGAGGGGGGCTCTGAATGTGATTATACTGCGATGGGGGGCTCTGAATGTGATTATACTGCGATGGGGGGCTCTGAATGTGATTATACAGCGAGCGGGTGCTCTGAATGTCATTGTACTGCGAGGGGCACTCTGAATGTGATTATACTGCGAGGAGCGCTCTGAATGTGATTATACTGCGAGGGGCGCCTTGAATGTGATTATACTGCGTGGGGGGGCGCTGAATGTGCTTATACAGCGAGGGGCGCTCTGAATGTGGTTATACTGCGAGGGGGTTCTGGACGTGATTATACTGCGAGAGAGGCTCTGAATGTGATTATACCGTGAGGGGGGGGGGCTCTGAATGTGATTATACCATGAGGGGGGCTCTGAATGTGATTATACTGCGAGGGGGGGCTCTGAATGTGATCATACTGCAAGGCGCGCTCTGAATGTGATTATACTGCGAGGGGTGCACTGAATGTTGTTATACTGCGAGGGGGCTCTGAATGTGATTATACTGCGAGGGGGGACTCTGAATGTGATTATACTACAAGGGGCGCTCTGAATATGATTATACTGCAGGGGGGCTCTGAATGTGGTTATACTACGAGGGGGGCTCTGAATGTGGTTATATTGCGTGGGGGTTCTGAATGTGATTATACTGCGAGGGGGGTCTGAATGTGATTATACTGCGAGGGCGTGCTCTGAATGTGATTGTACTGCGAGGGGCGCTCTGAATGTGATTGTACTGCGAGAGGGGTTCTGAATGTGATTATACGGCAAAGTGAGGCTCTGAATGCGATTATACTGCAAAGAGGGGCTCTGAATGTAATTATACTGCTGAGGGGCTCAGAATGTGATTATACTGCGAGGGGGGTTCTGAATGTAATTATACTGCGAGGGGCGCTCTGAATGTAATTATACTGCGAGGGGGGTTCTGAATGTATTTATACTGCGAGGGGGTTCTGAATGTGATTATACTGCGAGGAGGCTCTGAATGTGATTATACTACGAGGGGGGATCTGAATATGATTATACCGCAAGGGGGGCTCTGAATGTGATTATTATAGTGAGAGGGGCGCTCTGAATGTGATTATACTGCGAGGGGGGACTCTGAATGTGATTATACTGCGAGGGGGCGCTCTGAATGTGATTATACTGCGAGGGGCGCTCTAAATGTGTTTACACTGCGAGGGGGGTTCTGAATGTGATTATACTGCGTGGGGGGCTCTGAATGTGATTATACTGCTACAGTGCTATTGAATGTGATTATACTGTGAGGTGCATTCTGAATGTGCTTTTTCTGCGAGGGGGGCTCTGAATGTGATTATACTGCGATGGGGGGCACTGAATGTGATTATACTGCGAGGGGGGCTCTGAATGTGATTATACTGCAAAGGGGGGCTCTGAATGTGATTATACTGCGAGGGGGCTCTGAATGTGCTTGTACTGCGAGGGGGTTTCTAAATGTGATTATGCTGCTGGGGGGGTTCTGAATGTGCTTATATTGCGAGCGGGGGGCCCTGAATGTGATTGTACTGCGAGGGGGGGCTCTCAATGTGCTTATACTGCGAGGGGGGGCTCTCAATGTGCTTATACTGCGAGGGGGGGCTCTGAATGTGATTATACTGTGAGGGGCGCACTGAATGTGTTTATACTGCGAGAGGGGCTCTGAATGTAATTATACTGCAAGGGGGGGTTCTGAATGTAATTATACCACGAGAGGGGCTCTGAATGTGATTATACTGCGTGGGGGGCTCTGAATGTGCTTGTACTGCGAGGGGGGTTCTGAATGTGATTATACCGCAAGGGGGGCTCTATATGTGATTATGCTGCTGGGGAGGTTCTGAATGTGCTTATACTGCGAGGGGGGGCTCTGAATGTGATTATACTGTGAGGGGCGCACTGAATGTGTTTATACTGCGAGAGGGGCTCTGAATGTAATTATACTGCAAGGGGGGGGGGGGGTTTCTGAATGTAATTATACCGCGAGAGGGGCTCTGAATGTGATTGTACTGCGAGGGGGGCTCTCAATGTGCTTATACTGCTTGGGGGGCTCTGAATGTGATTATACTGCGTGAGGGGGCCCTGAATGTGCTTTAACAGCGAGGGGCTCTCTGAATGTGATTATACTGCTAGGGGTCTCTGAATGTGATTATACTGCGAGGGGGCGTTCTGAATGTAATTATACCGCGAGAGGGGCTCTGAATGTGATTATACTGCGAGGGGGGTTCTGAATGTGCTTATACTGCGAGGGGGTTCTGAATGTGCTTATACTGCGAGGGGGGCTCTGAATGTGCTTATACTGCGAGGGGGGCTCTGAATGTGATTATACTGCGTTGGGGGGCTCTGAATGTGATTATACAGTGAGGGGGGGTTCTGAATCTGATTATATTGCAAAGGGGGGCTCTGAATGTGATTATACTGCGAGGGGCGCTCTGAATGTGATTATACTGCGAGGGGGCTTTGAATGTGATTATACTGCGAGGGCGGCTCTGAATGTGATTGTACTGCGAGGGGGGCTCTGAATGTGATTGTGCTGCGAGGGGCGATCTGAATGTGATTGTACTGCGAGGGGAGCTCTGAATGTGATTATAGTGCATGGGGGGTCCTGAATGTGCTTATACAGCAAGGGGCGCTCTGAATGTGATTATACTGCGAAGGCGGGGTCTGAATGTTATTATACTGCTAGGGCGGGCTCTGAATGTGATTGTACAGCGAGGGGTGAGCTGAATGTGATTATACTGCTAAGGGCGGGCTCTGAATGTGATTATACTGCGAGGGGCTCACTGAATGTGATTATACTGCGAGAAGCGATCTGAATGTGATTATACTGCGAGGTGGGGCTCTGAATGTGATTATCCTGCGAGGGGGGCTCTGAATGTGATTATACTGCTAGGGCGGGCTCCAAATGTGATTACCGTATATGCTCTAGTATTAGCCGACCCGAGTATAAGCCGACACAATAAGTTTCACCACAAAAAACTGGGAAAACTTTTTGACTCGAGTATAAGCCGAGCTATACTCGGGTGTATACTAGGTTAAAAAAACCTCTATTCTCACCTCCCAGCCAGCATCTGTGCCTCTTCGAGAAGCTGCTTGAATTCTCCCCGCTGTCATCACCCGCCGTCCTCTCTGCTTGGCTCTGTCAGTGCTGTGTAACTAAGTGCTGTGATTGGATTGAGCACCAGGCAATTACAGCTAGCACTCGATCCAATCACAGTACTTACTTACACAGCACTGACGGCAGGGGATTTGAAAGCCGAGCAGGGAGATGACTGCAGGGAGAATTCTAAAGCAGCTTGATTGTCTGTGAATGATCGAGCACCTGCTGTAATTCGCTGACACTCGATACAATCACAGTGCTGACGGCGGGGGATGATAGAACCGAGCAAAGAGGACAGCGGGGGATAATAGCGGAGAGAATTCTAGCAGCCTGCCGCACGGCCGCCGGAGACACAGACGCCGGCTTCGATGCGAGTATGGAGGGTATTTTTAAGCCTTCCCTGACTCGAGTATAAGCCGAGGGGGGCTTTTTCAGCACAAACAATTTTGCTGAAAAACTAGGCTTATACTCGAGTATATACAGTATACTGCGGGGGGGGGGGATCTCTCTATATATGATTATACTGCAAGGGGGGGGGACCTGAATGTGCGTATCCTGTGAGGGGGATTCTGAATGTGATTATACTGCGATGGGGGGCTTTGAATGTGATTATTCTGCGAGGTGGGGTTCTGAATGTGATTATACTGCGAGGAGCACTCTGAATGTCATTATACTGCGAGGGGGAGTTCTAAATGTGATCATACTGCAAAGGGGGGGCTCTGAATGTGATTATACTGCGAGGGGCGCTCTGAATGTGATTATACTGCGAGGGGGGCTCTGAATGTGCTTATACTGCGAGGGGGGCTCTGAATGTCATTGTACTGCTGGGGGGGTTCTGAATGTGATTATACTGCAAAGGGGGTGCTCTGAATATGATTATACTGTGAGGGGGCTCTGGATGTGCTTAAACTGCGAGGGGCGTTCTGAATGTGATTATACTGCAAGGGGGGCTCTGAATGTGCTTATACTGCGAGGGGGCTCTGAATGTGATTATACTGCGAGGGGGGCTCTGAATGTGATTATACTGCAAGGGGGGCTCTGAATGTGATTATACTGCGAGGGGGCCTCTGAATGTGATTATACTGCGAGGGGCGCTCTAAATGTGATTTTACTGCGAGGGGGGTTCTGAATGTGATTATACTGCGAGGGGGGTTCTGAATGTGATTATACTGTGAGAGGCACTCTGAATGTGATTATACTGGAGGGGGGCTCTGAATGTGATTATACTGCGATGGGAGGTCTGAATGTAATTATACTGAGATGGGGGGCTCTGAATGTGATTATACTGCGGGGGGCGCTCTGAATATGATCATACTACGAGGGGGCGTTCTGAATGTGATTATACTGGAAAGGGGGGCTCTGAATGTGATTATACTGCGAGGGGGTTCTGAATGTGATTATACTGTGAGGGGGGGCTCTGAATGTGATTATACTGTTGGGGGGGCTCTGAATGTGATTATACTGCGTGGGGCGCTCTGAATGTGATTGTACTGCGAGGGGCGCTCTGAATGTGATTATACTGCGAGGGGGTTTTGAATGTGATTATACTGCGAGGGGGGGCTCTGAATGTGATTATACTGCGTGGGGGCACTCTGAATATGATTATACTGCAAGGGGCGGTTCTGAATGTGATTTTACTGCAAAGGGGGGCTCTGAATGTGATTATACTCCGAGGGGGTGCTCTGAATCTCCTTATACTGCGAGGGGGAGTTCTAAATGTGATCATACTGCAAAGGGGGGGGGGGCTCTGAATGTGATTATACTGCGAGGGGGGCTTTGAATGTGATTATTCTGCGAGGTGGGGTTCTGAATGTGATTAAACTGCGAGGGGCACTCTGAATGTGATTATACTGCGAGGGGGAGTTCTAAATGTGATCATACTGCAAAGGGGGGGGGGGCTCTGAATGTGATTATACTGCGAGGGGCGCTCTGAATGTGATTATACTGCGAGGGGGGCTCTGAATGTGCTTATACTGCGAGGGGGCTCTGAATGTCATTGTACTGCTGGGGGGGGTTCTGAATGTGATTATACTGCAAAAGGGGTGCTCTGAATATGATTATACTGCGAGGGGGCTCTGAATGTGCTTAAACTGCGAGGGGCATTCTGAATGTGATTATACTGCGATGGGGGCTCTGAATGTGCTTATACTGCGAGGGGGACTCTGAATGTCATTGTACTGCTGGGGGGGTTCTGAATGTGATTATACTGCAAAGGGGTTGCTCTGAATATGATTATACTGCGAGGGGGCTCTGAATGTGCTTAAACTGCGAGAGGCGTTCTGAATGTGATTATACTGCGAGGGGGGCTCTGAATGTGATTATACTGCGAGGGGGGCTCTGAATGTGATTATACTGCGAGGGGGGCTCTGAATGTGATTATACTGCAAGGGGGGCTCTGAATGTGATTATACTGCGAGGGGGGCTCTGAATGTGATTATACTGCGAGGGGGCTCTGAATGTGATTATACTGCGAGAGGCACTCTGAATGTGATTATACTGGAGGGGGGCTCTGAATGTGATTATACTGCGAGGGGGGGGGTCTGAATGTAATTATACTGAGATGGGGGGCTCTGAATGTGATTATACTGCGAGGGGCGCTCTGAATATGATCATACTGCGATGGGGGCTCTGAATGTGCTTATACTGCGAGGGGGACTCTGAATGTCATTGTACTGCTGGGGGGGTTCTGAATGTGATTATACTGCAAAGGGGTTGCTCTGAATATGATTATACTGCGAGGGGGCTCTGAATGTGCTTAAACTGCGAGAGGCGTTCTGAATGTGATTATACTGCGAGGGGGGCTCTGAATGTGATTATACTGCGAGGGGGGCTCTGAATGTGATTATACTGCGAGGGGGGCTCTGAATGTGATTATACTGCAAGGGGGGCTCTGAATGTGATTATACTGCGAGGGGGGCTCTGAATGTGATTATACTGCGAGGGGGCTCTGAATGTGATTATACTGCGAGAGGCACTCTGAATGTGATTATACTGGAAAGTGGGGCTCTGAATGTGATTATACTGCGGGGGGGGGGGGCTCTGAATGTGATTATACTGCGAGGGGGGTTCTGAATGTGATTATACTGCGAGGGGGGTTCTGAATGTGATTATACTGCGAGGGGGGCTCTGAATGTGATTATACTGTTGGGGGGGCTCTGAATGTAATTATACTGCGTGGGGCGCTCTGAATGTAATTGTACTGCGAGGGGCGCTCTGAATGTGATTATACTGCGAGGGGGTTGTGAATGTGATTTTACTGCGAGGGGGGCTCTGAATGTGATTATACTGCGTGGGGGCACTCTGAATATGATTATACTGCGAGGGGGTTTTGAATGTGATTATACTGCGAGGGGGGGCTCTGAATGTGATTATACTGCGTGGGGGCACTCTGAATATGATTATACTGCAAGGGGCGGTTCTGAATGTGATTTTACTGCAAAGGGGGGCTCTGAATGTGATTATACTCCGAGGGGGTGCTCTGAATCTCCTTATACTGCGAGGGGGAGTTCTAAATGTGATCATACTGCAAAGGGGGGGGGGCTCTGAATGTGATTATACTGCGAGGGCGGCTTTGAATGTGATTATTCTGCGAGGTGGGGTTCTGAATGTGATTAAACTGCGAGGGGCACTCTGAATGTGATTATACTGCGAGGGGGAGTTCTAAATGTGATCATACTGCAAAGGGGGGGGCTCTGAATGTGATTATACTGCGAGGGGCGCTCTGAATGTGATTATACTGCGAGGGGGGCTCTGAATGTGCTTATACTGCGAGGGGGCTCTGAATGTCATTGTACTGCTGGGGGGGGGTTCTGAATGTGATTATACTGCAAAAGGGGTGCTCTGAATATGATTATACTGCGAGGGGGCTCTGAATGTGCTTAAACTGCGAGGGGCATTCTGAATGTGATTATACTGCAATGGGGGCTCTGAATGTGCTTATACTGCGAGGGGGACTCTGAATGTCATTGTACTGCTGGGGGGGTTCTGAATGTGATTATACTGCAAAGGGGGTGCTCTGAATATGATTATACTGCGAGGGGGCTCTGAATGTGCTTAAACTGCGAGAGGCGTTCTGAATGTGATTTTACTGCGAGGGGGGCTCTGAATGTGATTATACTGCGAGGGGGGCTCTGTATGTGATTATACTGCGAGGGGGGCTCTGAATGTGATTATACTGCAAGGGGGGCTCTGAATGTGATTATACTGCGAGGGGGGCTCTGAATGTGATTATACTGCGAGGGGGCTCTGAATGTGATTATACTGCGAGAGGCACTCTGAATGTGATTATACTGGAGGGGGGCTCTGAATGTGATTATACTGCGAGGGGGGGGTCTGAATGTAATTATAACGAGATGGGGGGCTCTGAATGTGATTATACTGCGAGGGGCGCTCTGAATATGATCATACTGCGAGGGGGCGTTCTGAATGTGATTATACTGGAAAGGGGGGCTCTGAATGTGCTTATACTGCGAGGGGGCTCTGAATGTCATTGTACTGCTGGGGGGGGTTCTGAATGTGATTATACTGCAAAAGGGGTGCTCTGAATATGATTATACTGCGAGGGGGCTCTGAATGTGCTTAAACTGCGAGGGGCATTCTGAATGTGATTATACTGCGATGGGGGCTCTGAATGTGCTTATACTGCGAGGGGGACTCTGAATGTCATTGTACTGCTGGGGGGGTTCTGAATGTGATTATACTGCAAAGGGGTTGCTCTGAATATGATTATACTGCGAGGGGGCTCTGAATGTGCTTAAACTGCGAGAGGCGTTCTGAATGTGATTATACTGCGAGGGGGGCTCTGAATGTGATTATACTGCGAGGGGGGCTCTGAATGTGATTATACTGCGAGGGGGGCTCTGAATGTGATTATACTGCAAGGGGGGCTCTGAATGTGATTATACTGCGAGGGGGGCTCTGAATGTGATTATACTGCGAGGGGGCTCTGAATGTGATTATACTGCGAGAGGCACTCTGAATGTGATTATACTGGAGGGGGGCTCTGAATGTGATTATACTGCGAGGGGGGGGGGGTCTGAATGTAATTATACTGAGATGGGGGGCTCTGAATGTGATTATACTGCGAGGGGCGCTCTGAATATGATCATACTGCGATGGGGGCTCTGAATGTGCTTATACTGCGAGGGGGACTCTGAATGTCATTGTACTGCTGGGGGGGTTCTGAATGTGATTATACTGCAAAGGGGTTGCTCTGAATATGATTATACTGCGAGGGGGCTCTGAATGTGCTTAAACTGCGAGAGGCGTTCTGAATGTGATTATACTGCGAGGGGGGCTCTGAATGTGATTATACTGCGAGGGGGGCTCTGAATGTGATTATACTGCGAGGGGGGCTCTGAATGTGATTATACTGCAAGGGGGGCTCTGAATGTGATTATACTGCGAGGGGGGCTCTGAATGTGATTATACTGCGAGGGGGCTCTGAATGTGATTATACTGCGAGAGGCACTCTGAATGTGATTATACTGGAAAGTGGGGCTCTGAATGTGATTATACTGCGGGGGGGGGGGCTCTGAATGTGATTATACTGCGAGGGGGGTTCTGAATGTGATTATACTGCGAGGGGGGTTCTGAATGTGATTATACTGCGAGGGGGGCTCTGAATGTGATTATACTGTTGGGGGGGCTCTGAATGTGATTATACTGCGTGGGGCGCTCTGAATGTAATTGTACTGCGAGGGGCGCTCTGAATGTGATTATACTGCGAGGGGGTTGTGAATGTGATTTTACTGCGAGGGGGGCTCTGAATGTGATTATACTGCGTGGGGGCACTCTGAATATGATTATACTGCGAGGGGGTTTTGAATGTGATTATACTGCGAGGGGGGGCTCTGAATGTGATTATACTGCGTGGGGGCACTCTGAATATGATTATACTGCAAGGGGCGGTTCTGAATGTGATTTTACTGCAAAGGGGGGCTCTGAATGTGATTATACTCCGAGGGGGTACTCTGAATCTCCTTATACTGCGAGGGGGAGTTCTAAATGTGATCATACTGCAAAGGGGGGGGGCTCTGAATGTGATTATACTGCGAGGGCGGCTTTGAATGTGATTATTCTGCGAGGTGGGGTTCTGAATGTGATTAAACTGCGAGGGGCACTCTGAATGTGATTATACTGCGAGGGGGAGTTCTAAATGTGATCATACTGCAAAGGGGGGGGGCTCTGAATGTGATTATACTGCGAGGGGCGCTCTGAATGTGATTATACTGCGAGGGGGGCTCTGAATGTGCTTATACTGCGAGGGGGCTCTGAATGTCATTGTACTGCTGGGGGGGGGTTCTGAATGTGATTATACTGCAAAAGGGGTGCTCTGAATATGATTATACTGCGAGGGGGCTCTGAATGTGCTTAAACTGCGAGGGGCATTCTGAATGTGATTATACTGCGATGGGGGCTCTGAATGTGCTTATACTGCGAGGGGGACTCTGAATGTCATTGTACTGCTGGGGGGGTTCTGAATGTGATTATACTGCAAAGGGGGTGCTCTGAATATGATTATACTGCGAGGGGGCTCTGAATGTGCTTAAACTGCGAGAGGCGTTCTGAATGTGATTTTACTGCGAGGGGGGCTCTGAATGTGATTATACTGCGAGGGGGGCTCTGTATGTGATTATACTGCGAGGGGGGCTCTGAATGTGATTATACTGCAAGGGGGGCTCTGAATGTGATTATACTGCGAGGGGGGCTCTGAATGTGATTATACTGCGAGGGGGCTCTGAATGTGATTATACTGCGAGAGGCACTCTGAATGTGATTATACTGGAGGGGGGCTCTGAATGTGATTATACTGCGAGGGGGGGGGGGTCTGAATGTAATTATACTGAGATGGGGGGCTCTGAATGTGATTATACTGCGAGGGGCGCTCTGAATATGATCATACTGCGAGGGGGTGTTCTGAATGTGATTATACTGGAAAGGGGGGCTCTGAATGTGATTATACTGCAAGGGGGGGGGGCTCTGAATGTGATTATACTGCGAGGGGGGTTCTGAATGTGATTATACTGCGAGGGGGGTTCTGAATGTGATTATACTGCGAGGGGGGCTCTGAATGTGATTATACTGTTGGGGGGGCTCTGAATGTGATTATACTGCGTGGGGCGCTCTGAATGTGATTGTACTGCGAGGGGCGCTCTGAATGTGATTATACTGCGAGGGGGTTGTGAATGTGATTTTACTGCGAGGGGGGCTCTGAATGTGATTATACTGCGTGGGGGCACTCTGAATATGATTATACTGCGAGGGGCGGTTCTGAATGTGATTTTACTGCAAAGGGGGGCTCTGAATGTGATTATACTCCGAGGGGGCGCTCTGAATGTCCTTATACTGCGAGGGGGAGTTCTAAATGTGATCATACTGCAAAGGGGGGGCTCTGAATGTGATTATACTGCGAGGGGGGCTTTGAATGTGATTATTCTGCGAGGTGGGGTTCTGAATGTGATTATACTGCGAGGGGCACTCTGAATGTGCTTATACTGCGAGGGGGGCTCTGAATGTGCTTATACTGCGAGGGGGGCTCTGAATGTGCTTATACTGCGAGGGGGGCTCTGAATGTCATTGTACTGCTGGGGGGGTTTTGAATGTGATTATACTGCAAAGGGGGTGCTCTGAATATGATTATACTGCGAGGGGGGCTCTGAATGTGAATATACTGCGAGGGGGGTTCTAAATGTGATTATACTGCAAGGGGGGTTCTGAATGTGATTATACTGCGAGGGGGGGCTCTGAATGTGCTTATACTGCGAGGGGGCTCTGAATGTGATTATACTGCGAGGGGGCTCTGAATGTGATTATACTGCGAGGCGGGCTCTGAATGTGATTATACTGCAAGGGGGGCTCTGAATGTGATTATACTGCGAGGGGGGCTCTGAATGTGATTATACTGCGAGGGGGTTCTGAATGTGATTATACTGCGAGGGGGGTTCTGAATGTGATTATACTGCGAGAGGCACTCTGAATGTGATTATACTGGAGGGGGGCTCTGAATGTGATTATACTGCAAGGGGGCTCTGAATGTGATTATACTGCGAGGGGGTCTCTGAATGTGATTATACTGCGAGGGGGCTCTGAATGTGATTATACTGCGAGGGGGGTTCTGAATGTGATTATACTGCGAGAGGCACTCTGAATGTGATTATACTGGAGGGGGGCTCTGAATGTGATTATACTGCGAGGGGGGGGGTCTGAATGTAATTATACTGAGATGGGGGGCTCTGAATGTGATTATACTGCGAGGGGCGCTCTGAATATGATCATACTGCGAGTGGGCGTTCTGAATGTGATTATACTGGAAAGGGGGGCTCTGAATGTGATTATACTGTGGGGGGGGGCTCTGAATGTGATTATACTGCGAGGGGGGTTCTGAATGTGATTATACTGCGAGGGGGGCTCTGAATGTGATTATACTGTTGGGGGGGGCTCTGAATGTGATTATACTGCGTGGGGTGCTCTGAATGTGATTGTACAGCGAGGGGCGCTCTGAATGTGATTATACTGCGAGGGGGTTGTGAATGTGATTATACTGCGAGGGGGGCTCTGAATGTGATTATACTGCGTGGGGCGGTTCTGAATGTGATTTTACTGCAAAGGGGGGTTCTGAATGTGATTATACTCCGAGGGGGCACTCTGAATGTCCTTATACTGCGAGGCGGGTTCTGAATGTGATTATACTGCGAGGGGGGCTCTGAATATGATTATACTGCTGGGGGGGGGGGCTCTGAATGTGATTATACTGCGGAGGGGGGCTCTGAATTTCATTATACTGCGTGGGGGTGCTCTGAATGTGATTATACTGCGAGGGGGTGCTCTGAATGTGATTATACTGCGAGGGGCGCTCTGAATGTGATTATACTGCGAGGGGCGCTCTGAATGTGATTATACTGCGAGGGGGCGGGCTTTGAAAGTTATTATACTGCCAGGAGGGCTCTATATGTTATTATACTGCGAGTGGGGGCTCTGAATGTGTTTATACTGCGAGGGGGGCGCTCTGAATGTGCTTATACTGTGAGGTGGGTTCTGAATGGTATTATACTGCGAGGGGCGCTCTGAATGTGTAAAGTAGGTTGTAACAGTGCGTATATTATATACTTGGTTGCCTCACTCCAGAAGTGTAGAAGATTATACTGGGATGAGAGCAGTGCTATGGATGATCTGCTTAGGAAGTTATATAATAACTTGTCTGCCAGATCTGTCTTATAACATTAAACGGGGTTTTCTGCCGTCTTTTGCATTGATGACCTGTTCTATAATATGAGATATTAGTTGATATTTTGGCCAGTAAATTGTTTGTACTGTTAGTGTATGAACTCTCAAGACATGAGAGCTCTTGATGCAGGTTGCACGCTCGCGTATGTTGGCCAAAAGATCAAGTAATATCTTGCATTTTTTTTGTGCATTTAGCCCCATGCAGTGTGAAAAGTCTGCATGCAGTTCTTTTTTCCTGCAACACAGTTTTTGAAATCTGCTCCATATGACCTACTTCGTGGATTTCCATAGCATTCAATTGACTGCTAAAATGGCACAGATTCTTATGCGCATTTCAGTGTGGAATTGGTGCCACTAATATACCTCGTAATGGGGCCTTGGGCAGGTTTTTCCTCCAGTCACCACCCCTTATGGGTTTATTAATCAGTTCAAAGCTAAAAACATTTAAAGCTGTTTAGATTTCCATTGTCAGTTTCAATGAAGGGTTTGGCAGCATCAGAGGTGCCGCTCAGCTTGCTTTCAATGTATGACAAGTGTTCAGCTATTCATATTTTTTGCTCTGAGCAGTTGTCAGAAATCATTTTAAATATAATTGTCATGGCTGCTTTGTGCGTGCAATCACTGCAAACCAAAATATAAACTCTCGGGCAACATTCACACCACACCAGGAACCTCCTGCAGTGCAAAGAAAAAAACAAAAACAAGAAGGGAAACTTTTCCTAAGGGGAGCTAGAGGGTGACAACCCCTACCTACTAGTGGATGACCCGCCCTGATAAGGTCGCATCCACCCTAGTGCCTGTGCCACTCACTAACCCTGATAAATGACAAAGCAAAACCTCAAAGAATAAATCTCAGTATTGAATCTCTGAACTTCTCTGAAGAGATGTCCTCACTGCACAGTAGAAGGAGACCGCACTGAAATGAACCCAGGCCAGAAGGGAACTGGAAACCCTCCCTAATTGCCCCCGCGTGTACACCAACAGCTGATACACCCATCAGAGGTAATGAAGACCAAATGCACAGTCCAGCTCAAACTGACACAGCAATGATCTAGTGTATATTTATTAAAGGGATCCTGTCTCCCTTACCAAACCCTTCCAACCATGTTTTCACTGCGTAAAGGGGTTGTCTATAAACTATTGATGACTTATCCTCAGGATAGGTTATCAATATCAGATCAGTAGTGGTCTGTTACCCAGGATCCCTGCCAATGTGCTTCTTGCAGAAATTAGCGCATCTACCCAGAGGAAGGCTGATTGGTGGAGGTCCCAGGCGACAGACCCTAGTCTATCTGCTATTGATAACCTATCCCGAGGATAGGCCATCAATAATTTACAAATGACAACCCCTTCCCGATGCAGACCCTTTTTTTGTCATTTTCATTTCTCCAGCTCCACTTTAAAAAAATCACAACCTTTTTAATTTTCCACCGAGATAACTGTAAGAGGGCTTGTTCTTCATGGGACCAGTTGTATCTTTCAATTGGTACCATTTAACATACCATACACTGCATTGGAAAACTCTTATAAAATTTCTGTGCAATGAAATACATAGTAACATAGTATGTCAGGCTTAATGAAGACACTGACCATCTAGTTAACCTCGCCCTTGTTGATCCAGAGGAAGGCAAAAAAAAACAGTGAGGAAAAAAATTATCTCCTATGGCAGCCAGAGTAATCCCTGGATCAACATTGGAGATCAACAACCTCGCTGGTCACCTAATGTCTATATCCTGTAATATCATAGAGCTCTAGAAAGGCATCTAGTCCCTCTTAAACTCCTCTATGGATTCTGCCATCACCGCGTTCTCAGGCAGAGAGTTCCACAGTCATATTGCTCTTGAATTGAAAAAAATAACACAACTTAACCTTTTTTTTTGGGGGGGGGGGGGGGGTTCTGGTGTTCATAGTTTAGTAAAGATGACATTACCTTTATTCTGTGGGTCAGTACCTTTAGGGAGATACCAAATTTTTATACTTTTCCAATGTTGTGCTACTTAAAAAAAATAAAACCTATTTAAGGGTTTACTCACAGGAACGATTTTAAACTGAAAATAAATCAGACAGAAATCAGACAAAAATGAAGCATATTATTGTAAATGGAGTATTCACACGGGGGATTTTTGAATAAAACGAACAGTCTGAGGAAAAGAAATTGCAGCATGTCCTATTGTGTCGTAATTTTCAGACAAAAGTCTTCTGGACCCCCCAGAGTCCACTGTTGGCCATGTTATTGGGGGATAGAAGCCATCCTGTGAGTGCAGTGCCGCCACATTCAGGGCGACCTTGTAAACTGACAGAACGTGGTCAACGAAGCCTTGTAGGAGCTGTGAAGACATCATGCACATTGTCTGCCCTCACTCTGGAGGTCTCACCGGACATTGGACAAACATTAGCACCAGAACCCTCCATAGGGCACGACATGTGAAGGGTTATCATGGACGAGCGGCTGCACTCAACATCACAGCAGTGAATGCACAGAGGGCGCCTGTGATGGGGCTTGAAGCAATGGACTGTAAGTGAGTGGAAGCAAGTGTTGTGGACAGATGAATTATAGTACATCATCTTCCGGTCAGAGGGTGGCGCTTTGGTGTGGCGGTGGCCTGGAGAGCAGTTTCTACATGACTGCATCGTCCCAACAGTGAAGTTCGGAGGAGGTTCTGTTATGGTGGGGGGAGGTCTCTGCTGGGAAGGACTGGTCCCATTGGTTATAGTGAAGTTCCCCCTCTCCGCCAATGGGTACGGAGACATCCCCGACAATGTGGCCTCACCTCCCCTGTGGTAATACTCTGGTACAGCTCCGTGTCTCCACCAACATGACGACCACCATGTCATAAGGCACGCAGTGTGGAGGGGCAGAACGTCTGCAGACTTTATTGGCCGCTCAAAGTCCGGAACTCAATCCCATGGAGAATGCTGAATTATAATGACGTATTCGTGCACACCCAGCACACCTATCATCCCCCACATCACTATCCGAAGTTCTCCTCGAGGAAATCTCTCCACACATATATGGGAATTTGGTGGAAAGCAGCCGAGGAGGGTGACTGCAGTCATTGAAGCCAAAGGCGGCCAACACCGGATTGAGAATTGTGAATAAAATCAAATTTCATCACCTTCTGTGTGTCTAGTACATCAGTCAACATAGTGTATAAGGGGCATCGGACCCTGTATATAGGATCAAGGTTCCATCTGCGGATAAACCAACTAGATCCCCAAATAAAACAGAATAAGTGTTTGCTCTCACCACATCCAGCCTACTGGACGCCAGGAATCTCTCCAGATGTATAAGCCAAACGTATGACCCACTATCTGCTATAGCAAATACTACATGCAGTCCATGCTAAGCTTTGCTGTGATTCATGTACTCACCCCGACCTCTGACGTTCCTTACATATTGCACATGGAGATTAAAAAGCAGAGGCAAGGCGCAGCCCTATTTAGCATTGCAAAAAACACAAGTGAATCGGCTTTTATCTCATTAGGTAAGATGCCAGCAGATGCCGACAGAAAGTCAGAATTTTTTATTCATTCCTATCCACAGTTACACGTCCGCCCTGCTGGAAAGTCAGATGAACCCAGCTGCTCCTTTTGTTCTAGATAAAAAACAAAGGCGGAACAAGGCAAAAGAAGGCAAAAGAAGGCAAAACAAGGCAGGCAATGAACCCCAGTTTTTAGATTTTCTCAATTTTTTAAAGCAATAACTTTTTTTATATTCCGGTTGACGCGGCCGGATGAGGGTTTGTTTGTTGTGTGGTGAGCTGTAGTTTTTATTGGCACCTTCTTTAGGTACATATAATGTAATGCATAGCTTTTATTAATTTTTTTGGAGTGTAGGGAAATTAAAAACAACATTTCTACCATTGTTTTTTGGGGGGTTTATCTTACAGCATTAATCATGCAGCATGAATGACATGACATTTTTTTTCCGCGTGTCGGTACTATTACGACAATACTAAAAGTATATTTTTTTAGGTTTTTCCACTTTTGCAGAATTGAGCCCCCTTTTTTTTCTTTTACATCTTTGCTTTGAAAGTCCTATAACATTTTTATTTCCCATGGACAGAGCTCTGTGAGGGCTTATTTTTTGCGTGATGTGCTGCAGTTTTTATTGGTACCATATTAGGGCTCAGTCACATGGGCACCGATCCGCCCGTGATAATGCACGATAAGACGGCCACACTGCAGGTGCGGATGACTCTCCGCACTGGCTGGCAGAAAGAACACATGGCCGGCAATGGAGCTGGTCATGCAGAGAGTTGTCCACACGCGGTGCGGCCGTCTTATCGTGACTAAGCCCTTAGGGTACATATAGCTTTGTTTTAATCAGTTTTAGCGCGCCTTCACACTGGCAAGAAAATCGGGTGATTTTCTTGCGCTGCAAGAGGGAGTGAAAACCCATGATTATGAAACCAATGAATTTCAATGGTTTCATTCTCATTTGAGGTATTTTTGCTCCTGCGATGCTACGAGAAAAAAAAATTATAGCATGCCGATTCTTTTTGTGGTATCGCCCACTGTTTCCAATAGGACCGGCTGCAGCAGCGCCTACCCCATTGATGGGAGAAGATTGCGATCCCCTGCCGCAGCTGTGACAGCTGCGGCAGGGGATTCCTTAAGCTTCACAGGGATGCAAGGCTGTCACATTCAGGGGTTTAACCTTGTTCTCAATGGGGCCGGTGGCAGCAGTGCCGGCCCCATTGAAAACATAGAGAGAACATCGCGATCTCCTGACACGGATTCCTTCATCCCCATGTGGAATCCCCACATCACTGAACACTGTGACAGCAGCGTCAGGAGATTACTTCATCCCCGCAGCGAGTCCCCTCATCACTGAACACTGTGATAGCAGTGGAAAGGTGTTCAGTGATGAGGGGACTTCCCGCTGGAATGAAGGAATCCCCTAGATAGAAGATCACAATGTTCTCCAATTGCTTTCAATGGGGCCGATGCTGCTGCTGCCCCATTAAAAGCAATGGCAATAAGGGATACCCCGCAGTGATGCAAGGCTATATTCACATGAAAACACCTGGAATCCAGGGGTCTTTAGAATGTTTGTGAGAGCAATATTGGGCCATGAATCATAACCTGATATCATTCTCACCAGTGTGCAGGAAACCTTAGGGCTCCCACCCACTAGCGTTTTTTTACTGCGAAATTCGCAGCGGTTTTTTTTTCTGCAGGGGTCTTTGGGCTATGGGAGTTGTAAAGCTAAAATCGCGATTGCGCAAAATCGCGATTTCGCGGTAAATCGCGATTTTGCGCGATCGCGATTTTAGCTTTACAAGTCCCATAGACCCCCTGTAGAAAAAAAAAACGTGCGAATTTCGCAGTGAAAAAAAACGCTAGTGGGTGGGAGCCCTTATAGTGTTTTTTGGGGAAATGAACAAAAATAGCATTTTGGCAGTTTTTTCTTTTTTTTTATTTGCTCTGCTGAATGAAAAGTGTGTTCAATTTACTGTACGGGTTGCTAGGGATGTCTTCATACAAAAGCGGTTTTTAAATATTTTTTAACGGAATAGGGTAAAAGGCGCGAAAAAATGTTCTGTTTTTTTTCAGTTTAAAAAAAAACTAAAAAACATTTTATGTCCCTGTAAGGGAGTTGAATCTGCAATTCTGTGATCACTATGCAAAACCAGCATATTATCGTTCTCTTTGTGAACCCTTTACATGCCACAATCAACATTGATCAGAAGGGGTTAACTGTGGGGATCGGTGTTCTCACCGATTTCTGCTGTTGCAGTGGGAGGCTGGCTGTCAGTCACAGCCGGCTCCTGCTGCAGACGTGGAGGGCTACATTCTGAGTCCGT
Source organism: Eleutherodactylus coqui (assembly GCF_035609145.1). Lineage (NCBI taxonomy): Eukaryota > Metazoa > Chordata > Amphibia > Anura > Eleutherodactylidae > Eleutherodactylus > Eleutherodactylus coqui. Next base: position 310,822,684 of record NC_089839.1, read on the forward strand.
GCCAACCATCGTATGTAATTACTATACATGTTCTTTTGCGGGAAGTGTTTCCCAGCCAGGATGTACATTTACATCCTGGGGCGGGAAAGGGTTAATATACCTAACATACACCCCTGACAGGCTTGGACACAACTCACATCAGACACCACACAGACACCCGCCCGTGCCCTATCCAATACCTGGGCAGCCCGCACATTGATGTGCCTTTACATATCGACATTGAACATGCAGTAAGTTGTTTTTCTGCGGAGCCCATGAATACCCGGCACTGAACACACTTACTGCTTACATTTCCATCTCATTGTTTTCCAGACAAACACACAAGGCTTTAATAAAAACAATAAATATACAAATAAATATATGACTTTAGCAATAGTGGAAATAATCTCCTTAAGAATACGACAATTAAGGAATCGATTAGGCTCATAAGAATAAACCAAAGAGGCAGAACTCGTTTAACCCTTTTGGGACCAGAGTATCCAAATTATAAATCCAAAAAGTTTCTTTTTGATGCAATGTCTTTTTTCCAGCAGCTTCATCACTGCCTGCAGTTTCCTCCAAAGCCTTATGTCCCATTTCAAAAAGTGTCTTGGTTTCTCTTTCACTATAAAACTTACCACCATCATGGTGATAAGTGAGGTAGGGTAGTGTAGTGAGCCAGAGCACCATCCTGGTCCCCTCCATAAATGTCATACATGTTCTGTGTCATGTCAATGCACTGTGCAAACCTGTCTTGTCATTTTCTGCATGTGCATTGCACAGCTGTAGCATCTAAAGGGTTAACTCTCATAGAATCCTTGCCTGTCAGCTCTGTCTGCTGAATGTGTCTATTCTCTTGTGTCATGTGGTACAAGTGAGGGTATAAATGTGAGTGTCTGACAGCGGTAAAGGAGTTTCATCTTCAGTAGGAGAGAGTGCTAACACAGAGCTGCATGGAAGCACCTTCAGCTTCCATGTAGGTAAAGATGAAGGAAGACGAGCGACATCCCGTAGCATTTGGATTGTGGATTTGAGGAGTGAGTCCCAGCAGTAGAGAGAGAGAGCAAATCCCGACTTCCTAAAGACAGGTACCCATTCACAAAACAAACGTTTTCCCTGTGCAGCCATCCGGCACGTCTGGCATTAGGATCACCACACAGAGGCACTTGATTGTGACACCCACACGTATACTGTGCAGGGTGTATCTAGGCTAAGCCGTCTCCTTGAGTAATTGTCAGAGTGTTTGTGGAGTGACCCCCTATTCCCCTTCCTCCTCCGGGGTTCTCCAAATCTAGGACCGGTGACATATGGATAATGTGGACTATAGGGCCGTATTCATCCTGTGTATCCTCCCTACCTCTGAGCTATAGCCTGTCAGTATGTAAAGTGAATTGTACCTGTAATACCTGTTGTTCGAGTTCTTTCTAAGTAAATTTTATACCGGGCCTTAACAGTTCCTAAGGACCCGAGGAACCATATACAAGTCTGTGTTTATTACCCTGCTGCATAGAATAACGGTATGTGCGAACGGTGGTGTCACGAGTGATATCTACTACAACCCCTCTCATCCTCTTTATTGGCACTCCCTGCCAAAGGAGTGTGGAAGCTTGGCTGGCAATCTACACTGGCTTTGGCTGCGTGTCATCCCTATCGGAACAGAGCATGGTAAGGGCCACTGTGACACGTCAGCACTTCACGCTAACCAGGCGCCCAGGGTCACCCCTCTGGAGTGTTGCAGCAGATTCTCATTAGATTCTCCTCAGTATATACACATAGAGGTGAGGTAGATCCTCCTCAGTATATACACATAGAGGTCAGTTATATTCTCCTCAGTATATACACATAGAGGTGAGGTAGATTCTCCCCAGTATATTCACATAGAGGGGAGTTAGATTCTCCTCAGTATATACACATAGAGGTGAGGTAGATTCTCCTCAGTATATACACATAGAGGTGAGGTAGATTCTCCTCAGTATATACACATAGAGGTGAGGTAGATTCTCCTCAGTATATACATATAGAGGGGAGGTAGATTCTCCTTAGTATATACACATAGAGGGGAGGTAGATTCTCCTCAGTATATACACATAGAGGTGAGGTAGATTCTCCTCAGTATATACACATAGAGGTGAGGTAGATTCTCCTCAGTATATACACATAGAGGTGAGGTAGATTCTCCTTAGTATATACACATAGAGGGGAGGTAGATTCTCCTCAGTATATACACATAGAGGTGAGGTTGATTCTCCTCAGTATATACACACAGAGGGGAGGTAGATTCCCCTCAGTATATACACATAGAGGTGAGGTAGATTCTCCTTAGTATATACACATAGAGGGGAGGTAGATTCTCCTCAGTATATACACACAGAGGGGAGGTAGATTCCCCTCAGTATATACACATAGAGGTGAGGTAGATTCTCCTCAGTATATATAGGATGGTCCTTATTTTCCAACTATTTAAAAATGTAGCTCCCACCCCCCTATCTCATTCCAATTAAGGGAAAAACAATGTATGCAAAATTTTAGCTCAGACAGACACCTGTGAGGCGACCCTCATCGACCATGGAGTTTGGAAATTTTCACCCAGAAACTTATGTTTTCTTTTAAAAAATATTTTTAGTTATCGTATTGATAATTATTTGTAAGCACTAAGAAAGGGAATTAATGCGAGTTTTCTAATTTAATTAGCATTGCTAAGTTAAGCCGGTGCTACTATTGATTTAACATACAGTTATGTTATGCGTGAATTAGGTTATGTAATGTTATGCTGGGTGGATGGCCGAGGCAATTCATACATTCAGGATATACCTGTTACAAGATCCATTTCAGATATCTCAAAGTGAAAAGAACTCTTTAAGAAGAATATGTATTCCTCTTGCTCTAGTGTATGTTGTGGGCTGCATTCCCACGAACGTATATCGGCTCGGTTTTCACGCTGAGCCGATATACGTCGTCCTCATGTGCAGGGGGGTGAGGATGGAAGAGCCAGGAGCAGGAACTGAGCTCCCGCCCCCTCTCTGCCTCCTCTCCACCCCCTCTCCGCCCTTCTGCACTATTTGCAATGAAAGGAGGTGGGGGCGGGGCTAAGTTCCACAACTTAGCCCCGCTCCCATCCCGCCTCTCCCCATTGCAAATAGTGCAGAGAGGCGGAGAGGAGGCAGAGAGGGGGCGGGAGCTCAGTTCCTGCTCCTGGCTCTTCCATCCTCCCCCCCCTCCCCCTGCAGATGAGGACGACGTATATCGGCTCGGCGTGAAAACCGAGCCGATATACGTTCGTGGGAATGCAGCCTGAGCCTGGTTTATGTCAACAGAAACAACTAAAGCACTTAATCATGACCTCCTATTCATGCGTCAGCTGATAAACTATCAGGATATTGATCCAGAAATCTGGTATTTAGTTCTCGAAACTGCGGCTCTATCCTTATATGATCACAACTTCCAGCAGCGGTTAAGGCAAAAACGGCTTAAGTTATGCTGGAAGCAGACAAATATGAAGAAGAGGAAGAAGAAGAAAATAAACTGAAGAGGTACGTTCTGCACCAAAAGGATTTTTCTTCCTTTACGAACATCGAGTTTTCGTCTTTTGTAACTTCTGGTACGAAATCTTTGTTTGCGAAATTTTCTATCTGCACCGATTTGCTCAAGAAAGACCCTTCAACAACATGAAAGGATGATCCTGGTTACAAAAGTGGATTTGAAAAACTTGAGAAGACAGTTGTTGTGAATCATGTTGCAGAAAGATGTCAAACTCATTCAGGATTACAAAAACATTCTCACAAGAGATGAGGCCGAGAAACAAGTTGTTATACAGATTGCTGCCGGAGATCGAAAAAAATACCCAACTGCTACGGAATCCTCTCTTGGGATAAAATAATGTTCATTAGGTCACATGATGTTTTAATTCTTGAGAAATGATTCTTGTAAATAAAAATGCTTTTCTCCAATAGAAATTGTGTGCATTATAAAAAAAAGACTGATGGTTTTAAAAATTTTTCATGTTATTTCAGGAACTTTTTGGAATTACCTTTAAGAAAATTTGATCCAGTATGTTTTTAAAGAATTGCTGGGGCTGCAAAAAGAAAATGGTTGAGATAGGGAAACGTATATAGCTACATAGAGGTGAGGTAGATTCTCCTCAGTATATACACATAGAGGTGAGGTAGATTCTCCTCAGTATATACACATAGAGGTGAGGTAGATTCTCCTCAGTATATACACATAGAGAAGAGGTAGATTCTCCTCAGTATATACACATAGAGAAGAGGTAGATTCCCCTCAGTATATACACATAGAGAAGAGGTAGATTCTCCTCAGTATATATACATACAGGTGAGGTAGATTCTCCTCAGTATATATACATACAGGTGAGGTAGATTCTCCTCAGTATACACACATAGAGGTGAGGTAGATTCTCCTCAGTATACACACATAGAGGTGAGGGAGATTCTCCTCAGTATTTACACATAGAGTTGGGGTAGATTCTCCTCAGTATATACACATAGAGAAGAGGTAGATTCTCCTCAGTATATACACATAGAGAAGAGGTAGATTCTCCTCAGTATATACACATAGAGGTGAGGTAGATTCTCCTCAGTATATACACACAGAAGTGAGGTAGATTCTCCTCAGTATATACACATAGAGGTGGGGTAGAGTCTCCTCAGTATATACACATAGAGAAGAGGTAGATTCTCCTCAGTATATACACATAGAGAAGAGGTAGATTCTCCACAGTATATACACATAGAGGTAAGGTAGATTCTCCTCAGTATATACACATAGAGGTGAGGTAGATACTCCTCAGTATACACACATAGAGGTTAGGTAGATTCTCCTCAATATATACACATAGAGGTGAGGTAGATTCCCCTCAGTATATATACATACAGGTGAGGTAGATTCTCCTCAGTATACACACATAGAGGTGAGGTAGATTCTCCTCAGTATACACACATAGAGGTGAGGTAGATTCTCCTCAGTATTTACGCATAGAGTTGGGGTAGATTCTCCTCAGTATATACACATAGAGAAGAGGTAGAGTCTCCTCAGTATATACACATAGAGAAGAGGTAGATTCTCCTCAGTATATACACATAGAGGTGGGCTAGATTCTCCTCAGTTTATACACATAGGGAAGAGGTAGATTCTCCTCAGTATATACACATAGAGGTGGGGTAGATTCTCCTCAGTATATACACATAGAGAAGAGGTAGATTCTCCTCAGTATATACACATAGAGAAGAGGTAGATTCTGCTCAGTATATACTCATAGAGGTGAGGTAGATTCTTCTCAGTATATACACATAGAGGTGAGGTAGATTCCCCTCAGTATACACACATAGAGGTGAGGTAGATTCTCCTCAGTATATACACATAGATGTGAGGTAGATTCTCCTCGGTATATACACATAGATGTGAGTTAGATGCTCCTCAGTATATACACATAGCAGGGAGGTAGATTCTCCTCAGTATATACACATAGAGGTGAGGTAGATTCTCCTCAGTGTATACACATAGAGGTGAGGTAGATTCTCCTCAGTATATACACATAGAGGTGAGGTAGATTCTCCTCAGTATATACACATAGCAGGGAGGTAGATTCTCCTCAGTATATAAACATAGCAGGGAGGTAGATTCTCCTCAGTATATACACATGGAGGTGGGGTAGATTCTCCTCAGTATATACACATGGAGCTGGGGTAGATTCTCCTCAGTATATACACATGAAGGTGGGGTAGATTCTCCTCAGTATACACACATAGAGGTGAGGTAGATTCTCCTCAGTATATACACACAGAGGTGAGGTAGATTCTCCTCAGTATATACACATAGAGAAGAGGTAGATTCTCCTCAGTATACACACATAGAGGTGGGGTAGATTCTCCTCAATATATACACATAGAGAAGAGGTAGATTCTCCTCAGAATATACACATAGGGAAGAGGTAGATTCTCCTCAGTATATACTCATAGAGGTGAGGTAGATTCTCCTCAGTATATACACATAGAGGTGAGGTAGATTCTCCTCAGTATATACACACAGAAGTGAGGTAGATTCTCCTCAGTATATACACACACAGAGGTGAGGTAGATTCTCCTCAGTATATACACATAGAGAAGAGGTAGATTCTCCTCAGTATATACACATAGAGAAGAGGTAGATTCTCCTCAGTATATACTCATAGAGGTGAGGTAGATTCTCCTCAGTATATACACATAGAGGTGAGGTAGATTCTTCTCAGTATATACACACAGAAGTGAGGTAGATTCTCCTCAGTATATACACACACAGAGGTGAGGTAGATTCTCCTCAGTATATACACATAGAGGTGAGGTAGATTCTCCTCTGTATATACACATAGAGGTGAGGTAGATTCTCCTCAGTATATACACATAGAGGTGAGGTAGATTCTTCTCAGTATATACACACAGAAGTGAGGTAGATTCTCCTCAGTATATACACACACAGAGGTGAGGTAGATTCTCCTCAGTATATACACATAGAGGTGAGGTAGATTCTCCTCTGTATATACACATTGAGGTGAGGTAGATTCTCCTCAGTATATACACATAGAGGTGAGGTAGATTCTCCCCAGTATATACACATAGAGGTGAGGTAGATTCTCCTCAGTATTTACACATAGAGGGGAAGTATATTCTCCTCAGTATATACACATAGCAGGGAGGTAGATTCTTCTCAGTATATACACATAGCAGGGAGGTAGATTCTCCTCAGTATTTACACATAGATATGAGGTAGATTCTCCTCGGTATATACACATAGATGTGAGGTAGATTCTCCTCAGTATATACACATAGAGGTGAAGTATATTCTCCTCAGTATATACACATAGCAGGGAGGTAGATTCTCCTCAGTATATATACATAGCAGGGAGGTAGATTCTCCTCAGTATTTACACATAGATGTGAGGTAGATTCTCCTCGGTATATACATATAGAGGGGAGGTAGATTCTCCTTAGTATATACACATAGAGGGGAGGTAGATTCTCCTCAGTATATACACATAGAGGTGAGGTAGATTCTCCTCAGTATATACACATAGAGGTGAGGTAGATTCTCCTCAGTATATACACATAGAGGTGAGGTAGATTCTCCTTAGTATATACACATAGAGGGGAGGTAGATTCTCCTCAGTATATACACATAGAGGTGAGGTTGATTCTCCTCAGTATATACACACAGAGGGGAGGTAGATTCCCCTCAGTATATACACATAGAGGTGAGGTAGATTCTCCTTAGTATATACACATAGAGGGGAGGTAGATTCTCCTCAGTATATACACACAGAGGGGAGGTAGATTCCCCTCAGTATATACACATAGAGGTGAGGTAGATTCTCCTCAGTATATATAGGATGGTCCTTATTTTCCAACTATTTAAAAATGTAGCTCCCACCCCCCTATCTCATTCCAATTAAGGGAAAAACAATGTATGCAAAATTTTAGCTCAGACAGACACCTGTGAGGCGACCCTCATCGACCATGGAGTTTGGAAATTTTCACCCAGAAACTTATGTTTTCTTTTAAAAAATATTTTTAGTTATCGTATTGATAATTATTTGTAAGCACTAAGAAAGGGAATTAATGCGAGTTTTCTAATTTAATTAGCATTGCTAAGTTAAGCCGGTGCTACTATTGATTTAACATACAGTTATGTTATGCGTGAATTAGGTTATGTAATGTTATGCTGGGTGGATGGCCGAGGCAATTCATACATTCAGGATATACCTGTTACAAGATCCATTTCAGATATCTCAAAGTGAAAAGAACTCTTTAAGAAGAATATGTATTCCTCTTGCTCTAGTGTATGTTGTGGGCTGCATTCCCACGAACGTATATCGGCTCGGTTTTCACGCTGAGCCGATATACGTCGTCCTCATGTGCAGGGGGGTGAGGATGGAAGAGCCAGGAGCAGGAACTGAGCTCCCGCCCCCTCTCTGCCTCCTCTCCACCCCCTCTCCGCCCTTCTGCACTATTTGCAATGAAAGGAGGTGGGGGCGGGGCTAAGTTCCACAACTTAGCCCCGCTCCCATCCCGCCTCTCCCCATTGCAAATAGTGCAGAGAGGCGGAGAGGAGGCAGAGAGGGGGCGGGAGCTCAGTTCCTGCTCCTGGCTCTTCCATCCTCCCCCCCCTCCCCCTGCAGATGAGGACGACGTATATCGGCTCGGCGTGAAAACCGAGCCGATATACGTTCGTGGGAATGCAGCCTGAGCCTGGTTTATGTCAACAGAAACAACTAAAGCACTTAATCATGACCTCCTATTCATGCGTCAGCTGATAAACTATCAGGATATTGATCCAGAAATCTGGTATTTAGTTCTCGAAACTGCGGCTCTATCCTTATATGATCACAACTTCCAGCAGCGGTTAAGGCAAAAACGGCTTAAGTTATGCTGGAAGCAGACAAATATGAAGAAGAGGAAGAAGAAGAAAATAAACTGAAGAGGTACGTTCTGCACCAAAAGGATTTTTCTTCCTTTACGAACATCGAGTTTTCGTCTTTTGTAACTTCTGGTACGAAATCTTTGTTTGCGAAATTTTCTATCTGCACCGATTTGCTCAAGAAAGACCCTTCAACAACATGAAAGGATGATCCTGGTTACAAAAGTGGATTTGAAAAACTTGAGAAGACAGTTGTTGTGAATCATGTTGCAGAAAGATGTCAAACTCATTCAGGATTACAAAAACATTCTCACAAGAGATGAGGCCGAGAAACAAGTTGTTATACAGATTGCTGCCGGAGATCGAAAAAAATACCCAACTGCTACGGAATCCTCTCTTGGGATAAAATAATGTTCATTAGGTCACATGATGTTTTAATTCTTGAGAAATGATTCTTGTAAATAAAAATGCTTTTCTCCAATAGAAATTGTGTGCATTATAAAAAAAAGACTGATGGTTTTAAAAATTTTTCATGTTATTTCAGGAACTTTTTGGAATTACCTTTAAGAAAATTTGATCCAGTATGTTTTTAAAGAATTGCTGGGGCTGCAAAAAGAAAATGGTTGAGATAGGGAAACGTATATAGCTACATAGAGGTGAGGTAGATTCTCCTCAGTATATACACATAGAGGTGAGGTAGATTCTCCTCAGTATATACACATAGAGGTGAGGTAGATTCTCCTCAGTATATACACATAGAGAAGAGGTAGATTCTCCTCAGTATATACACATAGAGAAGAGGTAGATTCCCCTCAGTATATACACATAGAGAAGAGGTAGATTCTCCTCAGTATATATACATACAGGTGAGGTAGATTCTCCTCAGTATATATACATACAGGTGAGGTAGATTCTCCTCAGTATACACACATAGAGGTGAGGTAGATTCTCCTCAGTATACACACATAGAGGTGAGGGAGATTCTCCTCAGTATTTACACATAGAGTTGGGGTAGATTCTCCTCAGTATATACACATAGAGAAGAGGTAGATTCTCCTCAGTATATACACATAGAGAAGAGGTAGATTCTCCTCAGTATATACACATAGAGGTGAGGTAGATTCTCCTCAGTATATACACACAGAAGTGAGGTAGATTCTCCTCAGTATATACACATAGAGGTGGGGTAGAGTCTCCTCAGTATATACACATAGAGAAGAGGTAGATTCTCCTCAGTATATACACATAGAGAAGAGGTAGATTCTCCACAGTATATACACATAGAGGTAAGGTAGATTCTCCTCAGTATATACACATAGAGGTGAGGTAGATACTCCTCAGTATACACACATAGAGGTTAGGTAGATTCTCCTCAATATATACACATAGAGGTGAGGTAGATTCCCCTCAGTATATATACATACAGGTGAGGTAGATTCTCCTCAGTATACACACATAGAGGTGAGGTAGATTCTCCTCAGTATACACACATAGAGGTGAGGTAGATTCTCCTCAGTATTTACGCATAGAGTTGGGGTAGATTCTCCTCAGTATATACACATAGAGAAGAGGTAGAGTCTCCTCAGTATATACACATAGAGAAGAGGTAGATTCTCCTCAGTATATACACATAGAGGTGGGCTAGATTCTCCTCAGTTTATACACATAGGGAAGAGGTAGATTCTCCTCAGTATATACACATAGAGGTGGGGTAGATTCTCCTCAGTATATACACATAGAGAAGAGGTAGATTCTCCTCAGTATATACACATAGAGAAGAGGTAGATTCTGCTCAGTATATACTCATAGAGGTGAGGTAGATTCTTCTCAGTATATACACATAGAGGTGAGGTAGATTCCCCTCAGTATACACACATAGAGGTGAGGTAGATTCTCCTCAGTATATACACATAGATGTGAGGTAGATTCTCCTCGGTATATACACATAGATGTGAGTTAGATGCTCCTCAGTATATACACATAGCAGGGAGGTAGATTCTCCTCAGTATATACACATAGAGGTGAGGTAGATTCTCCTCAGTGTATACACATAGAGGTGAGGTAGATTCTCCTCAGTATATACACATAGAGGTGAGGTAGATTCTCCTCAGTATATACACATAGCAGGGAGGTAGATTCTCCTCAGTATATAAACATAGCAGGGAGGTAGATTCTCCTCAGTATATACACATGGAGGTGGGGTAGATTCTCCTCAGTATATACACATGGAGCTGGGGTAGATTCTCCTCAGTATATACACATGAAGGTGGGGTAGATTCTCCTCAGTATACACACATAGAGGTGAGGTAGATTCTCCTCAGTATATACACACAGAGGTGAGGTAGATTCTCCTCAGTATACACACATAGAGGTGGGGTAGATTCTCCTCAATATATACACATAGAGAAGAGGTAGATTCTCCTCAGAATATACACATAGGGAAGAGGTAGATTCTCCTCAGTATATACTCATAGAGGTGAGGTAGATTCTCCTCAGTATATACACATAGAGGTGAGGTAGATTCTCCTCAGTATATACACACAGAAGTGAGGTAGATTCTCCTCAGTATATACACACACAGAGGTGAGGTAGATTCTCCTCAGTATATACACATAGAGAAGAGGTAGATTCTCCTCAGTATATACACATAGAGAAGAGGTAGATTCTCCTCAGTATATACTCATAGAGGTGAGGTAGATTCTCCTCAGTATATACACATAGAGGTGAGGTAGATTCTTCTCAGTATATACACACAGAAGTGAGGTAGATTCTCCTCAGTATATACACACACAGAGGTGAGGTAGATTCTCCTCAGTATATACACATAGAGGTGAGGTAGATTCTCCTCTGTATATACACATAGAGGTGAGGTAGATTCTCCTCAGTATATACACATAGAGGTGAGGTAGATTCTTCTCAGTATATACACACAGAAGTGAGGTAGATTCTCCTCAGTATATACACACACAGAGGTGAGGTAGATTCTCCTCAGTATATACACATAGAGGTGAGGTAGATTCTCCTCTGTATATACACATTGAGGTGAGGTAGATTCTCCTCAGTATATACACATAGAGGTGAGGTAGATTCTCCCCAGTATATACACATAGAGGTGAGGTAGATTCTCCTCAGTATTTACACATAGAGGGGAAGTATATTCTCCTCAGTATATACACATAGCAGGGAGGTAGATTCTTCTCAGTATATACACATAGCAGGGAGGTAGATTCTCCTCAGTATTTACACATAGATATGAGGTAGATTCTCCTCGGTATATACACATAGATGTGAGGTAGATTCTCCTCAGTATATACACATAGAGGTGAAGTATATTCTCCTCAGTATATACACATAGCAGGGAGGTAGATTCTCCTCAGTATATATACATAGCAGGGAGGTAGATTCTCCTCAGTATTTACACATAGATGTGAGGTAGATTCTCCTCGGTATATACACATAGATGTGAGGTAGATTCTCCTCAGTATATACACATAGAGGTGAAGTATATTCTCCTCAGTATATACACATAGCAGGGAGGTAGATTCTCCTCAGTATATACACATAGATGTGAGGTAGATTCTCCTCGGTATATACACATAGAGGTGAGATAGATTCTCCTCAGTATATACACATAGAGGTGAGGTAGATTCTCCTCAGTATATACACATAGAGGTGAGGTAGATTCTCCCTAGTATATACACACAGAGGTGAGGTAGATTCTCCCCAGTATATACACACAGAGGTGAGGTAGATTCTCCTCAGTATATACACACAGAGGTGAGGTAGATTCTCCTCAGTATATACACATAGAGGGGAGGTAGATTCTCCTCAGTATATACACATAGAGGTGAGGTAGATTCTCCTCAGTATATACACATAGAGGAGAGGTAGATTCTCCTCAGTATATACACATAGAGGTGAGGTCGATTCTCCTCAGTATATACACATAGCAGGGAGGTAGATTCTCCTCAGTATATACACATAGAGGTCAGGTGGATTCTCCTCAGTATATACACATAGAGGTGAGGTAGATTGTCCTCAGTATATACACATAGAGGTGAGGTAGATTCTCTTCAGTATATACACATAGAGGTGAGGTAGATTCTCCTCATTATATACACACATAGAGGGGAGGTAGATTCCCCTCAGTATATACACATAGAGGTGAGGTAGATTCTCCTCAGTATATACACATAGAGGTGAGGTAGATTCTCCTCATTATATACACACATAGAGGGGAGGTAGATTCCCCTCAGTATATACACATAGAGGTGAGGTGGATTCTCCTCAGTATATACACATAGAGGTCAGGTGGATTCTCCTCAGTATATACACAGAGAGGTGAGGTAGAATGTGTTCTTCTTGCGGTGTAGTAATGATAAGCCATATATTTGGATTTCATTATCTTCTGTCAAATCTTGATGTAGTAACAGGGTGTGCGAGGGAGGGGACTAATGAGGGAATTACTTTCTTTTACATGGCTGAGACGTAAACACGTTGGGAGAAAATAACAGCAATCAAAACTGTTTCAGAAGTTTTTAGGGCGCGCCCAATTTTTGTCATCTCTGGCAACTTTTTAGCGTTAAGGAAAAATAAACCATTGATAGATATTTGCATTTTGTTTGTGGAGGTTTTTGCGCACGTATAAGCCTGGCTGTCCACGGGCGTTGCGAAGTCCTGCGGCACATCTCCGCCGCGGGAGCCGCCGCCTGGGAGCAGCAGCCGCCGAACCTCCGCCGGTCAGCCCTATCTGATAGATAGGCTGGCCGCAGAGAATCGGGGCAACTCGCAGCATGCTGTGAATTGCCCACCGCGAGTGCAGAATCGCAATGACTCTCCGCTCGTGGACAGGGGCCGACGCTTTCCATAGCAATGCTATGGAAAGCGTCGGCCAGCGTAATCTGCCGGCGGGTTACCGCAGGTGAATACACACCTGTGGACAGGGGGCCTAACTGTAAAACATGACAAAGCTATTGATTACGTACATTACATAGGGGGTCACTTTCTTTTGCACTTAGAATTGAATAATCAAGTTGTGACCCCTGTACTTATCATATTTAGGACCTTAAGAATACTCCTGCCAAATTTGAGTAAAAATTAAGTCTTTTTAAATTCTCTAGTTTTGGGACATTGGGACATTTAAATTCTGCTATTCTGCTGTCAGAATTGACGGCAGTGTTTAAAGGGTTAACAGCCATGATTGGTGTGAATGCTGATTGTGGTTGTCAGCTCTGTATGGAGCCAGGATTGGCTCCTGATATTGCCCTGTATAGACCCTGCAGATCCAGGATGTAACTATATGCCATGGGGTGTAAAGGGGTTAAAGAACTTTGCAAAAACCCTAATCAACCCATAGAAGTGAATGGATCAGTGGTTGGACACGTACACTGCCAATCCATTCCTATGGGACATTCCTGAGGCGTGGTGCTGGGAATTGCTGGAAGTCTCAGGGGTTGGACCCCAATGATCAGCCATTTATCATATATTCTGTGGATAGGATACAAATGTCTATGGTGGTAAAACCCCTTTAAGAAATGTTGCATTGAAGTAGACAGCAGCATAACTAAGGTAGCTGCAAGTATCAGCATGTCCACCATCATGACAGCTGCAGTCCAGAAACTTTAGGTTTTCATTTAATTTAGACAGAAGACCATTCAAGGATTTTTTTGCAGTAAATAAGAGGAAAAAGAGGGAGGACGGGTCAGGGTGGGCAGAGTCTGGAGGGCATGAGGGGTGCTAGTCATCGGCTGGGGAGTATCAGGACCGGGATGGAAACATTTATTAGATGCAGTTTTGTTGGCCAATTAACAAATGCAAATGAGGTTCTAAAGAAATAAAAATGGATTTAGTGAATGCTGTTTATATGAGATGTCAGTAACACAATGGCCTTCATTATACAGCTCCCGCATCCACCTGTCATGCCTCACATTCTTCTCTATTACTCATATAACCCATTAAAATAAGCAATTACCCAAAATAAGAGATCAGCCTTCCAGGAAAGAGATTGTGCTGCCCTTACCTGCTGGCATCAGTCACCACTTGGTCCAACCCCCTTTAATATAGTCCCTGCCATCTTTAATGTCTGTCACTGGTCTGTGCCCGAATAGAGAGGATTGACCTGGGAGAGTTGAAGAGAGAAGAGCAGGTAAGTGGCCACAGCAGATTCATTCATTGGAAAACTTTATGTTTTGGGTTTTTTGTCATCACAGACATTTTTAGCACATCTATAGAATATATCATAATTGTCTGCTAGATGCAGATCCTGCCTTCGGGACTCACATCTATATCAAGAACACAAGTCCTTAACCCCCGCCCTGCCTGGTGACTGTGGTAGATAGCGGCCACCTCAAGTGGAGAATCAATGTAGAAGTCGTTGTGTATGCGCACTGCTCTCTCCAGTCACTTCTACTGGAGTTACAGGAAATAACCATTCAGCCCCATTGTTACAGGTCTCAGTTGTATCTTTTGGACTTGCCATAAATGCCTGTGATGGGTAATAAGTAGAGATGAGCGAGCACCAAAATGCTCGGGTGCTCGTTACTCGGGACGAACTTTTCGCGATGCTCGAGGGTTCGTTTCGAGTAACGAACCCCATTGAAGTCAATGGGCGACCCGAGCATTTTTGTATTTCGCCGATGCTCGCTAAGGTTTCCTTGTGTGAAAATCTGGGCAATTCAAGAAAGTGATGGGAACGACACAGCAACGGATAGGGCAGGCGAGGGGCTACATGTTGGGCTGCATCTCAAGTTCACAGGTCCCACTATTAATCCACAATAGTGGCAAGAGTGGGCCCCCCCCCTCCCAACAACTTTTACTTCTGAAAAGCCCTCATTAGCATGGCATACCTTTGCTAAGCACCACACTACCTCCAACAAAGCACAATCACTGCCTGGATGACACTCCGCTGCCACTTCTCCTGGGTTACATGGTGCCCAACCGCCCCCCCCTCCCCCCCACAGCGCACACCAAAGTCTCCCTGCGCAGCCTTCAGCTGCCCTCATGCCACACCACCCTCATGTCTATTTAGAAGTGCATCTGCCATGAGGAGGAACCGCAGGCACACACTGCAGAGGGTTGGCACGGCTAGGCAGCGACCCTCTTTAAAAGGGGCGGGGCGATAGCCCACAATGCTGTACAGAAGCAATGAGAAATAGAATCCTGTGCCACCGCCATCAGGAGCTGCACACGTGGGCATAGCAATGGGGAACCTATGTGCCACACACTATTCATTCTGTCAAGGTGTCTCTGCATGCCCCAGTCAGACCGGGCTTTTTAATTCATAGACACAGGCAGGTACAACTCCCTATTGTGAAGTCCCTGTCGACCGACAGCATGGGTGGGTGCCAGGAAGCCACCAGCGGTACATAGAAATATCCCATTGCATTGCCCAAGACAGCTGAGGTAGTAATGTCGTGCTTAATGCAGGTGGGCTTCGGCCCACACTGCATGCCCCAGTCAGACTGGGGTTCTTTACAAGTGGACACATGTAGGTTAAACTCCGTGTGCACCTACAGCATGGGTGGCTCCCTGGAACCCACCGGCGATACACAAAAATATCCCATTGCATTGCCCAACACAGCTGAGGTAGTAATGTCGTGCTTAATGCAGGTGGGTTTCGGCCCACACTGCATGCCCCAGTCAGACTGGGGTTCTTTACAAGTGGAAACAGATGCATTTATAATTCCCTGTGGACCCACAGCATGGGTGGGTGCCAGGAAGCCACCGGCGGTACATAAATATATCCCATTGCATTGCCCAGCACAGCTGAGGTAATGTCATGTTTAATGCAGGTGGGCTTCGGCCCACACTGCATGCCCCAGTCAGACTGGGGTTCTTTAGAAGTGGACACATGCAGTTACAACTCCCTGTGGACCCACAGCATGGGTGGGTGCCAGGAAGCCACCGGCGGTACATAGAAATATCCCATTGCATTGCCCAACACAGCTGAGGTAGTAATGTCATGTTTAATGCAGGTGGGCTTCGGCCCACACTGCATGCCCCAGTCAGACTGGGGTTCTTTACAAGTGGACACATGTAGGTTAAACTCCGTGTGGACCCACAGCATGGGTGGGTGCCAGGAAGCCACCGGCGGTACATAAATATATCCCATTGCATTGCCCATCACAGCTGAGGTAATGTCATGTTTAATGCAAGTGGCCTTCGGCCCACACTGCATGCCCCAGTCAGACTGGGGCTCTTTAGAAGTGGACACATGTAGTTACAACTCCGTGTGGACCCACGTCATGGGTGGCTCCCTGGAACCCACCGGCGGTACATAAATATATCCCATTGCAGTGCCCAACACAGCTGATGTAACGTCAGCTGTAATGCAGGTGGGCAAAAAATTAATTGGATTACACTGTAGGCGAGGGCCCACAAAAATTAGTGTACCAACAGTACTAATGTACCTCAGAAAAATTGCCCATGCCCAACCGAGAGGGCAGGTGAAACCTATTAATCGCTTTGGTTAATGTGGCTTAATTTGTAACTAGGCCTGGAGGCAGCCCAGTTTAACGAAAAATTGGTTTAAGTTAAAGTTTCAACGCTTTTAAGAGCATTGAAACGTATAAAAATTGTTTAGAAAAATTATATGAGTGAGCCTTGTGGCCCTAAGAAAAATTGCCCGTTCGGCATGATTACGTGAGGTTTCAGGAGGAGGAGCAGGAGGAGGAGGAGGAGGAGGAATATTATACACAGATTGATGAAGCAGAAATGTCCCCGTTTTGGATGGTGAGAGAGAACGATGCTTCCATCTGCGGGTGCAGCCTACGTATTGCTTAGGTACCGCTGCTGTCCGCTGGTGCAGAAGAGAAGTCTGGGGAAATCCAGGCTTTGTTCATCTTGATGAGTGTAAGCCTGTCGGCACTGTCGGTTGACAGGCGGGTACGCTTATCCGTGATGATTCCCCCAGCCACACTAAACACACTCTCTGACAAGACGCTAGCCGCAGGACAAGCAAGCACCTCCAGGGCATACAGCGCGAGTTCAGGCCTCGTGTCCAGCTTCGACACCCAGTAGTTGTAGGGGGCAGAGGCGTCACGGAGGACGGTCGTGCGATCGGCTACGTACTCCCTCACCATCCTTTTACAGTGCTCCCGCCGACTCAGCCGTGACTGGGGAGCGGTGACACAGTCTTGCTGGGGAGCCATAAAGCTGGCAAAGGCCTTGGAGAATGTTCCCCTGCCTGCGCTGTACATGCTGCATGATCTCTGCGCCTCCCCTGCTACCTGGCCCTCGGAAATGCGCCTTCTGCCACTAGCGCTGTCGGATGGGAAGTTTACAATCAGTTTGTCCACCAGCGCCCTGTGGTATTGCATCATTCTCGAACCCCTTTCCTCTTCGGGAATGAGAGTGCAAAGGCTCTCCTTATACCGTGGGTCGAGCAGTGTGTACACCCAGTAATCCGTAGTGGCCAGAATGCGTGTAACGCGAGGGTCACGAGAAAGGCATCCTAACATGAAGTCAGCCATGTGTGCCAGGGTACCTGTACGCAACACATGGCTGTCTTCACTAGGAAGATCACTTTCAGGATCCTCCTCCTCTTCCTCCTCCTCAGCCCATACACGCTGAAAGGATGACAGGCAAGCAGCATGGGTACCGTCAGCAGTGGGCCAAGCTGTCTCTTCCCCCTCCTCCTCATCCTCCTCATGCTCCTCCTCCTCCTCCTGAACGCGCTGAGATATAGACAGGAGGGTGCTCTGACTATCCAGCGACATACTGTCTTCCCCCGGCTCTGTTTCCGAGCGCAAAGCGTCTGCCTTTATGCTTTGCAGGGAACTTCTCAAGATGCATAGCAGAGGAATGGTGATGCTAATGATTGCAGCATCGCCGCTCACCACCTGGGTAGACTCCTCAAATTTTCCAAGGACCTGGCAGATGGCTGCCAACTAGGGCCACTCTTCTGTAAATAATTGAGGAGGCTGACTCACACTGCGCCGCGCAAGTTGGAGTTGGTATTCCACTATAGCTCTACGCTGCTCATAGAGTCTGGCCAACATGTGGAGCGTAGAGTTCCACTGTGTGGGCACGTCGCACAGCAGTCGGTGCACTGGCAGATTAAACCGATGTTGCAGTGTCCGCAGGGTGGCAGCGTGCGTGTGGGATTTGCGGAAATGTGCGCAGAGCTGGCGCACCTTTCCGAGCAGGTATGACAAGTGGGGGTAGCTTTTCAGAAAGCGCTGAACCACCAAATTAAACACATGGGCCAGGCATGGCACGTGCGTGAGGCTGCCGAGCTGCAGAGCCGCCACCAGCTTACGGCCGTTGTCACACACGACCATGCCCGGTTGGAGGCTCAGCGGCGCAAGCCAGCGGTCGGTCTGCTCTGTCAGACCCTGCAGCAGTTCGTGGGCCGTGTGCCTCTTCTCTCCTAAGCTGAGTAGTTTCAGCACGGCCTGCTGACGCTTGCCCACCGCTGTGCTGCCACGCCGCGTTACACCGACTGCTGGCGACGTGCTGCTGACACATCTTGATTGCGAGACAGAGGTTGCGTTGGAGGAGGAGGAGGAGGAAGGTGCTTTAGTGGAGGAAGCATACACCGCCGCAGATACCACCACCGAGCTGTGGCCCGCAATTCTGGGGGTGGGTAGGACGTGAGCGGTCCCAGGCTCTGACTCTGTCCCAGCCTCCACTAAATTCACCCAATGTGCCGTCAGGGAGATATAGTGGCCCTGCCCGCCTGTGCTTGTCCACGTGTCTGTTGTTAAGTGGACCTTGGCAGTAACCGCGTTGGTGAGGGCGCGTACAATGTTGCGGGAGACGTGGTCGTGCAGGGCTGGGACGGCACATCGGGAAAAGTAGTGGCGACTGGGAACTGAGTAGCGCGGGGCCGCCGCCGCCATCATGCTTTTGAAAGCCTCCGTTTCCACAAGCCTATACGGCAGCATCTCTAGGCTGATTAATTTTGCAATGTGCACGTTTAACACTTGAGCGTGCGGGTGCGTGGCGTCGTACTTGCGCTTGCGCTCAAACTGTGGCGCTAGCGACGTCTGGACGCTACGCTGAGAGACATTGCTGGATGGGGCCGAGGACAGCGGAGGTGAGGGTGTGGGTGCAGGCCAGGAGACGGTAGTGCCTGTGTCCTCAGAGGGGGGTTGGATCTCAGTGGCAGGTTGGGGCACAGGGGGAGAGGCAGTGGTGCAAACCGGAGGCGGTGAACGGGCATCGTCCCACCCCGTGGGGTGCTTGGCCATCATATGCCTGCGCATGCTGTTGGTGGTGCCTCCCCAGCTGATCTTGGCGCGACAAAGGTTGCACACCACTGTTCGTCGGTCGTCAGGCGTCTCTGTGAAAAACTGCCACACCGTAGAGCACCTTGACCTGTGCAGGGTGGCATGGCGCGAGGGGGCGCTTTGGGAAACAGTTGGTGGATTATTCGGTCTGGCCCTGCCTCTACCCCTGGCCACCACACTGGCTCGGCCTGTGCCCACACCCTGACTTCGCCCGCGTCCACGTCCTATAGGCCTACCCCTACCCCTCAGCATGGTGTATTACCAGTGATTTGATTTCCCAGGCAGGAAAGAAAGTGGCGCAAGCCTGCAGCCAAAATACAATTTTTTCCCTTGTTTTTCAAAGGACAAGCCACACTGCGTGTATTCAATGAATACTACTAAGTTTAATAACTGTGTTGTGGCCCTGCAAATGTGTCAGAGAACTGCAGTGATGCAAAGTTATTGGCTCCAGCAGATCAGGGATTTCCCATGCAGGAAAAAAATTGGCGCAAGCCTGCAGTAAAACGTAGCTGGCTGCGTCTGATTTTTTTTAACGTTCTGCACGCAGCACACACGTACCCAGAGCCCTGAGGACTGTCAGAGGCAGGCGAAATACAATTTTTTCCCTTGTTTTTCAAAGGACAAGCCACACTGCGTCTATTCAATGAATAATGTATGTCTTCTGGCCCTGCCTACACAATTCTATCCCTGTAGTATTAATGCCGGGTGCAATGGTCTGCACAGCCGGTTTTGAGAAAAAAAAAAAAATATGCAACACTGCTAACAGCAGCCTGGACAGTACTGCACACGGATAGATGTGGCCCTAGAAAGGACCGTTGGGGTTCTTGAAGCCTACACTCACTGCTAACACTCTCCCTGCCTAACCACCACTTCTGTCCCTATTGCAGGGCGCAATGCTCTACAGATCCAATTTTGAAAAAAAAATAAAAAATACAGTGCTAACACAGTATTGCACACTATTAGATGTGGCCCTAAGAAGGACCGTTGGGGTTCTTGAAGCCTACACTAACTCCTAACGCTCTCCCTACAGCAGCTCCAGCACGATACCACTGTCCCTCAGCTAACTCACAAGGCATCTGAGCCGAGCCGCGGGAGGGGCCGACTTTTATACTCGGGTGACATCTGATCGCCCCAGCCACTCACAGCAGGGGGGTGGTATAGGGCTTGAACGTCGCAGGGGGAAGTTGTAATGCCTTCCCTGTCTTTCAATTGGCCAGAAAAGCGCGCTAACGTCTCAGAGAGGAAACTGAAAGTAACCGGAACACCGCGTGGTACTCGTTACGAGTAACGAGCATCCCGAACACCCTAATATTCGCACGAATATCAAGCTCGGACGAGTACGTTCGCTCATCTCTAGTAATAAGTAATTACTATTAAAGTAAATGGAAACTGATTCCTTTTTTGAAAGAAATGCAAATATTTTGCATCTGTTGCCCAACAATCACCCAAAAGCAATACGAATCTACTACTGAGTGATGCTGAAAAAATATTGTTGCTTCTCCCTGATAGAGAACTGTTGAGAAATCCATTGCTGTGAATTTCCTTACAACCTAACGAGTCTCCGAAACGCATTTACACCGGCGCGTGTTGTGAAATGCAGAGATATCGCGCGGGAAAACAACCCATCGTTTTAATAGATGCATTTACATGTGCGATTATCGCTCATCTGATTGAATACATTGGAATACAACGCTTCAGATGGTCGGGATTTTTGGCCAATTTTTTTTGACACGACTAAATAGTCGCATATATACAGTCGTAGGAATAAGGCCTTAGGGCTTATTCACATGAGCGTATATCGGCCGCTGTTTTCACGGCTGGCTGATATACGCTACCATCTGATGCGTTGGATTCCAATGCATCAGATCACACAGGCTGATTCCTGGGCGTTTTTTATACCGGGCAGGAAAGATAATCCTGGAACAATCTTCCTGGCTGGACTATGGCCACTGCCATAGACTCCTATGGGAGCCAATGACAGCGGCCGGAGAAAGGAGGTGGGAGGGAGTTTAGCAGCTGCTAAACTCTCTTCTCCTCTACCCCCCTTGCCACCTTTTGCAATGGGAGGGTGTGGCAAGGGGTGGGGAGGGGCGGAGCTTAACACACTAGCACCCGCCCCTTCCCACCTCCTCCCCTTGCAGAGAGCTGGCGAGGGGAAGGGAAGGGGAAGACAGCTTAGCAGCACTAAGCTGTCCCCTCCCCCCCCCTTGCCCAACGGCATATACGCTGAGCATGTGCATCAGATAATAACGTATATCGGCTGGCTGTGAGAACACCGGCCAATATACACTTGACTGAGTCTGAGTTAGAAAAATCGCAGCATTTTCTATTTTTGGGCTATATTGCCCGTTATTTTTATGATAGCAAGAAAAAAAAAATCGCATTGCACTTCTATGCCATGTGATGTGTATGCGAGTGTGATGCAATCTTTACCACTGTAAGTTTTGGAACAGAATGTGATTATTGATGTTACTTTATTTTTCTCCGGGTGGCAATCGCAGGTTTACAAGTGCAATTTTTCTCCGACTGATATTGCACTCACCCGTGTAAATACAGCCCTAGTTAGGGTTTATTTAGACGACCGTATATCGGCTCGGTTTTCACGCCGAGCCGATATACGGTGTCCTTGCTGAGGGGGGGGGGGAGGATGGAAGAGCCAGGAGCAGGAACTGAGCTCCCGCCCCTTCTCCACCCCTCGCCACTATTGGCAATGGGAGGGGCAGGAAGGGGGCAGAGCTAAGTGGTGATACTTAGCCCCGCCCCTCTCTCGCATACTTCTATTGCAGATAGTGGCAAGGGACGGAGAGGGGGCGGGAGCTCAGTTCCTGCTTCTGGCTCTTCCATCCCCCCCCCCCCTGCAGACAAGGACACCGTATATCGGCTCGGCGTGAAAACCGAGCCGATATACGGTCGTCTAAATAAGCCCTAGGGGTGTAATGTAAATAATAAGCAGTAGAAACAGTTTTTGTAACTCCTGCCAAGATGGCTGCCTGTGTACTTGATGAATCTTCATGCATTTTCACCACTTGTATAAGCTGTAATAAAGTATTATATACATTTTTATTTTATTTTATGTAAGGGGTTTTGACAATAAAATAGAAAAATTTACAAAAATACACATTGTAGAAGGTTGTCAGGAAGTATAGACCTTTTTGGATCTCACTTTATGGAGAGAGGAGTTCCTACTAATGTACACTATTGAGAAAGTTGTGAACTTTGTCCTTAGGGTTGGTGTTCTAAACTTTGTTATCACTGTAGAACTCTTGATAAAAACATTCTACTCCTAGGGGATTCCTACTACCGTTCTTACATCAAAGAACTTTGGTTTAGGAGTGAGTAAAGCCCCCTTTTTACATATGTTGGCCCTGATTGGTTGAATGTTTTGGTTGCCTCTAGATACCAAGCATTTTGAGTGGACTGAAATTATTTTGATATCACTACTGCAAAAGTATAAAAGTAACAGATATTGCTGTGGGTGCTGCCTTCAGGGGAACTTGACCAGGGAAGTCAACAGAAGGGTCTGGGGTGAAGACAGAGGGCTTTGCAGAAGACAAAGGGGTCTGGAAAAGACAGAGAAGTCTAGTGGAGGAGTCAAAGGGGTTTAGAGGAGACAGAGGAGTCTGAAGGAGACAGAAGAGTCCAAAGGAGGGCAGAGTAATCTGGAGGAGGATAGAGGTCTGGAAGAAAACAAAGAAGTCTGGAGGGGAAAGAGGAGTCTTGAGGAGACAGAAGACTCATGAGAAGGACAAAAGAAGTATGGAGGGGGAAAGAGAAGTCTGGAGGAGGATAGAGGGAACTGGGGGAAACGGAAGGGTCTACAAAGGACAGAGAAGTCTGGAGGGGACAAAAGAACCTGGAAGAGACAGAGGAGTCTGAAAGAGACAGGAGTATGGAGGCTACAGAGAAGTCAAGAGGAGACAGAAGAGTCTGAAGGCAACAGGGTAGCTCGGAGAGGAAAGAGGAGTCTCAAGGAGACAGAGGAGATGGAGGAGACAGCAATGTGGAGGCAACAAAGTACCTATAGAAGACAGAGGAGTGTGGAGGCGACATGGGAGTGTGAAAGAGACCTTAAGGTGCTTTAACATGGAATGATTACACTGGACCACAGGGAAAAAAATTGTCTTCTACTTGGGGTATTTCATGTCTGATATACAAATGTGTAGAGTCCAAATCTGTACTTGGATTTTGCCCCGGATGTTGGGTTCTGAAGTTATACACCGTGTCATTGGATATTCATACAGATGCAAGAAACTGTTTGTATGTTTGTTATCGCTGTACATAACTATATTGTGCTACAAAAACTGCTTCAGATTAACAAACGTGTAAAGAAGAAGTTCACTTGAGTTTTTACACAATGCACAGACACTGTTCAGAAGTGCTTCAGGCCTCCCTCACACAGCTAAATGCTGTACAACGCACCCATTCATTTCAATGGGGCTGCTCACACAAGGCTTTGACAGCGTTGCATGTTTTATCTTTGGGCGTTTTCAGCCCTGCGTCACCAATTGAAATGAAGGGATAGCGGTTTCAGCACTGCTGAAAACGCAGCAAAACTTGGTGCTGCATTTTTGGCAGCGTTAACCGCACACCGATTTTTCGGGGGGAGGGCTTGCAATATAAGCCCTACCCCGAAAATCAGTCCTAGCTACACTAGATTGAAAAAAAAAAGGCAATACTCACCTAACAGCTGCTGTCCGGGTCCCAGACGCTGATCTCTGCCGCTGCTGCACGCTTCCCCTGCACTGGCAGATCTGTTGCTGTAAGTGAGGTTTGAGAACCCCGCCTCCAGCAATAAATTGCTGTGCTTGGTTCTCGTCGCCGGCTTGATGCCCAATCACAGCCATTCATTGACTTTCTCTGCCAATCAGAGCCAGCAAGCTCTGATTGGCTGAGATAGTTGATGAATGGCTGTGATTGGGCATTGAGCCAGCACCGATAACGAATCACAGCAATCTATTGCTGGAGGTGGGGTTCTCAAACCTCACTTACAGTAATAGATCTGCCAGTGCAGAAAAAGTCAGGAGCAGCGGCAGAGATCAGCGTCTGGGACCCGGACGACAGCTGCTAGGGGCGTGTTGTTTATTTATTTTTTTCTTCAGCATCCTTGGCAAACGCCTGTGTGAGGGAGGCCTTAGGCACTTGCTTTTGTGATTGTGAGTGTCTGTAGTTGACCGCTGCAGAAGGCAGCAGTAGTCACCATCAGGTTGGGGTTGAAGCGGCCTTGATGTCTGTTTTCCATGGTGGCAATATCCTGGTGGAATCTTTCCTCCTGTTCATCACACGTCACCTAAAAATTCAAATGTAAGAAATGAATTTTGAGTGACATTCAGCAACTGAGTTGCTGATCTGCTTCTAACATGTTGCTTACAAGTTCAAGGCTTATTCACACGAGCGTATATTGGCCGGCTGTTTCTGATGCACAAGCTCGGCGTATATGTCGTTGGGCGGGGAGAGACAGCTTAGTGCTGCTAAACTGTCTTCCTCTTTCCTCCCCCTTGCTGACTCTCTGCAAGGGGAGGAGGCGGGACGGGGCGGGAGCGAGTGTGCTGAGCTCCCGCCCCTCTCTACCCTTTGCCTCTGTTTGCAATGGGAGGGGTGGCCAGGTGTTGTCTGTGATTGGCTGAGTGCTGTGACCAATCACAGGCAGTACTCAGCTGTCATTCAATGAATGGCTGAGAGCTGCCCGTGATTGGCTAAGTGCTCAGCCAATCAGATACAGCCCTTTCAGCAGGCGGGGATTTTAATTCCCCGCCTGCTGAAAGAGCTTCAGAGCAGTGCAGGAAGAAAGGCTGGATGCGCCTGAATCCTGACAGCTGAGGAGAAGTGAGTATAATTTTTTTTATTTTTAACACATTCTAAGGATGATTTTTCAGGGAAGAGCTTATATTTAAAGCCCTTCCCCAAAAATCCCTGCAGGGCTTGCCAGCAGCCCATTGCTTTCAATGGGACTGCAGAAGTGCCATTGAAAGCAATGGGAGAACATTGCGATCCTCTGCCAGGGGATTCTTTACTCCCCGTGGGGAGTCCTCTTGGCACTGATCACTGTGACAGTGCTGTCACAGTGTTCAGTGAGAAGGGGTCTCCCCGAGGGGGAATATTGATGCGCACCATGGACCTATAGTGCACGCATGTCCTATGTTTTGCAGGTAGGTGCGTTTGCACGCCTGTAAAACACGGACATGTGAACACACCATAGGGAACCAATGGCTCTAATAGGAGCGTGTTTTTGTGCGCACAACTGTACGCACATTGTGTGAAGCCACCCTTAGTCCTGCATATATTTGGAGTCCCAATATACGTTCCTTTTATGCTCATTTTACCTTTATGTAATTTTAATAAATCACTCTGTCACAACACTATTTAATCTATCTTAGCCTCATGCCCACGGCAGGGTCAGATTCTGCCGGCAGAATATCGTAGCAGAATCAGCTCTGGTGCCTCCCAGAGACTCTATACTCACCTCTCTGGATCTACCGTGAGTGTCTCATCTGGTGAGCCGGTGCTGGGCGGTGACACGATTTCCCACAATACTTCTGCTGTGAGCACATTGGAAGTATCACAGGATAGATGGCTTCCTTTGACTGCAATGGAAGCCGTCTGTGCATTTTTCAGCACAAAATAGAACATGCTGCATGGGCAGGGGGGAATTGATTACCACAGCATGTCTATGGACGGTTATTGCTGTGGAATTCGCGGCGGTTGTCTGGCCGCAATTTCCGCAGCGATAGTCCGTCCATGGGCATTGGGCCGTAAGTGATTTCTATTTGAATATTAATCCTTTATCAGCCTCACACAGTGATATTTTTACTGTACCGTCCACTTTTGCATAACCAAATATGACACTGTTCACCATTTTTTTGTTTATCTATTTTTTTATACATAGAATTGTTTCATTTATGTTATATTTGACACAACATGCCGGTTTACTTACCTATTTATATGTATTCACCTATTTATTTTGGTTATATTTATTTATTGTAATTTAATTGTAATTTATCTGGTTTTATTCAATTTTTATTCTTTTTCTGTTCTTGCATTTGCAACATATCTATATATATAAAGACGAAAGCCCTGACTGACTGACTCGCCAATAATTCTCCAACTTCCCGATGTCGAAGAAACATAAAATTTGGCACAAGCATAGATTATGTCGTAAATAGGAAAAGATAATGGGTCCCAACTCGATTATTTAATTCTAGCGCAAAAGAACTAGCATCCAAATTTTACATACGGAATCTACTTCTCCAACCTCCCAATGTCGTAGAAACATGAAATTTGGCACAAGTATTAATTATGTTATATATAGGAAAAGTAAATGGGTCCCAACTCGATTATTTAATTCTAAGCGCAAAAGAATTAGCGTCCAAATTTTACGTATGTAATCTAATTCTCTCACTTCCCAATGTCATACAAACATGAAATTTGGCATGAGCATTGATTATGTCATAAATAGGAAAAGCTAATGGGTCCCAACTTGATTATTCAATTCTAAGTGCAAAATAATTAGCATCCAAATTTTATGTACGGAATCTATTTCTCTTACTTCCTGATGTAATTTTATATAAAGGAAACGTCGCATGGTTAGCTCCACATGGTGTTTCCTGGGTAATGCAAAGAACCATGCAATATGGTGAACATATTTTTTTCCTCGGTATTGAACTTCATAAGATTTTTAGTGTGAACACCAGATAAACACCAGTACCAAATTAACTCGGGCGAAGTTGGGTATATCAGCTAGTCTATTATATGATGCTGCTGCCCCTACGACTTCGTATATCCTTTATGTATTAGTCCCACCCAGCTTGACTGAAGAAGGGGTTCTCCCCAAAACGTGTATCCTATGTTATTTTTTTAATATACTTAATGAAAGAGAAGTTGGATTACACATCCTATTATCCCACCATCTTTTCTTTCTATTGCTCTTCACACTGAAGTGATGAGAGGCGTTTTAGAGACAAAACAAAACCACTGATTTCAGTAGGATTTCAGTAGTGTCACTTTAATTAACTCTTTTACTGGCCGTTAATAGTACATCCGAGAGAGGATAAGACACGCCCTATCTTTGCCGCAAGGAGTGAATACTTCATATGGGAAAGATAGAGCGGCACTTGTCTTCCCACGGCTTTTTTTCCGTCTCCTGCGCTCTATTGCGGAGTATGAAAAGATGGCGAAGGGGAAAAAAATCTTCCCTGTTCAGGCGCAACTACGCTCCGTGCCGGTGAGGGTCATTGTGCATATGCTTCCAAAATGAAAGATAGCCAGCAGCACTCCAATCATTATTACACAGCAAGGAAGGAATGCAGCTATGGTGCCGAGTCCACAGCAACCGCTGACCCCCGGTAGAGATGAGCGAACGTACTCGGTTCGGGTGTTTTTGGACCCGAGCACCGCTTTTTCCGAGTAACTGACTACTCGGACAAAAAGATTCGGGGGGCGCCGTGGGGCGGCGTGGTGGAGCAGGGGGCAGGGCGCCCCCCGAATCTTTTCAGTTACTCGGAAAAAGCGGTGCTCGGGTCCAAAAACACCCGAACCGAGTACGTTCGCTCATCTCCAACCCCCGGTCATTAGTAATAGATCCAATAGCATATAATGGTGCGGCACTCAGGGACTCATTGCAGATCCAAGTTGTTTGAAATAATCCAAGACGTTTATTTCCCTCCACAATGTACAGAAACATGCGATGTTTCGACCTAAACGCGGTCTTGACATGCTACTGGATCTATTGTGCATATGCTCGTCTGAAGCCATCCCTACTATATCACAGTGCTTGCATGGCCTCTTTATTTGCACAATATAACATTTTCGGGATCCCTGTATTCATTGCTACAATATGGTCTCTGCACTGTAGCAGCTTGTAGCAGTTAGAGCATAGCGGTAGTAATCTGCATTACAAGCGCATCATCCGTTCATACAAATCACTTGCAAATCGCATGGCATGTCATTTCAGTTTGTTTTTTAATGCTCACATATAAAATAATGGGCGATTCTTTAAGAAGAATTCCACAAAAACAGGACGTGCAGCAAATAATCCAACTCAGTCCGAGAGAAAAATCGCTTTTGTGAATGAACCCATTTAAATGAATGGTTTCTTTTCCAGTGTCTATCTCGGAACTGGACAGAACTCACCCAGAAAAACTGCCCATGTGAATATACTCTAAGGCTGGAGTCTTGCGGTTGAGATTCTTGCACGAGATTTGTGTGTTGTGAGACGCACTAATCCGAACCCTATTCTTTTGAAAGGGGTCATACACATGAGAATTTTTTTTCTGCATCGTAGCATGTCCTATTTTTGAGCGTGCCCTCACATCGCCCATTGTTGTCAATGGGGCGGGCGCAGCATCGCACCACATGCTAGGTGCATTCGAGTGTGATGCAAGGTTTCTCCATTAGCCGTGCTGGAGGATCGCTGCTCCCCCGAAATGATGCAAGATGTTTTGGATATAAAAATGCCTTGCATCTGCGGCAAAATCACATGTTGCATGTTTCACGGCCCGATATTGCACTCGCCTAAGCTCAAGGCATGGCATCGCATGCGGTACAATGCTTTGCCAGCCCCATTGACAACAATGGGCGATACGAGGGCACACCCAAAGATATGGGGTCCAAATTTGTTCGTTTCACAATGCACAATTCTCCAGCGAGAATCTCGACCGTGTGAAACCGGCCTAAATATGTCTCTCATGGGCTTTTAATTTCCATACACAGACATTAGCTGACAGGTGTGAGGGAGATGAGCGGGCACTGGCGTAACTATAGGGGATGCGGTTGGACCCGGGTCCAGGAGCCTTGAGCTATGCCCCTGTGAGCGGGCATTCACCGGCTGATTGAGAACGGCTTTTACATCTGGTTATTACAGAGAGAGAATAGGAACTTGAAGGATTATCTGGGCCTTTCATCTAACCGCCTATGGCAGCATGTAATTAGACGTCACACCTCAATACAAAGCAATGAATTGACTCCATGTAGAGTGATTACAATATTGAGCAACTAGTAAAAATCATTTGCCACCAGCGCTCTGTGCCACCCACTAATTGTGTCCCTGGTCTTATGTGTTAGAGGAACCAACGGCTATTGCAGTGTTGGGGTCCAGGTTCCATTTATAAGTTTGCAACCCTTATAGCTATGTCTCCAATAACCTGTTTACATTACAGCATAATTCCACCCGAAGCCTGAAAGTTGGGAGGGAAGTGCGGATGAGTGCAGTGTCCTTGCCCCCCAGCGAGAACCACTGTTATAAGCGCTACTGCTGTGGCACCAGCAATAATGTTGGCAGATTAGTTTACAATTAAAAATTAACACTTTATTACTGGAATGAAAAGTATAAGAATACAAAACTACATGTTTCAACCCTGGAATGGGGTCTTCATCGGGCAACATTATTGCTGGTGCCGTAGGTGTAGCGCCCATGACAGTGATTCTTTTTGTGTCTCCATATGGTGGCTGGTTTGAGCCCTGGACAAGGATCTCCACTGACATTGTGAGGGCTTGCAACTCCTTCCCATGTTTGGCATATTTCACCTTGAAGTGGTTCTATACTGTTGAGGTGAGAGCAATGACTGTGGCGTGCTGTCAGTTTCTTCAGTTGGTTTTGGATTTACTATGCCAGATAAGCATCCCCTTATCTTCCTCTCCATTTCTTGTTTTTTCCCAAGCTCTTATTGTGCCGCCTATGTCACACTAATAGGGACCAGGAAGCTGAGATATAGGGAGCTGTTTGATGAGTTTGTAGAGCTGCCATAGGGCTCCTTCACACAAGTGTTGTTTTAATGCAGGTAGGTGCATCAAAAAATCATCAAAAAGAACCAATGGCTTCCTATGGATTCTTCTAGATGAACGATTAAAAAAATAGATATTTTTACGCCAATATTTCACTCCATCAAAAAAAAGGACTTGTCCTATCTTTTGACAGGAAAACGCCAGAGACTCCATAGACTTCTACGGGAGTCTATAGGAACTGGTCGGCAAAGGGAGGTGAGGGAGCATAGCAGCAGTGAGCGCTGCTAAACAATAACAGGTGTCTCTGGTGAGGCATTTCATGTCATTGAAGGCTCCTCCATATTGGCGAGGCCGTCATTCACAGCTCGATATCGAATGTAAAAGCCCCATGGATGTGAAGCACTTTTGTGTGAAAACAGCCTTGCTTCACTGCGGGGATGAAGGGGATATCATCCTCATTGTGAAGGAGTCCTTACATTTGTGAGGGGTTAATTCACGTTTATGCCTTATTGACTACAGCGACTCCATTTTGTATTCTTTGCCTTTGCTAAATACATGTGTAAGGGGTTAATTCTAGACTTTCTTCCCCTTTTAATAAAAATAAGAAAGTACATTTAATTTCTTCTTCTTACAAGCTCACTCCTTATCTGTTCTGTTCCTGCTATACGACCCTGAACTTTTACTAACCATCCTCCCATATATGTTATCCTGTTTTCTTGTTCATGTTCCGAGAAGTGTGTCCAAGGACATTATGTTTTCACCGGACATTGATGTAAGAAATATTGTTGAAAGATATATTGTTCAATTAAAAATCTGCAGATGTTATGTAGCCTTGAGCATGCCTGGGGCATGCGCAGTAATCAAATCATACGTCAGCAAACTTTTCCCTATAACTCCTGTAATACTCTGAATAAACTCACTTCACTCTGACAACTCATCCAGCATGTGGTTGTCCATTTGTGTCGTCTATGGGTACCCATATCTAAGAGGCTAATCTGGAGGCAGACAGCATCCGCTCTACGGTCAAGACTTGATTGACCCCCTACATTACTTGGCGCAACCAACGAGGGCCAGAATTTAACTCCTTACCTGCAGCCAATATCTGGCAACCCTGCCTGCCGACCATCCGGACTAGGGGACACGGGACCTCAGATCTACAAAACACCGGTGTAAGGTAAGCCATTGACTTATCACTCAAAGATCTGAGCCCCCCTGTCTCCAAAAGCCACGTGTCGACAGAAAGGTTTGTTGCTGCATGTTTATAGGATACTTCTGCCTGTGTAACTTACGGTGTTCTTAGTAACCGTGTTAGACGGAAAAGAACCCACATGTGTATATTGCCATGCTGTCTGCTGGAACCATTGAATTGATAACTTTCTGTTGTACTCTGACTGCCGCACTCATTTTCCTAGCTGTCATTTGTTATAAGATCACAGAGGCCGCGTATAAAGGTGAGAGGTGGTTTCCTCTCTCTCCATAAAAAGTCTACTAGTAAACATCCGTACCCTGCCAGCCGTAGGCTTGGCAGAAGGGACTGTGTCCTGATCTACCCGAAGGACTGAGGTAGAGACAGCGGACACCAAGTCCATAATACTAATAAGTGAATATTAAATATTCATACCCTGCCAGCCGTAGGCTTGGCAGAAGGGACTGTCCTGATCTACCCGAAGGACTGAGGTAGAGACAGCGGACATCAAAGTCCATAACACACATTTGTGTCCTGCACATAGTACACATTTGTGTCCTGCCAGCCGCGACCTGGCAGAAGGGACTTAAAAGGTCATCGCGACCGCCAGATTTACCCAGAGGACGTTTTGTACATCCTCACTACTCCGTGATTGGGTAAATCAAAAATGGCAAGTCCAATTATTAGTATGGGGTCTCAGTTCTTGACCCCTATTGAGATAATTAGGGAGAGAGAGGGGGAGGACAGTTATAAACAAGCCCGTAAAGTTTACCAGCTGATAGGGCTTAAAAAGGCAGGAACTTTCAACTATGAGTTCTGGCGGCAGTACGGAATAAAACACAAGAAAGCTATCAAAGACGCCGGTCTAGATAAAGGAGTAGAGGCCATAATCAAATATAGTAGAAAGGCAAATGTAGAACGGTGGGATTGTGAGCCATGGTTTGAGGGCATAACTTGTGTATGCACCACCCCCGGTGCGTGATCCGACCAGAATGCACCCGATTTCACAAACCGCAAGCAGCTCTGAGATTCTTTCTGAGTATCAGAGTTGTACCGCTGCAACTCCACCACAAGAGCCCCAAAGAGAAAAAAAACCTTATTGGCATTGTCCCAGATGCGGACAACGACACCCTTTACGAACAAACAGCTTTAACTATGTGTAAACAGGAAAAGAATGAAACCGTTGAATGCTATTTTGGCAAATAAAATAAAAGCATGCACCCCTGATTGGCGACAAGCCAAGCCCAGAGACTTGTATAAAAAGGCAGTAGGGTTTGCTATGGATGAGAAGCGCCCTGCAGTGGCGGTCAAATACTATAGCAACCAGGGGGGGGAGGTGCAGCCCCAAGACAAATCCAAAAACAAAACACGCAAGTGTTACAACTGCGGCAAGGTAGGCCACCTGGCCAAGCATTGCCACTGTCCCAAGAAACCTTGTAACCAGGAGACAGATCAGGGCGCCACTCCCAGCGACAACGCCGCGTCGCCCGAATCCGTCCCAATGAAGTCCCGGCGATCCAGCCCCAGTATCCCTACCGTGGAAACAGAGGATAGAGGCACTCAGACTCTCGAGCCTGTTTCCATATGAAGTGAGGAAGTGCCCTTCCTTATAGACACTGGGGCTACAAATCCTGTCTCAAAAATTCATGTGAAATAGTAGAAATGTTTAAGGCAAAGAGTATGCCTATATGGAAAAGCAAGTTAGAGAAATAACAAAGGACAGACAAAGCAAGTTAGAATTTCGGGGATCTGAGACCCACAAAGTCTCAAAGATTCAGAGATAAGCAAAAGTTGGTAAAAGTAAGTTAGAATAGATGGATTGAGAAACGTGTGGATACGGTAATTATCAGAAAAAGGGAATTCTTTTATAGTTTGTGTTCCTTTGGGACATAAAGCAAGTTCATGTAGAATCTGTGAATAATTATGTGTGACAAATAACCAATATTGTGTGTCTTCATGTTATGTAATCTAATTTTTTGTCATACGTTTAGTCTTTTGTCCTTTTTTTGTGTGAGCGTTTAACTATTCCTCTGCCGTCCAGGTTTGATTGGTGTGGTTTGGAGCCTGGATATTCTGGCTGTTTTCCAAAAATCTTAGTTCTGTTCCAGAGAGATAGAGGAATGCGTGCCTCTAAAGGCCAAAAAGATTAGAGTGGAGAACACTGACCGAGTAACCCTGCTTGCTTGAATAGAATGAAACCCGTAATGAATCCAGTGAATCTTGCTGTTTTTGCTGTTCTTTGTGTAAATGTCAGTTTTGTAACTGGTCGGACGTGTGCATAATTGCTAAATGTGTGTTACAGTTGAATCATACGCGATACGTCCTGTGTGAACTCTTACTAATATTTGAATGAGACTTGACTGCATGAACGGATGAGAATTAATGACCCGTGTTCAGACTGTAATGAATGCATAATGTGTGTGATGTAGGCGCTGTGTGCTGATAATTTGGCAGCCTGCCAACAAGTCATAATTATACTGTTTCTGAGAATGCTCTATAGAAGAAACGTACGGACGGCCAAACCTGTACTTACACCTGCTGCCAAATTCCGCACCTTTCTGGGCCTTGTTTTCATACTGCCCCCATTGGTCCACTTTGTTTTCGCTCTTATACAACTACTTATTCTTTTCTCTCACCCTTTTATACTTCATCCGTTCTTTTCTGTACTGAATTTTCTGACCAGGTGACAGTATCGACACAAAAGCACAGGGGACGACCACGGCCACCTGGATGCTACTCAGAATCCAGTGGCTCGAGGAGCTCCCTCATGTGTTTGTGCGGTGGCAGCAGTACAGGCAATGGTTAACAAATCTTCGGAGTTGGTCTTGAACCAACTCCCCCTAGTGGTCCTCACCCCCCCATGACACCCGGAGCATATACACGCAAGTGCAACCCAAGCACTTATTTCTGGCCCATCAAATCCAGCTACAATGTGCTCTTATCATTCTTCTACTACTTTGAACTCGGTTACCCTTCCAAT
Source organism: Eleutherodactylus coqui (assembly GCF_035609145.1). Taxonomy (NCBI): domain Eukaryota; kingdom Metazoa; phylum Chordata; class Amphibia; order Anura; family Eleutherodactylidae; genus Eleutherodactylus; species Eleutherodactylus coqui. Next base: position 310,857,182 of record NC_089839.1, read on the forward strand.
TAAGTACCCTAGTTCAAAAGGGGGGGAGAGAAGATATAGGTGATCTAGGTATTGCAGGTCAGCTATTTTTAAAGCTATTTTTTAATTTTTAATTTTTTTCTTTTTCCTTTTTACAACAAGGTTATGATCTATTTGAAATAGAATACCAGCCTGATTGTCTAGCGATAATCGGTGCAAGGGGCTTCAGAAGTGCCAATTCAGCTGGCAGAAACTGAACCGCTTGAGGTAATGTTTAAAGGGTCACGATACCTCACTCGCTTCCTTATGCTGGAAGGTCCTGAAAGCATATTGAGAATTGCGTGATGGGACCCTTGGGAGGTTGTATCAAACTTCACCTGTCCGGTGAGGCTTGTATACACCCCGGGTCTGAAAGTCACCCGACCTTCTGTCGGATGGCAGCAGACCAAGCAACACCTCTACCCGTCCTCACTTTTACGTACGCAGAGGAACAAGCTCTTAGCCCCCTTGGTCCGTCAGTACCCCCTGGCACATGTCCAGGAAGATGCAATTGTAGACACTGTCTCTTCTTTATGTCAACTGAAAGTTTTTGTTAATAATGTATATTCTGAGTTGTTTTTGTAGATGGTACCAGGGTAATTGATGACTCCACGCTGGATATGCAGTAATCACGCAACAAGATGTCCTAAAAGCAGAATGCCTCCGCATGTCCCAGGACAGGAAGCGGAGTTACAGGCCCTCGCTGAGGCGTGTGGAGTGGTAAAAGGTAAGACGGCAAACATTTACACTGACTCCCAGTATGCATTTGGCATAGCTCATGACTACGGCCTAACATGGAAGGCCAGACAGCTTGTTAAGAATGGTGCAGCGGTGACAAAGTGGAAAGCTCACACCAATTCCTACAGCAGAGAAACAAGAGGCAACGCCATCACAGGCCACACAGCAAAGGCAGCGGCCCTTAAGCCGTGGAAGAAAAGAAGAAAAGAAGAATTTAACAATAATTTTGGACTTTCAATATGAACTTGGACTTTGAATTACTTTGATACAAACATTGGACTTTGATATGCTAAAAGACTTTACAGTTACAAGCAGCAGAAATGGGACGGTGGATGGCGAACAGTCAACAGAACTTGCCCACCAAGGTCCCTGTGCCCCATGATGGCCCAGCAAATGCACAGAAAGACACACCTACCGGGGGTCCAGAAGTCCGCCTTGAGGTCGTGTCCTCTGGCCTGCTCCGTCGCCTCCGGTGCCGTCCGGCATGACGTGCCCACAAGGGTCTTTCTGACTTTATTCCTGACAATGTTGCCTCCTGTGGCTAGAAACGCACTGACGCCGAAATCTGCGATCTGCACGGAGCCGTCTTCACCCAGAAGGATGTTTCCAGCCTTAACATCCCTGAGGATCTGGCCGTTCTTATGCAGGTACTCCAGGCCTTCTAGCACCTCCTTCAGCATGGTGGCGATGCTTGCCTCATCCAGCACTCCGTTCCAAGCAGCAATGAGATCGACGCTTGAACACGGACGGGTGGCTCCTGGGTTTCCTGTAGTTGCTGCATCATTACTTGTCCAATTTTGCATGACCTTTGCCGTAAGCAACAGGGCAGAAGTAAATTTGCCACATAACACTTGCCTAGACCACTCTACCCATTTCAGGGATTGCAATTTGACTACACTCAGCTCCCACTTATTGGGAAGTATGACCACGTGCTTGTTGTTGTTGATGTCTTTCCAGGTTGGAGACCTACCCTGTTATCAAGGTAAATAAGCAGGTAATCGCACAGGAGCTGATGAATGAGGTAACCTGCAGAGATGGGGTACCGGAAGTGATTGACTCAAACAAAGGTACACACTTCACACCTGCAGAGTTTAGACAAAGTTAACAGACTAAATGGTACGCTTAAGTTAAAGAAAGTGTTGTTTGGCTTTATGCCAAGATTGGGACTGTATCATCCACAAGCCCTGCAGCAGGGCTATGACATAGTAGCCGGATATGTAAAGCACCTGTGTGACCAACTAATGGTAACCCAGAATCTAGTCTTTTTCTCCCATTCCAGGCCCAGACAACCTAGAGGGATCTCATTCCCTACTACCTGGAGATTGGGTGGTCGCAAAGAGACGTGTCCGGAAATCCCTAGGGCCCAGAGTCAAAGGGCCCTGTCAAGTCCTGCTGATCACACCTACTTTAAGTAAAGTTGTAAAGAACTGTTGTTTGTTTTAGGACTAATGGACTTTTCACGCCCTACCTTTGCCCCCCCCCCCCATGAGAAGGAAAATGAAGGACATTTTGTTTATTGATGGACTTTTGGACTTTTCACTCCATGCTTCGCCCTTGTGAGAGGGTGCAAAGGGACAATGCCCAAAACCACCTTGTTAGGCACCACCAAGTACTGTTGGACTTGTACACACACCTAGTGCCACTGGTTTTCCTTTCTTGGCTGTTCCTGTTCCGTCAAAAGAACTGTTTGCATGGACAAATGAAAACTCAGAAACCAGAGATAGCTGGTGGGGTAACACATTTAGTGCTTTGAACCCTGCCAATTGGTTTTCTGGTTTAGGAGGTTGGTTTATGGGGATCCTACAAAGTATATTACAAGTTGTGATGATTTTATTATGCATTTATAGAGCAATTAAGGTTATAATTTCATGTATTTCTAAATGTACTGAAAAAAGCTTTCTCTTCGCCGATATGAATCACGTGTTTATGGACTAGGAGTCATACTTGTCTTGACCCCATGTCCAAAACGGGGGAATGTGAGGGGTTAATTCACGTTTATGCCTTATTGACTACAGCGACTCCATTTTGTATTCTTTGCCTTTGCTAAATACATGTGTAAGGGGTTAATTCTAGACTTTCTTCCCCTTTTAATAAAAATAAGAAAGTACATTTAATTTCTTCTTCTTACAAGCTCACTCCTTATCTGTTCTGTTCCTGCTATACGACCCTGAACTTTTACTAACCATCCTCCCATATATGTTATCCTGTTTTCTTGTTCATGTTCCGAGAAGTGTGTCCAAGGACATTATGTTTTCACCGGACATTGATGTAAGAAATATTGTTGAAAGATATATTGTTCAATTAAAAATCTGCAGATGTTATGTAGCCTTGAGCATGCCTGGGGCATGCGCAGTAATCAAATCATACGTCAGCAAACTTTTCCCTATAACTCCTGTAATACTCTGAATAAACTCACTTCACTCTGACAACTCATCCAGCATGTGGTTGTCCATTTGTGTCGTCTATGGGTACCCATATCTAAGAGGCTAATCTGGAGGCAGACAGCATCCGCTCTACGGTCAAGACTTGATTGACCCCCTACACATTGTTCTGGAAGCCCAGGGATTTCAGGGCTGCAGCGTCGCTGCGCTGCAAGATGTCGCAACCAGCCGTGTAAAATTGAGAAAATCCTTGTTCACGCGATTTTTAGTTCCGATCGCCACAATTATTTTAGCGCAGTTACCGGAGTGTTAAAATCGTGTCCGTGTGAAGGAGGCCTCAGGGTGACAGAATGATTGTCCTTTTGAAAAAATCATTCAAATGGGCGAAAGTGAATGATAATCGTTCGGTCTAAACGCCAGCCAACGACCGAATGACAAGCGAGAATCGTTCACTTTTTGCTCGTTGTTCATTTTATGTTGGCAAAAAAATCATCCTTTGCTAGTTCAATCATCGTGCAGTTTAACCAGCATCACTCAGTCCCTCTCACTGATACAGCGAGTGTCAAACACTGAGCGATACCGAACAATGCTAAACAGGCTGAACGAGAGCCAACGAGTTGGCGCTGACGTCACTCACTCCTTCAAACACGAATAGTCTTGTCTAAAAGGACCCTTACTTACCCCTTTATGATCCTATGAAGTGGAAAGAAGCAAAGATTAAATATCAGCAGGGTGAAGATTCCTCAGCCCGCAGAGCCACAAGGTTCTTCCATGTCATAGGCAATTCCAAGGATAGCCTAATCAGCTCTGCAGAGTCAGTACTTCCTATCTCAGTTTCTTGGACCTCTGCGAGGGGTATATGGAGGGAATGCATGATTGGGGTAACCAGAGTCCCCCCTGAATGTTTAGGCTCTCCATGCTGTATTAGTAGAATTGCCTGATGTTTGACCTGTTAGCGAAAAGTCAGAAATTACTTTGATTCCAGAGGGGCTGCTTATCTTATTAAAAGGGCGTGTACGAAGAAGACGTCTAGAGCTCATGCCAGGTAGATGCAAGTGATTCACCGCCTGAATGCCTCTGATATTTCCATATTCAAAGATGAAGGCTAAGACATGTCACTTTGGGAGGATGACTTCCTGCATGTCTTCATGGCTCCTTCTCATATTATGTAAGGCATTTATCATTCCCTGACATCCGCTGGTTGTAATGAAGCAACAATCATCTTAATCTGTACCCAGAGGCATACAGAAACCCAGGGGACCTTTCACACAGGACAGAATTATGTCGCAGGACGCAGCCAAAGCTGCAGAATTCCACACCAAAATCCGCAGGTCTGGCCCCTTCACATGGGCACATGTGCCATTACGCTCACCGCTATGGAGCGTAGTTGCGCATAAACCGGGTTTACTTATTTTCCTTCAGACTATTCAAACTCCGCGCCACTGCACATGAGTTTAAATAAAAAGTGGGAAGATAGGTCCTGCCCTGTCTTTCTCATACGTAGGAGGAAGATAGGGCAAGTCTTTTCTTCTCTTGAACGTAGTATTAACGCCAAAGAATCCCACTAGTGAGAACAAGAACATTGAAATTAATGGTTTCATTTATCCCCGCTATTTCAAGGCCGCATAGTAGGACAAAATAATGCCCATATGTTTAAGGGCTCTTTCACAGAGCGTATATTGGCCACCGTTTTCACGGCCGGCCGATATACGCTTCGATCTGATGCATTGGATTGTAATGCATCAGATCACATGGCAGTATTCCCGCAACGTAAAAGCGCCTGGCCGGGACAATATAGTGCCGGGTGCTTTTACGTCGGGCCCAAAAGATAGTCCTGGAATATGTCAGCCTCTGCATGGGCTCCTCTGGGAGTCAATGACAGTGGCCAGAGAAGGGAGGCGGGACTGCTAAACTCCCTCACTCATTCTCTCCTCTACTACAGCTGATTGCAATGGGAGGGGGCAAGATTGGACGGAGCTAACCACCGCCCCAACCCACCTCCTCCTAATGCTGTCTGCGGATTAGGGGTAGGAGCTTAGCTCCTGCCCCCTTCCGCACCTTGTCCGCAGCCAGCAATGGGAGGAGGCGGGACAGGGTGACGCTTAGTTCCACCCCTGCCCCACTCTCTCCCATTGCAATGAGCCGGAGGGGTGGAAAGAGTAGATGAGCCAGCGAGTGGGGAGGGAAGGGGAACGGCATGGCGGCCGGGGTCCATGCCATCTGAACGAGCGAACAAACATTAGATTTGTGCGCCCGTTCATGAGTTTTAACTCGTCACATCGTAGTGTATATCGGCCGGATGTAAAACGGTGGCCGATATACGCTTGTGTGAAAGAGCCCTAAGTCCTCTAGCTGTGGATTTTGATGCGGTATTGCAGGCAGGTTTTAAGCCATTATCAATTCTGTATAAAATCCGGATATAGCCTGAGTAAAGCCTGGTTTAGACACAATGATTATCGCTGAAAAGATGTCTTTTGAGTGATAATCGTTGCGTGCCTTTAAGCGCAAAGTGATTGCTCAAACGTTGAGCGATCACCTTGCGCTCTGAGCGGGGGATGCAGAAGACAAGCAGGGCTGCTTGTCTTCTGCATCCAGCTGTTATCTGCTTGGAGCGCCCGGCTATTATATGGCCGAGCGCTCCGAGCGGGGGATGAAAAAAGCAGCTGGACAGCTGTGTTCTTCCTACCCTGTCTGTCTTCAGGGAGCGGGATTCAGCTGAAACAATAGTATCAGCTGTATCCCGCTGTGAATCCCTGATAAGACTCATTGCTGTCTTTCAACACGCTAAAAGATCAGTGATCAGCGATTCCTTAACGAAAACTGCACGACGCCAGCGCGGTTAGACACAACGATTATTGCTCAAAAGACGGCTTTGAGCGATTTCTGAGCAATAATCGTTGTGTCTAAATGGGCCTTATGGGTCATCAGTGGTTTATTGCTGGAAAAGCCCTTTAGTATCAGAGAAATGGATTTCCAACCCCTGTGAAATAGCTGCTTACCATAAAATGAATCCAGTCTGTCAACGAGCTCAGGAACTCACAGGTTTACAAAGTAATAAAAGTCTATTTCCCCTTAGAACCTTTTCAGCTTCGGTTCTCATTTCTCCGACCATCCGGGATGTCTGATCATTCAGCAACTGTCTAATCTTATTAATTCTGAATTAGAAATTCTACTAATAGTCCATTTAATGCATGAATCTTTCCTCGTGTGTTCTACATAAAGTGTAATAGAGGACATGTCTTTTTCCCCACAGTGTGACTGGGACGCCAGCGCCAGCTTCAGGATGGGCAGACGCATCTCCCCGAGGCTGTGGCTGTACCTTATGCTTCTGGCAGGTAAGGAACAGATATGGAGTGAGTCTATGCTAATTAATATGGAAATATTTCTTGGTATGTGGAAATGAAAATGCATTTTCATATCAAAGGCAGAGCAGGTATAAAAATGGATATTTATTCTAAAGGGATTACCCTGCCTTTGATTGTAATTTGGCAGCAATACATGAAGCTTTGACAGTGAGGAAATGAATGACAGCAAAGACATATCAGAAGTATTATTGTGAAAACTAATTAATTAAAAGTTCTAAATATAAATATATATATTAAGGATTTTTAATTAGTTCTCACAATAACTCCTCTGATATGTCATTTTATATATATAACATTTATTTTATATCATTTATTTTATATTATTTATTTATTTCCTGCATATAACGTTAAATCACTGTGTACATTGCTTACATTACTTATCCTGTACTGCTCCTGAGTTACATCCTGCATTATACTTCAGAGCTGCACTCACTATCCTGCTGGTGGAGTCACTGTATACATACATTACTTATCCTGTACTGCTCCTGAGTTACATCCTGCATTATACTTCAGAGCTGCACTCACTATTCTGCTGGTGGAGTCACTGTGTACATACATTACTTATCCTGTACTGCTCCTGAGTTACATCCTGCACTATACTTCAGAGCTGCACTCACTATTCTGCTGGTGGAGTCACTGTGTACATACATTACTTATCCTGTACTGATCTCGAGTTGTATCCTGTATTATGCTCCAGAGCTGCAATCACTATTCTGCTGGTGGAGTCATTGTGTACATACATTACTTATCCTGTACTGATCCTGAGTTACATCCTGCATTATACTTCAGAGCTGCACTCACTATTCTGCTGATGGAGTCACTGTGTACATACATTACTTATCTGTACTGACCCTGAGTTACATCCTGCATTATACTTCAGAGCTGCACTCACTATTCTGCTGATGGAGACACTGTTTACATATGTCACATCACTTATCTTGTACTAATCCTAAATTCAAACTAGTACTATAATCTAGAGCTGCAGTCACTATTCTGCACTGATCAGTATGTTGATCCTTTTCATAGCTTTAGGAATAAAAACTGCTGAATCAACATCAACCCCCAAATCTGCTACAGCAACAACGGCTTCACCCACCACTACAAATTACAAAAAAACAGAATCCTCTTTAATTTTAGAAGAATCAACCACCAAATCATCATCGGCTGCACAAATCGTTATTACTACAAGTTTACAGACAAATACTACAACTAGTGGAAACTTATCACAAAGAACTACTGAATTATCAACTAAAGCGGAACAGAAAATTAATACAACACAATTAACTGTTACATCTTCAGCATCACCTACAGCAGCAGACACAACATTTACAACAAATATACGAGCAGATCCTATAACTAGTGAAGACATATCACATACAACGACTGCACCACCAGCTACAGCTGTACGCTCAGCTTTTACAACAAATACACAAGCAATGACTAGTGGAAACGTAATACATACCACAATAGCTGAATCATCTCCACCCACAAAATCTGCTACATCAATCTCAACAACTGCAATACCCACTACTACAGCACTACAAACCGCTACAAAGAGTAGAGTCAATGCTTTCACTACTGCAACAACATCTTCAGTAGAACTGACAACCACCAAATCAACAGCAACTGCTGTAGCACAAACAACTTTTACATCGCTTACACAGACAACCACCACAAATAGTGGAAATGTGCTATCCACACCAACCACAGAAAACAATGTGGCAATATCAAAAACTACAACACCCACAACGACAGCATCGCAAACAGCTCTAATAACACAAGGAAATTCATTAACTAAAGTACCCAGATTTTTTGAAGCATCAGCAACAACCAAATCATCACTACATACAGCAGCAGAAACAGTTACTACAAGAGTAAATACTTTATTTAATACAACCACATCATCAAGACAGCTAACAACCAAAAGTTCAACACCAACTATAACAGCTAAAACAGATATTACAAAGCTAAATCCTTCAACTATTGCAGCTACTCTTTCAGAAGCGCCACAAACTACTAAATCATCACCAACTACAGCAGCACAAGCAGCTATTACAAGTATAGAAGCAACCACTACAACCAGTGGGAAAGTATCACAGACAACAGTTTCTGAATCAACACTAACCACAAAATTTGCTACAGTAAGCTCAAGAACTGCATCGACCCCAAGCACAGCGGCCAAAACAGATATTACAAGAATGGTACATTTTTCAACTCTTGCAGCCACAGAACTAGAAACACCATCATCCACTAAATTATCAACAAATAAAGCAACTGAAAGAGCTGTTAAGACGATACAAGCAGATACAGCAACAAGTGAATACAAATCACCAACAACGGCTGCTGAATCCACAAAATCTGCTACCGTAATCTCAGCAACAGCATCACCCACAACCACAGCGGCAGAAACAACTACTACAATAAGAGTACATTCTACTGCTGCTCCAGTAACTACAGGAATACTGACAACTACTGCTGCTCCTATAAATACAGGAAAACTGACAACTACTGCTGCTCCTATAAATACAGGAAAACTGACAACTACTGCTGCTCCTATAAATACAGGAAAACTGACAACTACAGCTGCTCCAGTAACTACAGGAACACTGACAACTACTGCTGCTCCTATAAATACAGGAAAACTGACAACTACTGCTGCTCCTATAAATACAGGAAAACTGACAACTACTGCTGCTCTTATAAATACAGGAAAACTGACAACTACTGCTGCTCCTATAAATACAGGAAAACTGACAACTACAGCTGCTCCAGTAACTACAGGAACACTGACAACTACTGCGGCTCCCATAACTACAGGAAAACTGACAACTACTGCTGCTCCCATAACTACAGGAACACTGACAACTACTGCTACTCCCATAATTACAGGAGCACTGACAACTACTGCTGTTCCAGTAACTACAGGAACACTGACAACTACTGCTGCTCCAATAACTACAGGAACACTGACAACTACTGCTGCTCCTAAAACTACAGAAACACTGACAACTAATGCTGCTCCCACAACTACAGAGACACTGTCAACTGCTGCTGCTCCTGTAACTACAGGAACACTGACAACTACTGCTGCTACCGTAACTACAGGAACACTGACAACTACTGCTGTTCCAGTAACTTCAGGAACACTGACAACTACTGCTACTCCCATAGCTACAGAAACACCGACAACTACTGCTGCTCCCATAACTACAGGAACACTGACAACTACTGCTGCTCCCATAACTACAGGAACACTGACAACTACTGCTACTCCCATAACTACAGAGACACTGTCAACTACTGCTGCTCCCGTAACTACAGAGACACTGACAACTACTGCTGCTGCCGTAACTACAGGAACACTGACAACTACTGCTGCTCCTATAAATACAGGAAAACTGACAACTACTGCTGCTCCTATAAATACAGGAAAACTGACAACTACTGCTGCTCTTATAAATACAGGAAAACTGACAACTACTGCTGCTCCTATAAATACAGGAAAACTGACAACTACAGCTGCTCCAGTAACTACAGGAACACTGACAACTACTGCGGCTCCCATAACTACAGGAAAACTGACAACTACTGCTGCTCCCATAACTACAGGAACACTGACAACTACTGCTACTCCCATAATTACAGGAGCACTGACAACTACTGCTGTTCCAGTAACTACAGGAACACTGACAACTACTGCTGCTCCAATAACTACAGGAACACTGACAACTACTGCTGCTCCTAAAACTACAGAAACACTGACAACTAATGCTGCTCCCACAACTACAGAGACACTGTCAACTGCTGCTGCTCCTGTAACTACAGGAACACTGACAACTACTGCTGCTACCGTAACTACAGGAACACTGACAACTACTGCTGTTCCAGTAACTTCAGGAACACTGACAACTACTGCTACTCCCATAGCTACAGAAACACCGACAACTACTGCTGCTCCCATAACTACAGGAACACTGACAACTACTGCTGCTCCCATAACTACAGGAACACTGACAACTACTGCTACTCCCATAACTACAGAGACACTGTCAACTACTGCTGCTCCCGTAACTACAGAGACACTGACAACTACTGCTGCTGCCGTAACTACAGGAACACTGACAACTACTGCTGTTCCAGTAACTTCAGGAACACTGACAACTACTGCTGCTCCCATAGCTACAGAAACACCGACAACTACTGCTGCTCCCATAACTACAGGAACACTGACAACTACTGCTGCTCCCATAACTACAGGAACACTGACAACTACTGCTGCTCCTTTAACTACAGGAACACTGACAACTACTTCTGCTCCCTTAACTACAGGAACACTGATAACTACTGCTGCTCCCACAACTACAGAGACACTGTCAACTACTGCTGCTCCCGTAACTACAGAGACACTGACAACTACTGCTGCTGCCGTAACTACAGGAACACCGACAACTACTGCTGTTCCAGTAACTTCAGGCACACTGACGACTACTGCTGCTCCCACAACTACAAAAACACTGACAACTACTGCTGCTCCAATAACTACAGGAACATTGACAACTACTGGTGCTCCCATAACTACAGAAACACTGACAACTACTGCTGCTCCCATAACTACAGGAACACTGACAACTACTGCTGCTCCCATAACTACAGGAACACTGACAACTACTGGTGCTCCCATAACTACAGAAACACTGACAACTACTGCTGCTCCCATAACTACAGAAACACTGACAACTACTGGTGCTCCCATAAGTACAGAAACACTGACAACTACTGCTGCTCCCATAACTACAGGAACACTGACAACTACTGCTGCTCCAGTAACTACAGAAACACTGACAACTACTGGTGCTCCCATAAGTACAGAAACACTGACAACTACTGCTGCTCCCATAACTACAGGAACACTGACAACTACTGCTGCTCCCATAACTACAGGAACACTGACAACTACTGCTGCTCCAATAACTAAAGGAACACTGACAACTACTGCTGCTCCAATAACTACAGGAACACTGACAACTATTGTGACAACTATACAAGCAAGCAAGACAACTAGTGAAAATATATCAGCAAAGGCTGCTGAATCATCACTAATCACAAAATCTGCAACCGCATCACCCACAAGCACAGCGGCAGAAACAACATCTAAAGTAAGAGTAAGACCTTCAACTGCTGCTTTACAAACACCATCAGCCACTAAGTCATCATCCAACACAACAGCAGAAACAGCTGTTACAAGTATACAAGCAAATACAACAACTGGTGAAAAGGTATCACCAACAACAGCTGCAGAATCACCATCAACCACAATATCTGTTACAGCCAGCTCAGCAGCCTCTTCATCTGCAACTATAGCAGCACAAACAGATCTTACAAGTAGACAAGCAAATATAAACAGTGAAAATGTATCACAGACGACAGCAGCTGAATTATCACCGAACACAAAATACGCTATAGAAATCTCATTATCAGCAACTGTATCACCCACAACCACAGCAGCAGAAACAACTGCTACAGGAAGAGGAAATTCTTCAAATTTTGCTCCAATAACTTCAGAAACACTGACAACTACTGCTGCTCCTATAAATACAGGAACACTGACAACTACTGCTGCTCCTATAAATACAGGAACACTGACAACTACTGCTGCTTCAATAACTACAGGAACACTGACAACTACTGCTGCTCCAGTAACTACAGGAACACTGACAACTACTGCTGCTCCTGTAACTACAGGAACACTGACAACTACTGCTGCTCCAGTAACTACAGGAACACTGACAACTACTGCTGCTCCCATACCTACAGGAACACTGACAACCACTGCTGCTCCAATAACTACAGAAACACTGACAACTACTGTTGCTCCAATAACTACAGGAACATTGACAACTACTTCTGCTCCAGTAACTACAAGAGCACTGACAACTACTGCTGCTCCAATAACTACAGGAACATTGACAACTACTGCTGCTCCAGTAACTACAGGAACACAGACAACTACTGCTACTCCCATAACTACAGGAACACTGACAACAACTACTGCTGCTGCCGTACCTACAGGAACATTGACAACTACTGCTGCTCCCATAACTACAGGAACACTAACTACTGCTATTCCCATAATTACAGGAACACTGACAACTACTGCTACTCCCATAACTACAGGAACACTGACAACTACTGCTGCTCCCATAACTGCAGGGACACTGACAACTACTGCTGCTCCACTAACTACAGGAACACTGACAACTACTGCTGCTCCCTTAACTACAGGAGCACTGATAACTACTGCTGCTCCCACAACTACAGAGACACTGACAACTACTGCTGCTCCTGTAACTACAGGAACACTGACAACTACTGCTGCTCCAGTAACTACAGGAACACTGGCAACTACTGCTGCTCCAATAAGTACAGGAACACTGACAACTACTGCAGCTCCCATAACTACAGGAACACTGACAACTACTGCTGCTCCCATAACTAGAGAGACACTGACAACTACTGCTGCTCCCACAACTACAGAGACACTGACAACTACTGCTGCTCCTGTAACTACAGGAACACTGACAACTACTGCTACTCCCATAACTACAGAGATACTGACAAATACTGCTGCTGCCGTAACTACAGGACAACTGACAACTACTGCTGCTCCAGTAACTTCAGGAAGAATGACAACTACTGCTGATCCCACAACTACAGGAACACTAATAACTACTGCTGCTCCCAAAACTACAGGAACACTGACAACTACTGCTGCTCCCACAACTACAGAAACACTGACAACTACTGCTGTTCCCACAACTACAGAAACACTGACAACTTCTGCTGCTCCCATAACTAAAGGAACACTGACAACTAATGCTGCTCCCACAACTACAGGAACACTGACAACTACTGCTGTTCCCACAACTACAGAAACACTGACAACTACTGCTGCTCCCATAACAAAAGGAACACTGACAACTAATGCTGCTCCCACAACTACAGGAACACTGACAACTACTGCTGTTCCCACAACTACAGTAACACTGACAACTTCTGCTGCTCCCATAACTAAAGGAACACTGACAACTACTGCTGCTTCAATAACTACAGGAACACTGACAACTACTGCAGCAACTTTAACTACAGGAAAACTGACAACTACTGCTGCTCCAATAACTACAGAAACACTGACAACTACTGCTGCTCCAGTAACTACAGGAACACTGACAACTACTGCTGCTCCCACAACTACCGAAGCACTGACAACTACTGCTGCTCCAGTAACTACAGGAACACTGACAACTACTGCTGCTCCCACAACTACAGAAGCACTGACAACTACTGCTGCTCCAGTAACTACAGGAACACTGACAACTACTGCTGCTCCCACAACTACAGAAGCACTGACAACTACTGCTGCTCCAGTAACTTCAGGAACACTGACAACTACTGCTGCTCCAATAAGTACAGAAACACTGACAACTACTGCTACTCCCATAACTACAGGAACACTGACAACTACTGCTACTCCCATAACTACAGGAACACTGACAACTACTGCTACTCCCATAACTACAGGAACACTGACAACTACTGCTACTCCCATAACTACAGAGACACTGTCAACTACTGCTGCTCCCGTAACTACAGAGACACTGACAACTACTGCTGCTGCCGTAACTACAGGAACACTGACAACTACTGCTGTTCCAGTAACTTCAGGAACACTGACAACTACTGCTGCTCCCATAGCTACAGAAACACCGACAACTACTGCTGCTCCCATAACTACAGGAACACTGACAACTACTGCTGCTGCCGTAACTACAGGAACACTGACAACTACTGCTGTTCCAGTAACTTCAGGCACACTGACGACTACTGCTGCTCCCACAACTACAAAAACACTGACAACTACTGCTGCTCCAATAACTACAGAAACACTGACAACTACTGGTGCTCCCATAACTACAGGAACACTGACAACTACTGCTGCTCCCATAACTACAGGAACACTGACAACTACTGGTGCTCCCATAACTACAGAAACACTGACAACTACTGCTGCTCCCATAACTACAGAAACACTGACAACTACTGGTGCTCCCATAAGTACAGAAACACTGACAACTACTGCTGCTCCCATAACTACAGGAACACTGACAACTGCTGCTGCTCCAGTAACTACAGAAACACTGACAACTACTGGTGCTCCCATAAGTACAGAAACACTGACAACTACTGCTGCTCCCATAACTACAGGAACACTGACAACTACTGCTGCTCCCATAACTACAGGAACACTGACAACTACTGCTGCTCCCATAACTACAGGAACACTGACAACTACTGGTGCTCCCATAACTACAGAAACACTGACAACTACTGGTGCTCCCATAAGTACAGAAACACTGACAACTACTGCTGCTCCCATAACTACAGGAACACTGACAACTGCTGCTGCTCCAGTAACTACAGAAACACTGACAACTACTGCTGCTCCCATAACTACAGGAACACTGACAACTACTGCTGCTCCCATAACTACAGGAACACTGACAACTACTGCTGCTCCAATAACTAAAGGAACACTGACAACTACTGCTGCTCCAATAACTACAGGAACACTGACAACTATTGTTACAACTATACAAGCAAGCAAGACAACTAGTGAAAATATATCAGCAAAGGCTGCTGAATCATCACTAATCACAAAATCTGCAACCGCATCACCCACAACCACAGCGGCAGAAACAACATCTAAAGTAAGAGTAAGACCTTCAACTGCTGCTTTACAAACACCATCAGCCACTAAGTCATCATCCAACACAACAGCAGAAACAGCTGTTACAAGTATACAAGCAAATACAACAACTGGTGAAAAGGTATCACCAATAACAGCTGCAGAATCACCATCAACCACAATATCTGTTACAGCCAGCTCAGCAGCCTCTTCATCTGCAACTATAGCAGCACAAACAGATCTTACAAGTAGACAAGCAAATATAAACAGTGAAAATGCATCACAGACGACAGCAGCTGAATTATCACCGAACACAAAATACGCTATAGAAATCTCATTATCAGCAACTGTATCACCCACAACCACAGCAGCAGAAACAGCTGCTACAGGAAGAGGAAATTCTTCAAATTTTGCTCCAATAACTTCAGAAACACTGACAACTACTGCTGCTCCTATAAATACAGGAACACTGACAACTACTGCTGCTCCTATAAATAACGGAACACTGACAACTACTGCTGCTCCTATAAATACAGGAACACTGACAACTACTGCTGCTTCAATAACTACAGGAACACTGACAACTACTGCTGCTCCAGTAACTACAGGAACACTGACAACTACTGCTGCTTCAATAACTACAGGAACACTGACAACTACTGCTGCTCCAGTAACTACAGGAACACTGACAACTACTGCTGCT
The DNA here is from genome assembly GCF_035609145.1 of Eleutherodactylus coqui. Taxonomy (NCBI): domain Eukaryota; kingdom Metazoa; phylum Chordata; class Amphibia; order Anura; family Eleutherodactylidae; genus Eleutherodactylus; species Eleutherodactylus coqui. The sequence continues at coordinate 310,873,109 of NC_089839.1, forward strand.
CCAGTAACTACAGGAACACTGACAACTACTGCTGCTTCCATAACAACAGGAACACTGACAACTACTGCTGCTCCCATACCTACAGGAACACTGACAACCACTGCTGCTCCAATAACTACAGAAACACTGACAACTACTGTTGCTCCAATAACTACAGGAACATTGACAACTACTTCTGCTCCAGTAACTACAAGAGCACTGACAACTACTGCTGCTCCAGTAACTACAGGAACATTGACAACTACTGCTGCTCCAGTAACTACAGGAACACAGACAACTACTGCTACTCCCATAACTACAGGAACACTGACAACAACTACTGCTGCTGCCGTACCTACAGGAACATTGACAACTACTGCTGCTCCCATAACTACAGGAACACTGACAACTACTGCTATTCCCATAATTACAGGAACACTGACAACTACTGCTACTCCAATAACTACAGGAACACAGACAACTACTGCTACTCCCATAACTACAGGAACACTGACAACTACTGCTGCTCCCATAACTGCAGGGACACTGACAACTACTGCTGCTCCACTAACTACAGGAACACTGACAACTACTGCTGCTCCCTTAACTACAGGAGCACTGATAACTACTGCTGCTCCCACAACTACAGAGACACTGACAACTACTGCTGCTCCTGTAACTACAGGAACACTGACAACTACTGCTGCTCCAGTAACTACAGGAACACCGACAACTACTGCTGCTCCAGTAACTACAGGAACACTGACAACTACTGCTGCTCCAACAACTACAGAAACACTGACAACTACTGCTGCTCCAGTAACTACAGGAACACTGACAACTACTGCAGCTCCCATAACTACAGGAACACTGACAACTACTGCTGCTCCCATAACTAGAGAGACACTGACAACTACTGCTGCTCCCACAACTACAGAGACACTGACAACTACTGCTGCTCCTGTAACTACAGGAACACTGACAACTACTGCTACTCCCATAACTACAGCGATACTGACAAATACTGCTGCTGCCGTAACTACAGGACAACTGACAACTACTGCTGCTCCAGTAACTTCAGGAAGAATGACAACTACTGCTGATCCCACAACTACAGGAACACTGACAACTACTGCTGATCCCACAACTACAGGAACACTAATAACTACTGCTGCTCCCAAAACTACAGGAACACTGACAACTACTGCTGCTCCCACAACTACAGGAACACTGACAACTACTGCTGCTCCCATAACTACAGGAGCACTGACAACTACTGCTGCTCCCATAACTACAGAAACACTGACAACTACTGCTGCTCCCATAACAAAAGGAACACTGACAACTAATGCTGCTCCCACAACTACAGGAACACTGACAACTACTGCTGTTCCCACAACTACAGAAACACTGACAACTTCTGCTGCTCCCATAACTAAAGGAACACTGACAACTACTGCTGCTTCAATAACTACAGGAACACTGACAACTACTGCAGCACCTTTAACTACAGGAAAACTGACAACTACTGCTGCTCCAATAACTACAGAAACACTGACAACTACTGCTGCTCCAGTAACTACAGGAACACTGACAACTACTGCTGCTCCCACAACTACAGAAGCACTGACAACTACTGCTGCTCCAGTAACTACAGGAACACTGACAACTACTGCTGCTCCCACAACTACAGAAGCACTGACAACTACTGCTGCTCCAGTAACTACAGGAACACTGACAACTACTGCTGCTCCCACAACTACAGAAGCATTGACAACTACTGCTGCTCCAGTAACTACAGGAACACTGACAACTACTGCTGCTCCAGTAACTTCAGGAACACTGACAACTACTGCTGCTCCAATAAGTACAGAAACACTGACAACTACTGCTACTCCCATAACTACAGGAACACTGACAACTACTGCTACTCCCATAACTACAGGAACACTGACAACTACTGCTGCTGCCGTAACTACAGGAACACTGACAACTACTGCTACTCCCATAATTACAGGAACACTGACAACTACTGCTGTTCCAGTAACTACAGGAACACTGACAACTACTGCTGCTCCAATAACTACAGGAACACTGACAACTACTGCTGCTCCAATAACTACAGGAACACTGACAACTACTGCTGCTCCAACAACTACAGGAACACTGACAACTACTGCTGCTCCAATAACTACAGGAACACTGACAACTACTGCTGCTCCTATAACTACAGAAACACTGACAACTACTGCTGCTCCAATAACTACAGGAACACTGACAACTACTGCTGCTCCAACAACTACAGGAACACTGACAACTACTGCTGCTCCAATAACTACAGGAACACTGACAACTACTGCTGCTCCAGTAACTACAGGAACACTGACAACTACTGCTGCTCCAGTAACTACAGGAAAACTGACAACTACTGCTGCTCCAATAACTACAGGAACACTGACAACTACTGCTGCTCCCATAACTACAGGAACACTGACAACTACTGCTGCTCCAACAACTACAGGAACACTGACAACTACTGCTGCTCCAATAACTACAGGAACACTGACAACTACTGCTGCTCCAACAACTACAGGAACACTGACAACTACTGCTGCTCCAATAACTACAGGAACACTGACAACTACTGCTGCTCCCATAACTAAAGCCACACTGACAACTACTGCTGCTCCAATAACTACAGGAACACTAACAACTACTGCTGCTCCAGTAACTACAGGAGCACTGACAACTACTGCTGCTCCAGTAACTACAGGAAAACTGACAACTACTGCTGCTCCAGTAACTACAGGAACACTGACAACTACTGCTGCTCCCATAACTACAGGAACACTGACAACTACTGCTGCTCCAATAACTACAGGAACACTGACAACTACTGCTGCTCCAACAACTACAGGAACACTGACAACTACTGCTGCTCCAATAACTACAGGAACACTGACAACTACTGCTGCTCCCATAACTAAAGCCACACTGACAACTACTGCTGCTCCAATAACTACAGGAACACTAACAACTACTGCTGCTCCAGTAACTACAGGAGCACTGACAACTACTGCTGCTCCAGTAACTACAGGAAAACTGACAACTACTGCTGCTCCAGTAACTACAGGAACATTGACAACTACTGCTGCTCCAATAACTACAGGAACACTAACAACTACTGCTGCTCCAGTAACTACAGGAGCACTGACAACTACTGCTGCTCCAGTAACTACAGGAAAACTGACAACTACTGCTGCTCCAGTAACTACCGGAACATTGACAACTACTGCTGCTCCAATAACTACAGGAACAATGACAACTACTGCTGCTCCCATAACTACAGGAACACTGATAACTACTGCTGCTCCCACAACTACAGAGACACTGACAACTAATGCTGCTCCCATAACTACAGGAACACTGACAACTACTGCTACTCCCATAACTACAGGAACACTGACAACTACTGCTACTCCCATAACTACAGGAACACTGACAACTACTGCTACTCCCATAACTACAGGAACACTGACAACTACTGCTACTCCCATAACTACAGAGACACTGTCAACTACTGCTGCTCCCGTAACTACAGAGACACTGACAACTACTGCTGCTGCCGTAACTACAGGAACACTGACAACTACTGCTGTTCCAGTAACTTCAGGAACACTGACAACTACTGTTGCTCCCATAGCTACAGAAACACCGACAACTACTGCTGCTCCCATAACTACAGGAACACTGACAACTACTGCTGCTGCCGTAACTACAGGAACACTGACAACTACTGATGTTCCAGTAACTTCAGGCACACTGACGACTACTGCTGCTCCCACAACTACAAAAACACTGACAACTACTGCTGCTCCAATAACTACAGAAACACTGACAACTACTGGTGCTCCCATAACTACAGGAACACTGACAACTACTGCTGCTCCCATAACTACAGGAACACTGACAACTACTGGTGCTCCCATAACTACAGAAACACTGACAACTACTGGTGCTCCCATAAGTACAGAAACACTGACAACTACTGCTGCTCCCATAACTACAGGAACACTGACAACTGCTGCTGCTCCAGTAACTACAGAAACACTGACAACTACTGCTGCTCCCATAACTACAGGAACACTGACAACTACTGCTGCTCCCATAACTACAGGAACACTGACAACTACTGCTGCTCCAATAACTAAAGGAACACTGACAACTACTGCTGCTCCAATAACTACAGGAACACTGACAACTATTGTTACAACTATACAAGCAAGCAAGACAACTAGTGAAAATATATCAGCAAAGGCTGCTGAATCATCACTAATCACAAAATCTGCAACCGCATCACCCACAACCACAGCGGCAGAAACAACATCTAAAGTAAGAGTAAGACCTTCAACTGCTGCTTTACAAACACCATCAGCCACTAAGTCATCATCCAACACAACAGCAGAAACAGCTGTTACAAGTATACAAGCAAATACAACAACTGGTGAAAAGGTATCACCAACAACAGCTGCAGAATCACCATCAACCACAATATCTGTTACAGCCAGCTCAGCAGCCTCTTCATCTGCAACTATAGCAGCACAAACAGATCTTACAAGTAGACAAGCAAATATAAACAGTGAAAATGCATCACAGACGACAGCAGCTGAATTATCACCGAACACAAAATACGCTATAGAAATCTCATTATCAGCAACTGTATCACCCACAACCACAGCGGCAGAAACAGCTGCTACAGGAAGAGGAAATTCTTCAAATTTTGCTCCAATAACTTCAGAAACACTGACAACTACTGCTGCTCCTATAAATACAGGAACACTGACAACTACTGCTGCTCCTATAAATACAGGAACACTGACAACTACTGCTGCTCCTATAAATACAGGAACACTGACAACTACTGCTGCTTCAATAACTACAGGAACACTGACAACTACTGCTGCTCCAGTAACTACAGGAACACTGACAACTACTGCTGCTTCAATAACTACAGGAACACTGACAACTACTGCTGCTCCAGTAACTACAGGAACACTGACAACTACTGCTGCTCCAGTAACTACAGGAACACTGACAACTACTGCTGCTTCCATAACAACAGGAACACTGACAACTACTGCTGCTCCCATACCTACAGGAACACTGACAACCACTGCTGCTCCAATAACTACAGAAACACTGACAACTACTGTTGCTCCAATAACTACAGGAACATTGACAACTACTTCTGCTCCAGTAACTACAAGAGCACTGACAACTACTGCTGCTCCAGTAACTACAGGAACATTGACAACTACTGCTGCTCCAGTAACTACAGGAACACAGACAACTACTGCTACTCCCATAACTACAGGAACACTGACAACAACTACTGCTGCTGCCGTACCTACAGGAACATTGACAACTACTGCTGCTCCCATAACTACAGGAACACTGACAACTACTGCTATTCCCATAATTACAGGAACACTGACAACTACTGCTACTCCAATAACTACAGGAACACAGACAACTACTGCTACTCCCATAACTACAGGAACACTGACAACTACTGCTGCTCCCATAACTGCAGGGACACTGACAACTACTGCTGCTCCACTAACTACAGGAACACTGACAACTACTGCTGCTCCCTTAACTACAGGAGCACTGATAACTACTGCTGCTCCCACAACTACAGAGACACTGACAACTACTGCTGCTCCTGTAACTACAGGAACACTGACAACTACTGCTGCTCCAGTAACTACAGGAACACTGACAACTACTGCTGCTCCAATAAGTACAGGAACACTGACAACTACTGCAGCTCCCATAACTACAGGAACACTGACAACTACTGCTGCTCCCATAACTAGAGAGACACTGACAACTACTGCTGCTCCCACAACTACAGAGACACTGACAACTACTGCTGCTCCTGTAACTACAGGAACACTGACAACTACTGCTACTCCCATAACTACAGAGATACTGACAAATACTGCTGCTGCCGTAACTACAGGACAACTGACAACTACTGCTGCTCCAGTAACTTCAGGAAGAATGACAACTACTGCTGATCCCACAACTACAGGAACACTGACAACTACTGCTGATCCCACAACTACAGGAACACTAATAACTACTGCTGCTCCCAAAACTACAGGAACACTGACAACTACTGCTGCTCCCACAACTACAGGAACACTGACAACTACTGCTGCTCCCATAACTACAGGAGCACTGACAACTACTGCTGCTCCCATAACTACAGAAACACTGACAACTACTGCTGCTCCCATAACAAAAGGAACACTGACAACTAATGCTGCTCCCACAACTACAGGAACACTGACAACTACTGCTGTTCCCACAACTACAGAAACACTGACAACTTCTGCTGCTCCCATAACTAAAGGAACACTGACAACTACTGCTGCTTCAATAACTACAGGAACACTGACAACTACTGCAGCACCTTTAACTACAGGAAAACTGACAACTACTGCTGCTCCAATAACTACAGAAACACTGACAACTACTGCTGCTCCAGTAACTACAGGAACACTGACAACTACTGCTGCTCCCACAACTACAGAAGCACTGACAACTACTGCTGCTCCAGTAACTACAGGAACACTGACAACTACTGCTGCTCCCACAACTACAGAAGCACTGACAACTACTGCTGCTCCAGTAACTACAGGAACACTGACAACTACTGCTGCTCCCACAACTACAGAAGCATTGACAACTACTGCTGCTCCAGTAACTACAGGAACACTGACAACTACTGCTGCTCCAGTAACTTCAGGAACACTGACAACTACTGCTGCTCCAATAAGTACAGAAACACTGACAACTACTGCTACTCCCATAACTACAGGAACACTGACAACTACTGCTACTCCCATAACTACAGGAACACTGACAACTACTGCTGCTGCCGTAACTGCAGGAACACTGACAACTACTGCTACTCCCATAATTACAGGAACACTGACAACTACTGCTGTTCCAGTAACTACAGGAACACTGACAACTACTGCTGCTCCAATAACTACAGGAACACTGACAACTACTGTTGCTCCAATAACTACAGGAACACTGACAACTACTGCTGCTCCAACAACTACAGGAACACTGACAACTACTGCTGCTCCAATAACTACAGGAACACTGACAACTACTGCTGCTCCTATAACTACAGAAACACTGACAACTACTGCTGCTCCAATAACTACAAGAACACTGACAACTACTGCTGCTCCAGTAACTACAGGAACACTGACAACTACTGCTGCTCCAGTAACTACAGGAAAACTGACAACTACTGCTGCTCCAATAACTACAGGAACACTGACAACTACTGCTGCTCCCATAACTACAGGAACACTGACAACTACTGCTGCTCCAACAACTACAGGAACACTGACAACTACTGCTGCTCCAATAACTACAGGAACACTGACAACTACTGCTGCTCCAATAACTACAGAAACACTGACAACTACTGCTGCTCCAATAACTACAGGAACACTGACAACTACTGCTGCTCCAACAACTACAGGAACACTGACAACTACTGCTGCTCCAATAACTACAGGAACACTGACAACTACTGCTGCTCCCATAACTACAGGAACACTGACAACTACTGCTGCTCCAATAACTACAGGAACACTAACAACTACTGCTGCTCCAGTAACTACAGGAAAACTGACAACTACTGCTGCTCCAATAACTACAGGAACAATGACAACTACTGCTGCTCCCATAACTACAGGAACACTGATAACTACTGCTGCTCCCACAACTACAGAGACACTGACAACTAATGCTGCTCCCATAACTACAGGAACACTGACAACTACTGCTACTCCCATAACTACAGAGACACTGACAACTACTGCTGCTGCCGTAACTTCAGGAACACCGACAACTACTGCTGCTCCAATAACTACAGGAACACTGACAACTACTGCTGCTCCCATACCTAAAGGAGCACTGACAACTACTGCTGCTCCCATAACAAAAGGAACACTGACAACTACTGCTACTTCAATAACTACAGGAACACTGACAACTACTGCAGCACCTTTAAATACAGGAACACTGACAACTACTGCTGCACCAGTAACTACAGGAACACTGACAACTACGGGTGCTCCCATAACTACAGGAACACTGACAACTACTGCTGCTCCAATAACTACAGGAACACTGACAACTACTGCAGCTATCATAACTACAGGAACACTGACAACTACTGGTGCTCCGGTAACTACAGGAACGCTGACAACTACTGCTGCTCCAGTAACTTCAGGAACACTGACAACTACTGCTGCTCCCATAACTACAGGAACACTGACAACTACTGCTGCTCCTATAACTACAGGAACACTGACAACTACTGCTGCTCCCGTAACTACAGGAACACAGACAACTACTACTACTCCAGTAACTACAGGAACACTGACAACTACTGCTGCTCCCTTAACTACAGGAACACTGATAAGTGCGGGTCTGAAAACTGTTGGTGAGATAACAGGATGAAATATAGTTTGTTTCTGCCTCAGGATAATTTATTTCTAACTAGCTTACCCGTCGCGCGTTGCTGCGAAGACAGACATACATACATACATTCGTTTTTATATATCTAGTGTAGTAATGCATAAAAGAAAAACAGACAGACATACATTCATTTTTATATATATATAGATGACATCAGGAAGTGAGAGAATTAGATTCCGTACGTAAAATTTGGACGCTAATTCTTTGGCGCTTAGAATTGAATAATTGAGTTGGGACCCATTAACTTTTCCTATTTATGACATAATCAATGCTCGTGCCAAATTTCATGTTTCTACGACATTGGGAAGTGAGAGAATTAGTGGCAGTGATGGAAATCAAACGATCTACGTGCGGGGGGGCGTAACTGTCGAAGACGCTCGCACGTGCGCCATTTATCGTAGGATAGTTGTACTATGCCTATAATCTTCCCAGGAGTGTACTCAACAACTTCCCAAAGTTTCATGGCGATCGAATGAATGGTGTAGTAGCGTATAAAGGACAAACATACACACACACAGACAGACACGCATACATTAAATTTTATATATATAGAAGATATGTTTTGTTACTTTTGTTTCTGCTGTAGTTCGTTATCTATTTAGGCCCAGTGTCCATAAGCGGGTTTGATTTGCGGAATCTGTGTGGAGAAACCACGTGGGAGATCTGCAAAACAAGCCACCCATGGGGAAGCATGAATGTCTGCATATTCAGTAAGCCATGCAGATTTGTTTTGCAGACTATTTGGTCCTAAAAACAAATTGCATTACGTTCCATTTATTTGCAGTATCCGCACGGATGGCTTCTATTGAAATCAATGGAAGCCATCTGATCTGCAACCCACCAGCAGCCGACAGTGCAGACAGACCACGCATCCCCGGGGAAAATCAGAGAGTTAAAAAAAAATATGTACTGCGTATGTCCGACGGCGACCTGTGGGGCCCATCAGCAGTACCAAAAACCCGGAGGCACACAGATCCTTGTGGACACCGCCTCCCTGCCTGCACAGGTAAGCAGGGTCCTCAGCCGCAGACAGGGTGGCATTCCGCTATGGGCTGCTGCACGCGGAATCCGAGCCCCCGTGGACATGAGGCCTAGAATCGCATATATTATCAGACTATACTGATTATCCTGCCGTTAGAGATTATATTTCACATCAGGCAACAGAAAACATATTTAGATTATCTTACAATCTGACTCCAAATGAAGAATACTTCTTAATGGAGATATGCAGCAGTGTAAAGTAATTTATAACCACAGAACAACCCAATAATTCCTCATCTGTAAATCACAGGTTAAAAATTATTCTTTTATTACTCTATTTTCACAGAATGTATGAATATTAACTTTCCATTTGTTGACATTAGTTGCCTTTTTAACATTTTTGTCCAATTTGTTGACAGGAAATAATTTTATTATCATGATTGTAAAACTATTGTTAACATCGCTGAACTCAAATTATCTTATCTTTAACAGCTTTAACATCATCACTTAGAGGTTCAGATACAACTGCAGTAAGCAACACATCCACCATAACCACAGAAACACTGACAACTACTGCTGCTCCAGGAACTACAGGAACACTGACAACTACTGCTGCTCCCACAACTACAGAAACACTGACAACTACTGCTGCTCCCATAACTACAGAAACACTGACAACTACTGATGCTCCAATAACTACAGGAACACTGACAACTACTGCTGCTCCCATAACTACAGGGACACTGACAACTACTGCTGCTCCAATAACTACAGGAAGACTGACAACTACTGCTGCTCCAGTAACTACAGGAACACTGACAACTACTGCTGCTTCCACAACTATAGGAACACTGACAACTACTGGTACTCCAGTAACTACAGGAACACTGACAACTACTGCTGCTCCCATAACTAAAGGAACACTGACAACTACTGATGCTCCCATAACTAAAGGAACACTGACAACTACTGCTGCTCCAGTAACTAGAGGAATACTGACAACTACTGCTGCTCCCGAAACAACAGGAACACTGACAACTACCGCTGCTCCAGTAACTACAGGAACACTGACAACTACTGCTGCTCCCATTACTACAGGAACACTGACAACTACTGCTGCTCCAGTAACTACAGGAACACTGACAACTACTGCTGCTCCAGTAACTACAGGAACACTGACAACTACTGCTGCTACAGTAATTACAGGAACACTGACAACTACTGCTGCTCCCATAACTACAGGAACACTGACAACAACTGCTGCTCCCATAATTACAGGAGCACTGACAACTATTGCTGCTCCAGTAACTACAGGAACACTGACAACTACTGTTGCTCCAATAACTACAGGAACACTGACAACTACTGCTGCTCCCATAACTACAGGAACACTGACAACTACTGATGCTCCAATAACTACAGGAACACTGACAACTACTGCTGCTCCAGTAACCACAGGAACACTGACAACTACTGCTGCTCCAGTAACGACAGGAACACTGACAACTACTGCTGTTCCCATAACTACAGAAGCACTGACAACTACTGCTGCTCCCATAACTACAGGAACACTGACAACTACTGCTGCTCCAGTAACTAATGGAACACTGACAACTACTGCTGCTCACATAACTACAGGAACACTGACAACTACTGATGCTCCATTAACTACAGGAACACTGACAACTACTGCTGCTCCCACAACTACAGGAACACTGACAACTACTGCTGCTCCCATAACTACAGGAACACTAACAACTACTGCTGCTCCAGTAACTACAGGAACACTGACAACTACTGCTGCTCCCATAACTACAGGAACACACACAACTACTGCTGCTCCCATAACTACAGGAACACTGGCAACTACTGCTGCTCCAGTAACCACAGGAACACTGACAACTACTGCTGCTCCCACAACTACAGGAACACTGACAACTACAGCTGCTCCAGTAACTACAGAGACACTGACAACTACTACTGCTCCAGTAACTACAGGAACACTGACAACTACTGCTGTTCCCACAACTACAGAAACACTGACAACTACTGCTGCTCCCACAACTACAGGAACACTGACAACTACTGCTGCTCCCATAACTACAGGAACACTGACAACTACAGCTGCTCCAGTAACTACAGGAACACTGACAACTACTGCTGCTCCCATAACTAAAGGAACACTGACAACTACTGCTGCTCCCATAACTACAGGCACACTGACAACTACTGCTGCTCCAGAAACTACAGGAACACTGACAACTACTGCTGCTCCCACAACTACAGGAACACTGACAACTACTGCTGCTCCCCCAAACACAGGAACACTGACAACTACTGCTGCTTCCACAACTACAGAAACACTGACAACTACTGCTGCTCCCATAACTAAAGGAACACTGACAACTACTGCTGCTCCTCCAGTAACTACAGGCACACTGACAACTACTGCTGCTCCAGTAACTACAGGAACACTGACAACTACTGCTGCTCCCACAACTACAGGAACACTGACAACTACTGCTGCTCCCCCAAATACAGGAACACTGACAACTACTGCTGCTTCCACAACTACAGAAACACTGACAACTGCTGCTTCTCCAGTAACAACAAAAACACTGACAACTACCGCTGCTGCCACAACTACAGCTACACTGACAACTACTGCTGCTTCAGTAACTACGGGAACACTAACAACTACTGCTGCTGCCACAACTACAGCTACACTGACAACTACTGCTGCTTCAGTAACTACAGGAACACTGACAACTACTGCTGCTCCAGTAACTACAGGAACACTGACAACTGCTGCTTCTCCAGTAACTACAAAAACACTGACAACTACTGCTGCTGCCACAGCTACAGGAACATCGACAACTGCTGCTGCTCCCACAACAACAAAATCACTGACAACTACTGCTGCTCTCACAACTGCAGGAACACTCACAACTGCTGCTGCTCCCACAACTACAGGGACACTGACAACTATTGCTGCTCCAGTAACTACAGAAACACTGACAACTACTGCTGCTCCAGTAACTACAGGAACACTGACAACTACTGCTGCTCCCACAAATACAGGAGCACTGACAACTACTGCTGCTTCCACAACTACAGAAACACTGACAACTAATGCTTCTCCCATTACTACAGAAACACTGAAAACTACTGCTGCTCCAATAGCTACAGGAACACCGACAACTACTGCTGCTCCCACAACTACAGAAACACTGACAACTACTGCTGCTCCCGCAGCTACAGGAACACTGACAACTACTACTACTCCAGTAACTACAGGGACACTGACAACTACTGCTGCTCCAATAACTACTGGAACACTGACAACTACTGCTGCTCCCATAACTACAGGAACACTGACAACTACAGCGGCTCCCATAACTACAGGAACACTGACAACTACTGCTGCTCCCACAGCTACAGGAACACTGACAACTACTGCTGCTCCCATAACCACAGAAACACTGACAATTACTGCTGCTCCAGTAACTAAAGGAAAACTGACAACTACTGCTGCTCCGGTAACTACAGGAACACTAACAACTACTGCTGCTCCCACAACTACAGGAACACTGACAACTACCGCTGCTGCCATAACTACAGGAACACCGACAACTGCTGCTGCTCCCACAACAACACAAACACTGACAATAACTGCTGCTCCCACAACAACAAAATCACTGACAACTACTGCTGCTCTCACAACTGCAGGAACACTGACAACTACTGCTGCTCTCCCAACTACAGAAACACTGACAACTACTGCGGCTCCCACAGCTACAGGGACACTGACAACTACTGCTGCTCCCACAACTACAGAAACACTGACAACAACTGCTGCTCCCACAACTACAAGAACACTGACAACTACTGCTTCTCCCATTACTACAGGAACAGTGACAACTACTGCTGCTCCATTAACTACAGCAACACTGACAACTACTGCTGCTCCCACAACTACAGGAACACTGACAAATACTGCTGCTCCCACAACTACAGGAACACTGACAACTACTGCTGCTCCCATAACTACAGGAACACTGACAACTACTGCTACTCCAGTAACTACAGGGACACTGACAACTACTGCTGCTCCAATAACTACAGGAACACTGACAACTACTGCTGCTCCCATAACTACAGCAACACTGACAACTACAGCGGTTCCCATAACTACAGGAACACTGACAACTACTGCTGCTCCCACAGCTACAGGAACACTGACAACTACTGCTGCTCCCATAACCACAGAAACACTAACAACTACTGCTGCTCCCATAACTTCAGGAAAACTGACAACTACTGCTGCTCCCATAAACACAGAATCACTGACAATTACTGCTGCTCCAGTAACTAAAGGAACACTGACAACTACCGCTGCTCCCAAAACTACAGGAACCCTGACAACTTCTCCTGCTCCAGTTACTACAGTAACACTGACAACTACTGCTGCTCCCACAACTACAGCAACACTGAAAACTACTGCTTCTCCCACAATTACAGAAACACTGACAACTACCGCTACTGCCACAACCACAGGAACACCGACAACTACCGCTGCTCCCTCAACAACAGAATTACTGACAACTACTGCTGCTCCCACAACTACAGGAAGAATGACAACTACTGCTGCTCCCATAACTACAGGAACACTGACAACTACTGATGCTCCATTAACTACAGGAACACTGACAACTACTGCTGCTCCCACAACTACAGGAACACAGACAACTACTGCTGCTCCCACAACTACAGGAACACTGACAACTACTGCTGCTCCCATAATTACAGGAACACTGACAACTACTGCTGCTCCAGTAACTACAGGAACACAGACAACTACTGCTGCTCCCATAACTACAGGAACACTGGCAACTACTGCTGCTCCAGTAACCACAGGAACACTGACAACTACTGCTGCTCCCACAACTACAGGAACACTTACAACTCCTGTTGCTATCATAAATATGGGAAAACTGACAACTACTGCTGCTCCAGTAACTACAGGAACACTGACAACTACTGCTGCTCCAATAATAACAGGAACACTGACAACTACTGCTGCTCCCATAACTAAAGGAACACTGACAACTACTGCTGCTCCCATAACTACAGGCACACTGACAACTACTGCTGCTCCAGAAACTACAGGAACACTGACAACTACTGCTGCTCCCACAACTACAGGAACACTGACAACTACTGCTGCTCCCCCAAATACAGGAACACTGACAACTACTGCTGCTTCCACAACTACAGAAACACTGACAACTACTGCTGCTCCCATAACTAAAGGAACACTGACAACTACTGCTGCTCCTCCAGTAACTACAGGCACACTGACAACTACTGCTGCTCCAGTAACTACAGGAACACTGACAACTACTGCTGCTCCCACAACTACAGGAACACTGACAACTACTGCTGCTCCCACAACTACAGGGACACTGACAACTACTGCTGCTCCCACAACTACGGAAACACTGACAATTACTACTGCTCCCACAACTACAGGAACACTGACAACTGCTGCTTCTCCAGTAACAACAAAAACACTGACAACTACCGCTGCTGCCACAACTACAGCTACACTGACAACTACTGCTGCTTCAGTAACTACGGGAACACTAACAACTACTGCTGCTGCCACAACTACAGCTACACTGACAACTACTGCTGCTTCAGTAACTACAGGAACACTGACAACTACTGCTGCTCCAGTAACTACAGGAACACTGACAACTGCTGCTTCTCCAGTAACTACAAAAACACTGACAACTACTGCTGCTGCCATAACTACAGGAACATCGACAACTGCTGCTGCTCCCACAACAACAAAATCACTGACAACTACTGCTGCTCTCACAACTGCAGGAACACTGACAACTGCTGCTGCTCCCACAACTACAGGGACACTGACAACTACTGCTGCTCCCCCAAATACTGGAACACTGACAACTATTGCTGCTGCCACAACTACGAAAACACTGACAACTACTGCGGCTCCCACAACTACAGGAACACTGACCACTACTGCTGCTCCCATTACTACAGGAACACTGACAACTACTGCTGCTCCCATAATTACAGGAACACTGACAACTACTGCTGCTCCCATAACTACAGGAACACTGACAACTACTGCTGCTCCCATTACAGGCACACTGACAACTATTGCTGCTCCAGTAACTACAGAAACACTGACAACTACTGCTGCTCCAGTAACTACAGGAACACTGACAACTACTGCTGCTCCCCCAAATACAGGAGCACTGACTACTACTGCTGCTTCCACAACTACAGAAACACTGACAACTACTGCTTCTCCCATTACTACAGTAACACTGAAAACTACTGCTGCTCCAATAGCTACAGGAACACCGACAACTACTGCTGCTCCCACAACTACAGAAACACTGACAACTACTGCTGCTCCCATAGCTACAGGAACACTGACAACTACTACTACTCCAGTAACTACAGGGACACTGACAACTACTGCTGCTCCCATAACTACAGGAACACTGACAACTACAGCGGCTCCCATAACTACAGGAACACTGACAACTACTGCTGCTCCCACAGCTACAGGAACACTGACAACTACTGCTGCTCCCATAACCACAGAAACACTGACAATTACTGCTGCTCCAGTAACTAAAGGAAAACTGACAACTACTGCTGCTCCGGTAACTACAGGAACACTGACAACTACTTCTGCACGCATAACCACAGGAACACTGACAACTACTGCTGCTCCCACAAATACAGGGACGCTGACAACTTCTGCTGCTCCCATAACTACAGGAACACTGACAACTACTGCTGCTCCAGTAACTACAGGAACATTGACAACTACTGCTGCTCCCACATCTACAGTTACACTGACAACTGCTGCTTCTCCAGTAACTACAAAAACACTGACAACTACCGCTGCTGCCACAACTACAGGAACACTGACAACTACTGCTGCTTCAGTAACTACGGGAACACTAACAACTACTGCTGCTCCCACAACTACAGGAACACTGACAACTACCGCTGCTGCCATAACTACAAGAACACTGACAACTACTGCTGCTCCCACAACTACAGGAACACTGACAACTACCGCTGCTGCCATAACTACAGGAACACTGACAACTACTGCTGCTCCCACAACTACAGGAACACCGACAACTTCTGCTGCTCCCATAACTACAGGAACACTGGCAACTACTGCTGCTCCCATAACTACAGGAACACTGACAACTACTGCTGCTCCAGTAATTACAGGAACACTGACAACTACTGCTGCTCCAGTAACTACAGGAACACTGACAACTACTGCTGCTCCTGCAACTACAGGAACACTGAAAACTACTGCTGCTCCCACAACTACAGGAACACTGACAACTACTGCTGCTCCCACAACTACAGGGACACTGACAATTACTGCTGCTCCCACAACTACAGGAACAATGAAAACTACTACTGCTCCCACAACTACAGGGACACTGACAACTACTGCTGCTCCCACAACTACGGAAACACTGACAACTACTGCTGCTCCCACAACTACGGAAACACTGACAACTACTGCTGCTCCCACTACAGGGACACTGACAATTACTGCTGCTCCCACAACTACAGGGACACTGACAATTACTTCTGCTCCCACAACTACAGGGACACTGACAATTACTGCTGCTCCCACAACTACAGGAACAATGACAACTACTGCTGCTCCCACAACTACAGGGACACTGACAACTACTGCTGCTCCCACAACTACGGAAACACTGACAACTACTGCTGCTCCCACAACTACAGGAACACTGACAATAACTGCTGCTCCCACAACTACGGAAACACTGACAACTACTGCTGCTCCCACAACTACAGGGACATTGACAACTACTGCTGCTCTCACAACTACAGGAAGAGTGACAACTACTGCTTCTCCCACGACTACTGGGACGCTGACGACTACTGCTGCTCCCACAACTACAGGGACACTGCCAACTACTGCTGCTCCCATAACTAAAGAAACACTGACAACTACTTCTGCTCCAATAACTACAGAAACACTGACAACTACTGCTGCTCCCACTACAGGGACACTGACAATTACTGCTGCTCCCACAACTACAGGGACACTGACAATTACTGCTGCTCCCACAACTACAGGGACACTGACAATTACTGCTGCTCCCACAACTACAGGAACAATGACAACTACTGCTGCTCCCACAACTACAGGGACACTGCCAACTACTGCTGCTCCCACAACTACAGGAACACTGACAACTACTGCTGCTCCCACAAATACAGGAACACTGACAACTACTGCTGTCCCCACAACTACAGGAACACTGACAGCTACTGCTGCTCCCACAACTACAGGAACACTGACAACTACTGCTGCTCCTACAACTATAGGAACACTGACAACTACTGCTGCTTCCATAACTACACGAACACTGACAACTACTGCTGCTCCAATAACTACAGAAACATTGACAACTACTGCTGCTCTCACAACTACAGGAAGATTGACACCTACTGCTTCTCCCACAACTACTGGGACGCTGACGACTACTGCTGCTCCCACTACTACAGAAACACTGCCAACTACTGCTGCTCCCATAACTACAGGAACACTGCCAACTACTGCTGCTCCCATAACTAAAGAAACACTGACAACTACTTCTGCTCCAATAACTACAGAAACACTGACAACTACTGCTGCTCCCACAACTACAGGAACACTGACAACTACTGCTGCCCCCACAACTATAGGAACACTGACAGCTACTGCTGCTCCCACAACTACAGGAACACTGACAACTACTGCTGCTCCTACAACTATAGGAACACTGACAACTACTGCTGCTCCAATAACTACAGAAACATTGACAACTACTGCTGCTCCCACAACTACAGGAACACTGACAACTACTGCCGCTCCCATAACTGCAGAAACTCCGACAACTACTGCTGCTCCAGTAACTACAGGAACACTGACAACCACTGCTGCTCCAGTAATTACAGGAACACTGACAACTACTGCTGCTCCAGTAGCTACAGGAACACTGACAACTACTGCTGCTCCTGCAACTACAGGAACACTGAAAACTACTGCTGCTCCCACAACTACAGAAACACTGACAACTACTGCTGCTCCCACAATTACAGGGACACTGACAACTGCTGCTTCCCCAGTAACTACAGAAACACTGACAACTACTGCTGCTTCCACAACTACAGGGACACTGACAACTACTGCTGCTCCCACAACTACAGGAAGAATGACAACTACTGCTGCTCCCACTACTACAGGAACACTGACAACTACTGCTGCTCCCACAACTACAGGGACACTGACAATTACTGCTGCTCCCACAACTACAGGAACAATGACAACTACTGCTGCTCCCACCACTACAGGGACACTGACAACTACTGCTGCTCCCACAACTACGGAAACACTGACAACTACTGCTGCTCCCAAAACTACAGGAACACTGACAACTACTGCTGCTCCCACAACTACAGGAACACCGACAACTACTGCTGCTCCCATAACTACAGGAACACTGACAACTACTGCTGCTCCCATAACTACAGGAACACTGACAACTACTGCTGCTCCAGTAACTACAGGAACACTGACAACTACTGCTGCTCCTGCAACTACAGGAACACTGAAAACTACTGCTGCTCCCACAACTACAGGAACAATGACAACTACTGCTGCTCCCACCACTACAGGGACACTGACAACTACTGCTGCTCCCACAACTACGGAAACACTGACAACTACTGCTGCTCCCAAAACTACAGGAACACTGACAACTACTGCTGCTCCCACAACTACAGGAACACCGACAACTACTGCTGCCCCCATAACTAAAGGAACACTGACAACTACTGCTGCTCCAGTAATTACAGGAACACTGACAACTACTGCTGCTCCAGTAACTACAGGAACACTGACAACTACTGCTGCTCCTGCAACTACAGGAACACTGAAAACTACTGCTGCTCCCACAACTACAGGAACAATGACAACTACTGCTGCTCCCACAACTACAGGGACACTGACAACTACTGCTGTTCCCACAACTACGGAAACACTGACAACTACTGCTGCTCCCACAACTACGGAAACACTGACAACTACTGCTGCTCCCACAACTACAGGGACACTGACAATTACTGCTGCTCCCACAACTACAGGGACACTGACAACTACTGCTGCTCCCACAACTACAGGAACAATGACAACTACTGCTGCTCCCACAACTACAGGGACACTGACAACTACTGCTGCTCCCACAACTACGGAAACACTGACAATTACTACTGCTCCCACAACTACAGGAACACTGACAACTACTGCTGCTCCCACAACTACGGAAACACTGACAACTACTGCTGCTCCCACAACTACAGGGACATTGACAACTACTGCTGCTCTCACAACTACAGGAAGAGTGACAACTACTGCTTCTCCCACGACTACTGGGACGCTGACGACTACTGCTGCTCCCACAACTACAGGGACACTGCCAACTACTGCTGCTCCCATAACTAAAGAAACACTGACAACTACTTCTGCTCCAATAACTACAGAAACACTGACAACTACTGCTGCTCCCACAACTACAGGAACACTGACAACTACTGCTGCTCCCACAAATACAGGAACACTGACAACTACTGCTGCCCCCACAACTACAGGAACACTGACAGCTACTGCTGCTCCCACAACTACAGGAACACTGACAACTACTGCTGCTCCTACAACTATAGGAACACTGACAACTACTGCTGCTTCCATAACTACACGAACACTGACAACTTCTGCTGCCCCCACAACTACAGGAACACTGACAGCTACTGCTGCTCCCACAACTACAGGAACACTGACAACTACTGCTGCTCCTACAACTATAGGAACACTGACAACTACTGCTGCTTCCATAACTACACGAACACTGACAACTACTGCTGCTTCAATAACTACAGAAACATTGACAACTACTGCTGCTCTCACAACTACAGGAAGATTGACACCTACTGCTTCTCCCACAACTACTGGGACGCTAACGACTACTGCTGCTCCCACTACTACAGAAACACTGACAACTACTGCTGCTCCCATAACTACAGGAATACTGCCAACTACTGCTGCTCCCATAACTAAAGAAACACTGACAACTACTTCTGCTCCAATAACTACAGAAACACTGACAACTACTGCTGCTCCCACAACTACAGGAACACTGACAACTACTGCTGCTCCCACAAATACAGGAACACTGACAACTACTGCTGCTTCCACAACTACAGGAACACTGACAACTACTGCTGCCCCCACAACTATAGGAACACTGACAGCTACTGCTGCTCCCACAACTACAGGAACACTGACAACTACTGCTGCTCCTACAACTATAGGAACACTGACAACTACTGCTGCTCCAATAACTACAGAAACATTGACAACTACTGCTGCTCCCACAACTACAGGAACACTGACAACTACTGCCGCTCCCATAACTACAGAAACTCCGACAACTATTACTGCTTCCAGAACTACAGGAACACTGACAACTACTGCTGCTCCAGTAACTACAGGAACACTGACAACCACTGGTGCTTTTATAACTACAGGAACACTGACAACTACTGCTGCTCCCACAACTACAGGAACACTGACAACTACTGCTGCTCCCACATCTACAGGAACACTGACAACTACTGCTGCTCCAACAAATACAGGAACACTGACAACTACTGCTGCTCCAATAACTACAGAAACACTGACAACTACTGCTGCTCCCACAACTACAGCAACACTGACAACTACTGCTGCTCCCATAACCACAGGAACACTGACAACTACTGCTGCTCCCGTAACGACCGGAACACTGACAACTACTGCTGCTCCCATAACTACAGAAACTCTGACAACTATTACTGCTTCCAGAACTACAGGAACACTGACAACTACTGCTGCTCCCACAACTACAGGAACACCGACAACTACTGCTGCTCCCATAACTACAGGAACACTGACAACTACTGCTGGTCCTATAACTACAGGAACCCTGACAACTACTGCTGCTCCAGTAACTACAGGAACACTAATAACTACTGCTGCTCGAATAACTACAGAAACATTGACAACTACTGCTGCTCCCACAACTACAGGAACACTGACAACTACTGCTTCTCCCACAACTACAGGAACACCGACAACTACTGCTGCTCCCGTAACTAAAGAAACACTGACAACTACTGCTGCTCCAGTAACTACAGAAACACTGACAACTACTGCTGCTCCCACAACTACAGGAACACCCACAACTACTGCTGCTCCTATAACTACAGGAACAGTGAGAACTACTGCTGCTCCTATAACTACAGGAACACTGACAACTACTGCTGCTCCCATAACTACAGAAACACTGACAACTACTGCTGCTCCAGTAACTACAGAAACAGTGACAACTACTGCTGCTCTCACAACTACAGGAACACTGACAACTACTGCTGATCCCATAACTACAGGAACACTGACAACTACTGCTGCTCCAGTAACTACAGAAACACTGACAACTACCGCTGCTCTCACAACTACAGGAACAACCCCTGTTAGGTTTATTATGAGATTTCGTAATAATTATGATGAAAGACTTAACAATCCGAAGGATCCTTATTTCATTGATGTGAAGAACAAGACTGAAGCGTTGGTGAGTCTGCGGTTGTAATTATGTCATCTTATTAGTATATAGGTCCTTTTTTCTCAGTGTAGTGATGTTGTACAATCAGTATACAGAGAGGTATACAGGGTGTCTACAGGAATGCCTGTCCAAGGGAAGAGAGCTCCTTAAGGAAGTAATGCACTCAGTGACATCATGCCAGTGTCTCCACAGTAAGGGACGCACACAGGATGCCGCACAGCGACAATGTTTTATCGGGAACCTGGAGAAAACGCACGATCTGCCGCACGTTAACTACACAAGAGGTTAAATCCTCACATGCGTCGGTCCGCATGAGCCTAGACATCTCTCATGAAATCAGCGTCTGCAGCTCGTGTGTTTCTTCCAGTTTCCTCCTATTGTCAGGTTTCTCCGTAGCTTTTATTTTCCTGCTGACACGGCCGTATGAGGACTTGTTTGGTGAGACAAGTTGTGCTCTTAATGACATCATTCTTGGTTACACATAACGCATCATGTACCTTTTCTAGCAATTTAATTGTGAAATACAGAGCGAGGGTCAGCCTCTGGATCCTATAGCAAATACCGCCCATCGCATGCTATGCAGAAGTGATTATTCATGCACATGAGCGAAAACAAACTGTTTGCTCCATTTTTGAATGGATTACGTGTGGACATCGCGGAAAGATCTCAGATGCTGCGTCATCGCGAGGCGAGGACGCGGTAAAATCAGGAATTTCAAAGAAAAACATGTACTGTGCATGTCCGACGGCAAACCATGCGGACCATTCGCAGTACAGATGAAGATCCAAGAAAGCTGCTGCCGCTAGGGCTTAATTCCGCTGCGGAATCCGGCTCTGCTGTGTGTATGCGGCCTGTAGAGGTGCACTACAGAGAATGGCCTGTAGAGGGGAAAAGAGAGGCATCTCTGGTGCCTGAGAAAAGGGAAAACGCCCACAGGTGTGGTCAGGAAGTTGGATATAAGGGTGCATTCCTGCTACAGCCAGGGAGATGTTGGCTGAGAGAGCCAGAGAGACAGCTCAGTGTAGCTGGAAGGGCTGTTAGCCCCAGGGTCTAGTGCAGACCAGGAGAGGTGGGAGGTTGACAGGGGTGACCACCCTAACCTCAACACCCAGGTGGGGTGTGCATATGGACTTTGTGTTCCGTCTGAACAGCCTGAGGAGAGGCATACAGCCTGACAGACGGAGATGGGAATACCATCTGTGTGGGCCTGAGCGTCCTGCGTGGTGCACCTTGTGGGATTATAAGGACTTTGTGTTGCTTTTTTACTTGGAGTGTGCCGTGCCAAATAAAGACTGAAGTTGAGTTTCCGCACGATTAAAGTCCAGTGTGTCGTCGCCGCCCTCCCCTGGAGGACAAACTATTACAGGCCATATACAGTCTTTTTATGTTTTGATGTTTTATAGACACTGAATACACTTTCTTTTAAAGATTTGCTTTTGTGTTGCCGCATTCCAAGAGCCAATCACTTTTTTCCTCTCTCCCCGAAGCTCTATGGGAGCTCGTTCTCTGCAGGATGAACTCCAGTCTTCATTCTTCTCATATGTGGAAAAATAGATACAATTTTGATCACTTTTTCTTCATTTTTTTCCAGAGGCAAGACAAGAAAATTTGCAATTCTGGCAACATTTTTTTTTCCAGTGTTCACTGTGATCTAAATATGTTACATTGTTTCTGCGGGTCAGGATGATTACCACAATAACAAATTTATATCGTTTGTTTTTAATATCTTGCTGCTTCTTGATACTTTTTCTAAACAGATTTTGTGTCGTTGTATTGAAAGCCTTCTAACGTTGTTTCTTTTCCATCAATTATGCGGCTTCAGGTTGTTTTGTTTTGCGGGACCATTTGTACTTTCTATTGTTACCATATGGTGATCCATATGACTTTTTGATCACTTTGTATTCCATTTTTTGTGAAGCAAGATATACAAAATTAGCAATTTGTGCCATGCTTTTTAATAATTTTTTTCTCACGGCGTGAAGGTTAAATAATGTAGTAACTTTTTCACCAGCTTTGTGATTTTTTGCAAAACGAGGGATTTTGACTTTTTATTTTTATTTTTTTATATATTTTTTTCACTTTTTATACGCAATGTGTTTTCTTGTCCTATTGAAAACAATAGACGATGCGTTCTCAAAGATGGGACATGCCAAGATTTTTTCCCCCACTGCTGCTGCACCCTGGCTGCTAATCACTTTCTTGGTGACCTGTCATGTTGAAAGTGGAACAAAAGGCTGTCCCACTTAAGGACCTTGGGAACAGTGGGAAACAGGATCCCAAAGTGCGACTGCCCCATCAAGACGTCTGGTCACCTTATTATAGTAGTACTAGTAAAGAATGGTGTGTGTGTCCACAGGAAGGGCTCTGAGTGACCCCTCTGGCTTACGTACTATAGGTTCGCCACTACTGGTCTATGAGGTTCCGCCAGAGGCTGTCTCATGGGGCACCATAGATGTCAGACCTGTAAGCCATCTTCATCTCTGGGTGCCATAGCAACCTATAGGGACCCCTTGATCACATCACTGGGGTCCATTAAATGACAGTAGGAAGAGTCCCCTCTTGTTGCCTTTTTACATGCCATGGTTGCATTGACCGTAGCATGTATAGGGTTAAACAGTGGGGATCAAAAGATTCTCCAGCTTCTTTGAATAGACACCGGGCTGTCATCAGACATCCGGACCCCCGTCCCTACTAACACAGGAGACGTATGCTGATATTGTGATGCAGTTCAGTGAAAAGGCGCTACGTCAAAATAAAGCCCATTAATGACCGCTTAAAAAAAGTGTCACTTTGGGGTTAAACCGATTCCCTTCAGTTATTCTTGTGCTGGAACAATCAGCATCACACACATCCACCCTGGAAAGGCCTCTTCTGCCCCTGGATAGGTATTTCTGTGGACGCCTTATACATCACTAAGGGCTTCTATGGGTTATTGGGGAAACTAACATATCTGGAGTTGGTGTCTAACAGTCCTTATCGTATCGTATGGTCTCACTGATATCTTGTGTTATGTCCCTCATGTAGTTACTCCCGATGATAAAGAAGACTTACTCTTCCTGTAAGTCAGTGAAAATAACTAAATTCTGGTAAGTATTGTGTATGGTGATGGTTATAGATAACTAATATAAAGCCGGTCCCAGGACAGCGACTACAGTCTATATACGAGGCCAGTCACATTATTATGGCCACCCGGTAATATCCAGGGTAACAACCACGTGCCGCATGGACAGCAGCTAGATGGGTTGGGAGTGACTCAGTAAGGTGCTGGTAGGTGGTCTCGGGTATTGGGTGCCATGCTGACAACCGTGTATCCCACAGTTACTGGGGGGCGCGTGGCAGAGAATCCATAGAGCAAACACAATGATTGAGATCCCACAAATGCTCAGTTGGGTTCAACGCTGGGGAATCCGGGGGCAGGGAAGTACTTCGAGGTCTCGGTCATGCTCTTCCAACCGCTGGCAGACATTTCTAGCAATGTAAGTAGTCGCGTTGTCTTGCTGGAAAATCCCATCGGCCCGGGGATCACAAACAGCACGTAAGGGTGTAAGTGATCTGTAAGGGTGGATTCATAACCAGATTGGTTCAGAGTGTCTTCTTTGTGGAAGAGCGGCCCAGAGAGCGCCCCGATGATATTCCCGTACCGCTGCTGCCACCATCTTGTGTTCTTCCAGCAGGAGTTGCAGGATGTTTGCCCTTTAATTTTTTTAACCCGTCGCGCCAACGTCCATCCGTTCAATGAATCCGGAAATGTGACTGATCAGAGAGGGGAACCTCTACCAATAAGTGGTTGTCTGATTCCTGTTAGCGTAGGTGCAGTGACCATCCGTCTGCTGCGGACCCCCAAACACAGGAGGGTTCGCTGAACTGTTGTATTAGACACATCCGGCAGCCCCCTGGTTCACTATCATGAGCTGCTCCACTGTAGCTCATCAGTCGGCCCTCACGGAGCTTCATAGCGACGTCCACCTCTCACATCAGTGGCACGCTGCGCTCCGCAGCCTCCATGTTGGTCATTCCCAATGGTGCTATTTGTCCGCTCACGATACACTTTCACCAGAGCAGCACGCGAACAGTCCACAAACTGCGCTGTCTGAGAAATACCGCCAGCCTCGGCCCGGAAGACGATAATCATCCCTTCTTGCAGCTGTAATAAATCGCCCCTCTTACCCCTGACTACAACGAGTCTTATATGAGAGCAGAGGGCCTATCACACACATTGTGGGCTCCGTGCCACCGATGTCGAGAGCAGGAGGTGGTCAGAATAACGGGACTCCACTCTGTATAAATCTTAATACTCAGGAAAATCATTCAGTGGCATTAGTTATAATGCCGAGATGTCAGCCATATCTAGTACACAAAATACTCGGGGGAAATCACTGTGGAGACGCCTTCGCTGTCTCGTTCTCTCTGCCTGCGCAGCCCGGCGCTCCGCTTCGCTACTATATATCTGAGGATATACCATGAGATCAGAGGACGTAAGATTGCAATTTATTGAACTAAGATTTTGCCACTTCATGAAACGGTCATTGTTTTGCGCCATTTATGTGGATGAAGATGATGTGACGTTTGCTGTAGATGCTATGGTGATGATGAGTGAGTGTGAGGCGCAGCGTGATGAGCTACATAACATACGCATGAAACCGCACCTCACCAAGCCAAGATGTACACACTGTATATCTGATAGCACATGAAATAGGGGGAGAACCTGGAGGACGTGGAAACAAATACAGACGTAGCCAAAAGTCTTGAGATTGACACAAATTTCGCTTCTCACAAAGTTTGCGTCTCCAGTGTTTTTGGATCTTTTTGGCCCCCTCACATGTCCTCGCAGGACTGCATTTTATGTGTATTTTTGCTTATGATGTCACAACCTGTTGTTCTCCTCCCGGTGGTATAGCAACCTGTGTAAAAAAACGCAGTAAAATGCAGTATTATGCTTCCAATTGTGTATTTACTACTTTTTTATGCACCACATTCATTTCAATAAACAATTTATCATGAAATACGCGCTGAAACACCGAATATAGGACCCGCGGTGTGTGCTTTTGTGCGCGTAAAATATGTGGCGCAAAAATACTAGTATGAGAGGCCGCGCTGACGTACGTGCAGGTTAAGGCCTTTCAGATGAGCATGCTTTGTTTAAAACCGCGCATCTATTAGAACCATCGCTTTCCTATGATATGTTCACATGTCCGTGTTTTACAGGTGATAAGATAAGACATGCGTGTTTTATAGGGCCGTCGGGAGTCCCCTCACCACTGAACACTGACAGCACTGTTACAGTGTTCACTAATGATGGCACTCCCCACGGGGAGTAAAGAATCCCCTGCTACAGCTGTGGCAAAGGAACGGGATGTTCTCCCATTGCTTTTAACAGGGCCACCGCTGCTGCCAGCGGCCTCATTGAAAGCAATGGGGGGCTGTCAACCAGTACAGTGTTTTTGTTACGGTATACTACCGTTGATACGCCAGCCCGGGTGCCCTAGATCTCACTCACAACCCCTGTCCCTGCCTGCTTGCCTCCACTCCTGGATAACCCCAGGCAGGCAACTGGGCGGGGGTCCCTACTCTCACTAGGGACCGAGAAGGGACACTGGCATACCTCATGGAAGGGTAGAATACAGACAGAAAAGGCAGATGAAAAGCAAAGTATAGCAGACAAGCTGACAGAGGAAGGAGACCAACAAAGGCAGACTAGCTAGCACACTGAGGGAAACTAATAACTGGCAGTGAGTGCAAGTCCTGTCAGACCTTTAAACAAAAGCCTCCGCCCAGGGGCGGAGAGAGAGAGAGACAGCCCACTCTCAACAGATCATAATGAAAGGGAGCTTGTGTATGGCAGCTGCACTCACAGGTGCGTGAGCGTGCCACCAAAACCACGCCGGCCAGGCACCCGTGCAGCCGGACAACAAGCCGGGGGGATGCACACCAACCCCGGGACCCCACAACCGCCGCATGGTAACAGTTTTTTGAGGAAGGTCTTGAAATATAAGCCCTTCCCTGAAAATCATCCCTAGCTGGTGTAAAAAAAAAATTAAAATATATACTCACCTTGCCGCCACTGTCAGGGGCTCAGGTGCATCTAGCTGCTTTGTCTCCCTGCACTGCTCTCAAGCACTTTCAACAGCCAGGGATTTAAAATCCCTGCCTGCTGAAAGGGCTGTGTTTGATTGGCTGAGCGCTCAGCCAATTAGATACAGCCCTTTCAGCAGGCAGGGATTTTGAATCCTTGCCTGCTGAAAGAGCTTTATAGTAGTGCAGGGGGACCAAGTGGATAAACACACCAGAACCCCAACAGTGGCGGAGAGGTGAGTATATATATTCTTTATTCCAGCTAGGAATGATTTTCAGGGAAGGGCATATAGCTAAAGCCCTTCCCCGAAAAATCACTGCGGGGGGCGCCTGCAGCCCCATTGAAAGTGATTGGCACAGAGCTTCATTCACATGTTTTTCTGCACATCTGTGCTACACAGATGCGTGCAAAACATTGCTCATGTAAACGAGGCCTTAGTTTGAGGACGTCATCAGAGAAATAACTTTCCCCCAGTCCTCTGCAGACAAATCCCCATACTTCCCACATAATATCAGTCAGTCACTGGTGGTTCCTCTGGAGAGAAGTGGCTTCTCTGTTGCCCTTCTTGACGCCAGGCCGGCCACCAAAAGCCTTCATCTCACTGAGTGCAGCCAGATTTGAGCAAGTTCTGCAATCGTGTTGAACCCATCCCATAGCTGAATCCTCTTTAAAGGGGTTGTCCCGCGGCAGCAAGTGGGTCTATACACTTCTGTATGGCCATATTAATGCACTTTGTAATGTACATTGTGCATTAATTATGAGCCATACAGAAGTTATAAAAAGTTTTTTACTTACCTGCTCCGTTGCTAGCGTCCTCGTTCCCATGGAGCCGACTAATTTTCGCCCTCCGATGGCCAAATTAGCCGCGCTTGCGCAGTCCGGGTCTTCTGCTCTCTTCAATGGAGCCGCTCGTGCAGAATGCCGGCTCCGTGTAGCTCCGCCCCGTCACGTGCCGATTCCAGCCAATCAGGAGGCTGGAATCGGCAATGGACCGCACAGAAGAGCTGCGGTCCACGGAGGGAGCAGACCCCGGCGGCCATCTTCAGCAGGTAAGTATGAAGACGCCGGACCGCCGGGATTCAGGTAAGCGCTGAGCGGTTTGTTTTTTAACCCCTGCATCGGGGTTGTCTCGCGCCGAACGGGGGGGGGGGGGGGTTAAAAAAAAAAAAACCCGTTTCGGCGCGGGACAACCCCTTTAAGAGACGCTCCTGGCACTTGCTGGACTTTCTTGGATGCCCTTAAGTCTCCTTCATAACATTTGAATCTTTCTCCTTGAAGTGGGGTTTTTGTGATTAAGTTAATTTTCATGGCAAGGAATGACTTTGTAAGTTATGGCAATTCATCTGATCGCTCTTCATACCAATCTGCCTCATTGCCTCTATAAAAGCTGAAGCAACAAACTTGCTTAAAACGAAAAATTTGTGTCAGATTTAAAACGTTTGGCCACGACTGTAGAACCCGAGGGCCCGTTTATAGGATCCTTCTATCGTTAGACAGGTGGTAAGTTCTACTGATAACGACCTCTTCTCGGATTTAGTAACTATCAGCTCACACTTTGGGTTCTGCTGATCTTCTAGCAGAGAATACATGGGAATGTGAATATTTGTAGACTATCAGACATGAGTTCTCAGTGACGACTGTTGTGTTTCCCAACCTCAGGAGAGGCTCAACGATAGCTGAAAGTGAAGCTGATTTCCCAAATTCCTCAGTGGCGCCTACTAGTGAGGAACTGGAGGAAAACATTGAAAAGTCAATAAGGCAAGACGGAGGAATGTTGGGAGAATTTGAGGTGTTTCCTCTCAACACGACAACTGCAGGTGAGACGTCCGGGTGAAGTATTTCCAGCGCTACAAGGTCTGACATAAAGTTATATTATTTATGTCTTTTTTCACTGACTTTTTCAGGTTTTTTTTATTTTATTAGTGGGTAAAAAATTATTAATATTTTTTTTATTTACAGTTGTTTATTTTTAATTCCATTGTTTTTTATTGAAAGATTGTTACAACATATGTTTGAAAGCATTTTCAGTGCAACATTGAATCTATTATTTCCTACTGTCGAGGCTTCTCATATGAACAGTGTTCACTTATTAGATTGCTGACCTGTCTCATGGTAGGGGTATTGGGTGATCTCCATCCTCCAGTTATCAATACCTTTACAGTGATAAGGTTGTGGGCCGTGAGAATTCTAGCTTTCCTTGGAATTTGATCCATTCCCAGGAATATCACTGCTGATTGGGGATTTAGTGGGGTATTTATCCCTGTTACTCTATATATTAGTCTGACCGCTTCTTCCCACAACGGTGTAAACTTCTTGCATTCCCAGAAAATGTGTAATAGGAAGTCAGGTATGTCACAACCTCTCCAACAAGTCCCACTAGGTCTGGGGAAAAGTCTGGCCGGTCTATTGGGAGGATACCAGCTTGTCACCACGTTAAAGTGGACTACCAATAGATTGACACAAGACGAGCCTCTTTTGGCTTGTAGGAAGGCTTTTCACCATTGGGTCGGGGTGAATTTCTGCTTCAGGGTGGATTCACACGAGCGTGTTTATGTGCGTACAGTTGTGCCCACAAAAACACGCTTCTATTAGAACCATTGGTTCCCTATGGTGTGTTCACATGTCCGTGTTTTACAGGCGTGCAAACACATGTACCTGCAAAGCATAGGACATGCGTGCACTGTAGGTCTGTGGTGCGTGTCCATATTCCCCAGCGTGGAGACCGCATGTCACTGAACACTGTGACAGCACTGTCACAGTGATCAGTGCCAAGTGATAGTAAAGAATCCCCCACCATAGCTGTCACAGCTGTGGCAAAGGATCGCAATGTTCTACCATTGCTTACAATGGGACCGACACTTCAGCAGTCTTATTGAAAGCAATGGGCTGCTGGCAAGCCCTGCAGGGATTTTCAGGGAAAGGCTTTAAATATAAGCCCTTCCCTGAAAATCATTCCTAGAATGTGTTAAAACTAAAAAAAAAATGATAGTCACCTCTCCTCAGCTGCCGGGGCCCAGGCGGGTCTAGATTGTCTTCTCCCTGCACTGCTCTGAAGCTCTTTCAGCAGGTGGGGATTTAAAATCGAAAGCGCTATATCTGATTGGCTGAGCACTTAGCCATCACAGGCAGCTCTAAGCCATTCATTGAATGACAGCTGAGTGCTGCCTGTGATTGGTCACAGCACTCAGCTAATCACAGGCAGCACCTGGCCATTCATAGAATTAAATGAATGGCCAAACAATGACAAGGGGACTCACCATGGGGAATATTTACAAGGCAGCAGCGTAGAAGTGAGTATATATATATCAAAGGCAATGGGCACAGACCTGCATTCTTGTGTGTTTGTGCACGTACGTGGGTGCACACCTTTGTATGCACCTATGTACGGCACACGCACATGCTTGTGTGAAGCCACCCTAAGGTCCCTTTCCCAAATTAATATTTGGGCTTTTTTGTATTTCTTTTTCTCCTTCTCGTTTCCTCCAATATGTAGATCATAAATAATTTTCAGGGGTGTTTTGTAGAAAAGGGATTAAGTACATATGTGTACAAAGCGGTTGGCAGTGAGGTTGCAAAAGAAATGTGTCTATTGATGAAGCTTTTTATCCTAAGATATTGGAATATGTCTGATCTTGGGATATCATATTCATTTCTCAGGTCTTCAAAGCTTTTAATTTTTATTTTACATACACTATATATATATAAATAAATGGGTGAAAGCCCTCCCTAACTCACTGACTGACTGACTGACTGACTCACTACTAATTATCTAACTTCCCGATGTTGTACAAACATAAATTTTGGTGCTGGCATTCTTTAGCTTCTAAGTGAGGAGAATGGAAGGGGTGGTACATTCTGCAGAGGGACATCAGTACATGCAGCCTGAGGAGAATCTAACGCTCCTCTATGTGTCTACATATTTTATTCATCGGTTCCTCTAAAGTAACCACGACTTCATAACATTTTCCATGCAAACAACACGTAAACACCTGTATAAAAATTAACTTGGGCAAAGCCGGGAATTACTTGTATCAGCTAGTTATATATATGGTGAAAGCCCTCACTGACTGACTGACTGACTGACTTGTGACTAATTTTCTAATTTTTCGATGTCCTACAAATATGAAATTTGGCAGGAGCATTCCTTAGGTCCTAAATAGAAAAAATAATGGGGTTACAAATTAATTATTAAATGCCAAGTTCATGTCAGGATGGGCTGCTATCGGGGTCGCCGTACCCGCACAGTGGACGCTGTTGCCCCTGCTGCGAGTGCGCGGTGCAGGGGGACTCCTATGCTGGTCATCACTCCTGGCCGCTCGGCTCCTACACGGCGCAGTGGTGCTAGGAGCATGGTGGCTGCTGCCCGGCGCCGTGTTCCTGTTGCCATGGCAGCCTGCTGCATCCCCACTGACCTAGTCTGGTCTGCTAGTGCTGAGGGAAGTTCTCCCAGCACTCTCTGATTATCCTGCTGCTGTCAGGTGCTCTGCCCCAATCAGCTGCTGGGGCGGGAGCTCTGACAGCATTTAAACCCCTCAATTGCTTCCTGACACTGCGAGTGTTTGTATAGGTTTCCTTGCACTCACCAGCGTTACCTTGTATTCCTGTTTTCTAGTGTATTAACCTCGGCTTTCCCCCTGACCTGACTTCATCTCCTCCTTCTGTACTGCGCTTCTCCGGACTGACTTTTTGTACTTGACCTTGGCTTGCTCCTGGACTGGTTTGCGGTTTTCCCCTTGTGCTGCGCTCTGGTTGTCTGTTTGTCCATTTGTTTTCTGTTTCCAGGGATTGTGGCTTTCCCCAGAATTCCCCTAGCCAGTGTAGGGACCGTTGCCCAGTTGCCCGCCTAGGGTTAGCCAGGAGTGGAGGCAAAAGTAAGTGAACCCCTATGTAAATGTAACTAACAACACACATCTGAACCTCACAAACATGAAATTTGCCACATCTATTCTTTGCCTCCTAAATATGAAAAGTAAAGGGGTTGCAACTTCAATAAGCAGTTCAAAGCATGAAAATATCTGCGATACATGAGATAGTTCTTTTCTCTTAAGACCTAGGGAAATTATTTGTATACTGAGAAGAATCTACCTCACATCTACATGTTGTGGCAAGTGGGGGTTACTTTCCCAAAATCTCTCTCTTACTTTCCCTTGCCCAGGGATGGCAACACCACAATGACATCCAGAGACATCCAGTAAAGTCCAAATGCCGGTTCCTTCAGCCTTTATTTCAGCATAGCAAACGTGTTCAGCTTACACACAGTGCACACAGCAATGCATACCACTTCTTTCAGCGGACCTTCCAGGAAGATGACTTCGCCCCAACAGGCGATGAGCAAAGGGACGACTACCCAGTGTTCGCTCTGCACTTCTGGGTCCCTCACAGGCCAGCACTAAGTCTAAGTAGACCCCGGGGCCCCACAGGCCTTAATGGACCTAAGCTTCACAGGCTTCAAGGACCCTGAGCTTGTGAGGGGGGAGAAATTTGACCTGTGTAGCCGCACCCTTATAGGTGCAGGTTAACTAAACCAAAGTTTGCAGCTGTGCTCATAGGCCCCCTACAGGCCACTCTTGCTACTGTATTGTCACAGTGTATATACTGAGTACAATCTAACACTCCTCTATGTGTATATACTAAAAAGAATCTAAGTCACCTCTTTGTGCATTTCCTTAGTAGAAGAAAGCGCCAATGGACTACAGGCATGGAGCCTTTAAGGCTAAGAAGGGGCTGCAACCTCCAGTCTGGGGGTAAATTTGAATAAAAAGAGATGTTACCTTTAAGGGTAAAACTTGTGGAGAGTGGGAGGGGTGGCACATTCTGCAGAGGGACATCAGTACATGCAGTCTGAGGAGAATCTAATGCTCTGCTATGTGTAAACATATTTTATTCCTCGGTTCTTTTAAAGTAACCACAACTTCATAAAATTTTTTGTGCGAACAACACGTAAACACCTGTATCAAATTACCTCGGGTGAAGCCGGGTATATCAGCTAGTCCTTAGTATATCTCATCTCTCTCTTTTTCCAGGTCACAATTTTTAAGTCGCTAACCATAACCGCCAGACTTTCAATTGGTAGAGGAACCTCTATTCTTGGGAGGGATTCTTTAGTCTGTTTTAGTACTGGAAGCTAAGCTATAATTAAAGCTTTTAAGGTTGGGCGTTCTGGTGGAGAGAGCGTGGGGGCCCCAAGCATACGTCAACAGCACTGCTTTTAACACCTACGTCCACCATGACGTCATATAAGACCTCTGGGGATCATTCACACGGTCTGCAATTTCAAGCTTTTCCACTGTAGCTGGGGCATCCACAGGAGCTCAAGTTACAGGGAAAAACATCCCCCTGTAGTTACAGTAGTCATTAACAGAGCTGATCAGGGTCTGATAACACCCTGCAGCTCTGCTATGGTAGGGAACACTTGGTGGTTAGCTGATCACCGAGTCAAATGGCAGAAGTATCCCTTCCACTTTCTTGTTTCACTGTAGTGAGCTCATTAAGCACCATCTAGCCTGGAATAAAAGAAGGCAGAAACAAGCAAAAACTGCTTCTGCCTTCTCCTCCAGGTCTTCAGCTACGACTAATGGCCCATTTACAGGGACGACTGTTGGCTAAACATTCTGCATGAGCGAGTGACTTCACCGCTAGTTGTTGGCGCTCCTGCAGAGCATTTAGACAGGCAGACCACTGCTGAGTATCGCTCACTTCTCGCTAACTTCTCACTCAGCCTTAACATCCTATGTGAAACTCTGAGCGGGAAGCGCTTAGACTCAGCAAGAAGTGAGCGAAGCAGCAACGATCTCTATGCTGGTTGAAAGTGAGCGACAAATAAAAAGTACATAAATGGTAAACGATGGCTTAGTATTGTGACGTAATGATTATTGCACATTGTAATTCGTTTGAACTAATTTTGCGCGATAATCGTCCCGTGTAAACGGCCATAAACAGCGGAGCGTCCGATCTGCTCCTGTTACATTTCAGGAGCTTTAAAACTCTTGCTATCAGGTGGTATTAAAGCCCAGGACCAAGCATAAATGTATCACACTTGGTTCTTAAGGGGTTAAATATTCTGTTTTGTGAGTCATAAACAAGTAATATAACATTCAACCACCAGACAACACCTTGACTCTAAATATATAACTTATGGGCTAAGAATTATTGCTCCATCGCTTAACCATTGATGCCCCAACTTCAGGATAGCCAATCAGCTGCTCTCCACACAACTGCTGGAGTTGGACAGGAATCCAAAGGGAGCTGCGCCTGCATGACCCCTCCCCCCCCCCGTCTGCAGGCGGCCTTATTCACACCAGCGTTTTTATGCTTTTATTTTGCAGCACTAAAACAGCAGCCGAAAACCGCGATCATGTGACTCATTGGATTGCGATGCATTCATTCACAGGGGCGATTTTCAGGCACATGAAAAAAAATTGCACCAGCAAATCTGTAGCCTATTTTTTTCACGCTGAGTCAATAGAAAGGTCTTCAGCTATCATGTAACGGCTCCAATAGACTGCTATGGGACCCGAAAACAAGTGGGTTGGGGGGGGGGGGGGGGGGGGGTTAACCTGCGTTGGGCACTCAGAGAAAAAAGACAGCGGCTCTATATAAGCAATAGCAGTCATTAGGAGGCTTTCTGCTGACCAAAGGAAAAGCTCATAGAAGGGAACATTACAGGAGTCCGGGCAGAACGATATTACTGTGAAAGCAACAATAAAATCACTCAAAATAAGCAAAATTTATCCATCTTGTTTTATTTTTACAGCTTTAACAACATCAGTTACAAGATCTAGTACTGCCGTTACCACAACTACGGAGACACTGACAACTACTGCTGCTCCCACGACTACGGAGACACTGACAACTACTGCTGCTGCCACAACTACGGAGACACTAACAACTACTGCTGCTCCCACAACTACGGAGAAACTGACAACTACTGCTGCTCCCACAACTATGGAGACACTGACAACTACTGCTGCTCCCATAACTACAGGAACACTGACAACTACTGCTGCTCCAGTAACTACAGAAACACTGACAACTACTGCTGCTCCAGTAACTACAGAAACACTGACAACTACTGCTGTTCCAATAACTACAGGAACACTGACAACTACTGCTGCTCCAGTAACTACAGGAACACTGACAACTACTGCTGCTCCAATAACTACTGCAACACTGACAACTACTGCTGCTCCCATAACTACAGAAACACTGACAACTACTGCTGCTCCCATAACTACAAAGACACTGACAACTACTCCTGCTCCCACAACTACGAAGACACTGACAACTACTGCTGCTTCCATAACTACAGGAACACTGACAACTACTGCTGCTCCCATAACTACAGGGACACTGACAACTACTGCTGCCCCAATAACTACAGGAAGACTGACAACTACTGCTGCTCCTATAACTACAGGAACACTGACAACTACTGCTGCTCCTGTAACTACAGGAACACTGACAACTACTGCTGCTCCTGTAACTACAGGAACACTGACAACTACTGCTACTCCAGTAACTACAGAAACACTGACAACTACTGCTGCTCCCATAACTACAGGAACACTGACAACTACTGCTGCTCCCATAACTACAGGAACACTGACAACTTCTGCTGCTCCCATAACTACAGGAACACTGACAACTACTGCTGCTCCCGTAACTACAGGAACACTGACAACTACTGCTGCTCCCATAACTACAGAAACACTGACAACTACTGCTGCTCCTATAACTAAAGGAACACTGACAACTACTGCTGCTCCCATAACTACAGGAACACTGACAACTACTGCTGCTCCCATAACTACAGAAACACTGACAACTACTGCTGTTCCAGTAACTACAGAGACACTGACAACTACTGCTGCTCCAATAACTACAGAAACACCGACAACTACTGCGGCTCCAATAACTACAGAAACACCGACAACTACTGCTGCTCCAATAACTACAGAAACACTGACAACTACTGCTGATCCCATAACTACAGGAACACTGACAACTACTGCTGCTCCAATAACTACAGAAACACTGACAACTACTGTTGATCCCAGAAGTACAGCAACACTGACAACTACTGCTGCTCCTATAACTACAGAAACACTGAAAACTACTGCTGCTCCCGTTACTACAGAAACACTGACAACTACTGCTGCTCCAGTAACTACAGGAAAACCGACAACTACTGCTGTTCCAGTAACTACAGAAACACTGACAACTACTGCTGCTCCAGTAACTACAAAAACACTGACAACTACTGCTGATCCCAGAACTACAGGGACACTGACAACTATTGCTGCTCCCAGAACTACAGGAACACTGACAACTACTGCTGCTCCCACAACTACAGGAACACTGACAACTACTGCAGCTTCCATAACTACAGGAACACTGACAACTACTGCTGCTCCAATAACTACAGAAACACTGACAACTACTGATGCTCCAGTAACTACAGAAACACTGACAACTACTGCTACTCCCGTAACTACAGGAACACTGACAACTACTGCTGCTCCAGTAACTACAGGAAAACTGACAACTACTGCTGTTCCAGTAACTACAGAAACACTGACAACTACTGCTACTCCCGTAACTACAGGAACACTGACAACTACTGCTGCTCCAATAACTACAGGAACACTGACAACTACTGCTGCTCCCATAACTACAGAAACACTGACAACTACTGCTGCTCCCACAACTACAGGAACACTGACAACTACTGCAGCTTCCATAACTACAGGAACACTGACAACTACTGCTGCTCCAATAACTACAGAAACACTGACAACTACTGCTGCTCCAGTAACTACAGAAACACTGACAACTACTGCTGCTCCAGTAACTACAGAGACGCTGACAACTACTGCTGCTCCCATAACTACAGAAACACTGACAACTACTGCTGCTCCTATAACTACAGAAACACTGACAACTACTGCTGCTCCTATAACTACAGGAACACTGACAACTACTGCTGCTCCTATTACTACAGGAACACTGACAACTTCTGCTGCTCCCATAAATACAGGAACACTGACAACTACTGCTGCTCCCATAACTACAGGAACACTGACAACTACTGCTGCTCCCATAACTACAGGAACACTGACAGCTACTGCTGCTCCAGTAACGACAGGAACATTGACAACTACTGCAGCTCCAGTAACTACAGGAACACTGACAACTACTGCAGCTCCAGTAACTACTGAAAGACTGACAACTACTGCTACTCTAATGACTACAGGAACACTGACAACTACTGCTGCTCCAACAACTACAGAAACACTGACAACTACTGCTGCTCCAATAACTACAGAAACACTGACAGCTACTGCTGCTCCAGTAACTACAGGAACACTGACAACTACTGCTGCTCCAGTAACTACAGAAACACTGACAACTACTGCTGCTCCAATAACTACAGAAACACGGTCAACTACTGCTGCTCCAGTAACTACAGGAACACTGACAAGTACTGCTGCTCCTATAACTACAGGAACACTGACAACTACTGCTGCTCCAATACCTACAGGAACACTGACAACCACTGCTGCTCCAATAACTACAGAAACACTGACAACTACTGCTGCTCCTATAACTACAGGAATACTGACAACTACTGCAGCTCCCACAACTACAGGAACACTGACAACTACTGCTGCTCCCACAACTACAGAAACACTGACAACTACTGCTGCTCCCATTACTTCAGGAACACTGACAACTACTGCTGCTCCAGTAACTACAGGAACACCGACATCTACTGCTGCTCCCGTAACTATAGAAACACTGACAACTACTGCTGCACCCACGACTACAGGAACACCGACAACTACTGCTGCTCCAGTAACTACAGGAACACTGACAACTACTGCTGCTCCAGTAACTACAGGAACACTGACAACTACTGCTGCTCCAGTAACTACAGGAACACTGACAACTACTGCTGCTCCCATAACTACAAGAACACTGACAACTACTGCTGCTCTCACAACTACAGAAACACTGACAACTACTGCTGCTCCTGTAACTACAGAAACACTGACAACTACTGCTGCTCCCACAACTACAGGAACACCGACAACTACTGCTGCTCCCACAACTACAGAAACACTGACAACTACTGCTGCACCCGTAACTACAGAAACACTGACAACTACTGCTGCTCCCACAACTACAGGAACACCGACTACTGCTGCTCCAGTAACTACAGGAACACTTACAACTACTGCTGCTCCAGTAACTACAGGAACACTGACAACTTCTGCTGCTCCCATAAATACAGGAACACTGACAACTTCTGCTGCTCCCATAAATACAGGAACACTGACAACTTCTGCTGCTCCCATAAATACAGGAACACTGACAACTACTGCTGCTCCCATAACTACAGGAACACTGACAACTACTGCTGCTCCCACAACTACAGAAACACTGACAAATACTGCTGCTCCTGTAACTACAGGAACACCGACATCTACTGCTGCTCCGGTAACTACAGAAACACTGACAACTACTGCTGCACCCACGACTACAGGAACACCGACAACTACTGCTGCTCCAGTAACTACAGGAACACTGACAACTACTGCTGCTCCTACAACTACAGGAATACTGACAACTACTGCTGCTCCAGTAACTACAGAAACACTGACAACTACTGCTGCTCCTATTACTACAGGAACACTGACAACTTCTGCTGCTCCCATAAATACAGGAACACTGACAACTACTGCTGCTCCCATAAGTACAGGAACACTGACAACTACTGCAGCTCCCATAAGTACAGGAACACTGACAACTACTGCAGCTCCCGTAACTACAGAAACACTGACAACTACTGCTGCACCCACGACTACAGGAACACCGACAACTTCTGCTGCTCCAGTAACTACAGGAACACTGACAACTACTGCTGCTCCAGTAACTACAGGAACACTGACAACTACTGCTGCTCCCATAACTACAAGAACACTGACAACTACTGCTGCTCTCACAACTACAGAAACACTGACAACTACTGCTGCTCCTGTAACTACAGAAACACTGACAACTACTGCTGCTCCCACAACTACAGGAACACCGACAACTACTGCTGCTCCCACAACTACAGAAACACTGACAACTACTGCTGCACCCATAACTACAGAAACACTGACAACTAC
The DNA here is from genome assembly GCF_035609145.1 of Eleutherodactylus coqui. Taxonomy (NCBI): domain Eukaryota; kingdom Metazoa; phylum Chordata; class Amphibia; order Anura; family Eleutherodactylidae; genus Eleutherodactylus; species Eleutherodactylus coqui. The sequence continues at coordinate 310,913,644 of NC_089839.1, forward strand.
TGCTGCTCCCACAACTACAGGAACACCGACAACTACTGCTGCTCCAGTAACTACAGGAACACTTACAACTACTGCTGCTCCTATAACTACAGGAACACTGACAACTACTGCTGCTCCAGTAACTACAGGAACACTGACAACTTCTGCTGCTCCCATAAATACAGGAACACTGACAACTACTGCAGCTCCCACAACTACAGGAACACTGACAACTACTGCTGCTCCCACAACTACAGAAACACTGACAACTACTGCTGCTCCCGTAACTACAGAAACACTGACAACTACTGCTGCTCCCGTAACTACAGGAACACCGACATCTACTGCTGCTCCCGTACCTACAGAAACACTGACAACTACTGCTGCACCCACGACTACAGGAACACCGACAACTACTGCTGCTCCAGTAACTACAGGAACACTGACAACTACTGCTGCTCCTACAACTACAGGAATACTGACAACTACTGCTGCTCCAGTAACTACAGAAACACTGACAACTACTGCTGCTCCTATTACTACAGGAACACTGACAACTTCTGCTGCTCCCATAAATACAGGAACACTGACAACTACTGCTGCTCCCATAAGTACAGGAACACTGACAACTACTGCAGCTCCCATAAGTACAGGAACACTGACAACTACTGCAGCTCCCATAAGTACAGGAACACTGACAACTACTGCAGCTCCCATAACTACAGGAACACTGACAACTACTGCTGCTCCCATAACTACAGGAACACTGACAACTACTGCTGCTCCCATAACTACAGGAATACTGACAACTACTGCTGCTCCAGTAACGACAGGAACATTGACAACTACTGCTGCTCCTATAACTACAGGGACACTGACAACTACTGCTGCTCCTATAACTACAGGAACACTGACAACTACTGCTGCTCCTATAACTACAGGAACACTGACAACTACTGCAGCTCCCACAACTACAGGAACACTGACAACTACTGCTGCTCCTATAACTACAGGAACACTGACAACTACTGCTGCTCCTATAACTACAGGAACACTGACACCTACTGCTGCTCCCACAACTACAGAAACACTGACAACCACTGCTGCTCCAGTAACTACAGGAACACTGACAACTACTGCTGCTCCCATAACTACAGGAATACTGACAACTACTGCTGCTCCAGTAACGACAGGAACATTGACAACTACTGCTGCTCCTATAACTAAAGGAACACTGACAACTACTGCTGCTCCTATAACTACAGGAACACTGACAACTACTGCTGCTCCAGCAACTACAGGAACACTGACAACTACTGCAGCTCCCACAACTACAGGAACACTGACAACTACTGCTGCTCCTATAACTACAGGAACACCGACATCTACTGCTGCTCCCGTAACTACAGAAACACTGACAACTACTGCTGCACCCACGACTACAGGAACACCGACAACTACTGCTGCTCCAGTAACTACAGGAACACTGACAACTACTGCTGCTCCAGTAACTACAGGAACACTGACAACTACTGCTGCTCCCAAAACTACAAGAACACTGACAACTACTGCTGCTCTCACAACTACAGAAACACTGACAACTACTGCTGCTCCCGTAACTACAGAAACACTGACAACTACTGCTGCTCCAGTAACTACAGAAACACTGACAACTACTGCTGCTCCCACAACTACAGGAACACCGACAACTACTGCTGCTCCCACAACTACAGAAACACTGACAACTACTGCTGCTCCCGTAACTACAGAAACACTGACAACTACTGCTACTCCCACAACTACAGGAACACCGACAATTACTGCTGCTCCAGTAACTACAGGAACACTGACAACTACTGCTGCTCCTATAACTACAGGAACACTGACAACTACTGCTGCTCCTATAACTACAGGAACACTGACAACTACTGCAGCTCCCACAACTACAGGAACACTGACAACTACTGCTGCTCCAGTAACTACAGAAACACTGACAACTACTGCTGCTCCCGTAACTACAGAAACACTGACAACTACTGCTGCTCCCGTAACTACAGGAACACCGACATCTACTGCTGCTCCCGTAACTACAGAAACACTGACAACTACTGCTGCACCCACGACTACAGGAACACCGACAACTACTGCTGCTCCAGTAACTACAGGAACACTGACAACTACTGCTGCTCCTACAACTACAGGAATACTGACAACTACTGCTGCTCCAGTAACTACAGGAACACTGACAACTACTGCTGCTCCTATTACTACAGGAACACTGACAACCTCTGCTGCTCCCATAAATACAGGAACACTGACAACTACTGCAGCTCCCATAACTACAGGAACACTGACAACTACTGCTGCTCCAGTAACGACAGGAACATTGACAACTACTGCTGCTCCTATAACTAAAGGAACACTGACAACTACTGCTGCTCCCATAAGTAGAGGAACACTGACAACTACTGCAGCTCCCATAAGTACAGGAACACTGACAACTACTGCAGCTCCCGTAACTACAGAAACACTGACAACTACTGCTGCACCCACGACTACAGGAACACCGACAACTTCTGCTGCTCCAGTAACTACAGGAACACTGACAACTACTGCTGCTCCAGTAACTACAGGAACACTGACAACTACTGCTGCTCCCATAACTACAAGAACACTGACAACTACTGCTGCTCTCACAACTACAGAAACACTGACAACTACTGCTGCTCCTGTAACTACAGAAACACTGACAACTACTGCTGCTCCCACAACTACAGGAACACCGACAACTACTGCTGCTCCCACAACTACAGAAACACTGACAACTACTGCTGCACCCATAACTACAGAAACACTGACAACTACTGCTGCTCCCACAACTACAGGAACACCGACAACTACTGCTGCTCCAGTAACTACAGGAACACTTACAACTACTGCTGCTCCAGTAACTACAGGAACACTGACAACTTCTGCTGCTCCCATAAATACAGGAACACTGACAACTACTGCAGCTCCCACAACTACAGGAACACTGACAACTACTGCTGCTCCCACAACTACAGAAACACTGACAACTACTGCTGCTCCCGTAACTACAGAAACACTGACAACTACTGCTGCTCCCGTAACTACAGGAACACCGACATCTACTGCTGCTCCCGTAACTACAGAAACACTGACAACTACTGCTGCACCCACGACTACAGGAACACCGACAACTACTGCTGCTCCAGTAACTACAGGAACACTGACAACTACTGCTGCTCCTACAACTACAGGAATACTGACAACTACTGCTGCTCCAGTAACTACAGAAACACTGACAACTACTGCTGCTCCTATTACTACAGGAACACTGACAACTTCTGCTGCTCCCATAAATACAGGAACACTGACAACTACTGCTGCTCCCATAAGTACAGGAACACTGACAACTACTGCAGCTCCCATAAGTACAGGAACACTGACAACTACTGCAGCTCCCATAAGTACAGGAACACTGACAACTACTGCAGCTCCCATAACTACAGGAACACTGACAACTACTGCTGCTCCCATAACTACAGGAACACTGACAACTACTGCTGCTCCCATAACTACAGGAATACTGACAACTACTGCTGCTCCAGTAACGACAGGAACATTGACAACTACTGCTGCTCCAATAACTAAAGGAACACTGACAACTACTGCTGCTCCTATAACTACAGGAACACTGACAACTACTGCTGCTCCTATAACTACAGGAACACTGACAACTACTGCAGCTCCCACAACTACAGGAACACTGCCAACTACTGCTGCTCCTATAACTACAGGAACACTGACAACTACTGCTGCTCCTATAACTACAGGAACACTGACACCTACTGCTGCTCCCACAACTACAGAAACACTGACAACCACTGCTGCTCCAGTAACTACAGGAACACTGACAACTACTGCTGCTCCCATAAGTACAGGAACACTGACAACTACTGCAGCTCCCATAAGTACAGGAACACTGACAACTACTGCAGCTCCCATAACTACAGGAACACTGACAACTACTGCAGCTCCCATAACTACAGGAACACTGACAACTACTGCTGCTCCCATAACTACAGGAACACTGACAACTACTGCTGCTCCCATAACTACAGGAATACTGACAACTACTGCTGCTCCAGTAACGACAGGAACATTGACAACTACTGCTGCTCCAATAACTAAAGGAACACTGACAACTACTGCTGCTCCTATAACTACAGGAACACTGACAACTACTGCTGCTCCTATAACTACAGGAACACTGACAACTACTGCAGCTCCCACAACTACAGGAACACTGCCAACTACTGCTGCTCCTATAACTACAGGAACACTGACACCTACTGCTGCTCCCACAACTACAGAAACACTGACAACCACTGCTGCTCCAGTAACTACAGGAACACTGACAACTACTGCTGCTCCCATAACTACAGGAATACTGACAACTACTGCTGCTCCAGTAACGACAGGAACATTGACAACTACTGCTGCTCCTATAACTAAAGGAACACTGACAACTACTGCTGCTCCTATAACTACAGGAACACTGACAACTACTGCTGCTCCAGCAACTACAGGAACACTGACAACTACTGCCGCTCCCATAACTACAGGAACACTGACAACTACTGCAGCTCCCACAACTACAGGAACACTGACAACTACTGCTGCTCCTATAACTACAGGAACACCGACATCTACTGCTGCTCCCGTAACTACAGAAACACTGACAACTACTGCTGCACCCACGACTACAGGAACACCGACAACTACTGCTGCTCCAGTAACTACAGGAACACTGACAACTACTGCTGCTCCAGTAACTACAGGAACACTGACAACTACTGCTGCTCCCATAACTACAAGAACACTGACAACTACTGCTGCTCTCACAACTACAGAAACACTGACAACTACTGCTGCTCCCGTAACTACAGAAACACTGACAACTACTGCTGCTCCTGTAACTACAGAAACACTGACAACTACTGCTGCTCCCACAACTACAGGAACACCGACAACTACTGCTGCTCCCACAACTACAGAAACACTGACAACTACTGCTGCTCCCGTAACTACAGAAACACTGACAACTACTGCTACTCCCACAACTACAGGAACACCGACAATTACTGCTGCTCCAGTAACTACAGGAACACTGACAACTACTGCTGCTCCTATAACTACAGGAACACTGACAACTACTGCTGCTCCTATAACTACAGGAACACTGACAACTACTGCTGCTCCAGTAACTACAGAAACACTGACAACTACTGCTGCTCCCGTAACTACAGAAACACTGACAACTACTGCTGCTCCCGTAACTACAGAAACACTGACAACTACTGCTGCTCCCGTAACTACAGGAACACCGACATCTACTGCTGCTCCCGTAACTACAGAAACACTGACAACTACTGCTGCACCCACGACTACAGGAACACCGACAACTACTGCTGCTCCAGTAACTACAGGAACACTGACAACTACTGCTGCTCCTATAACTACAGGAATACTGACAACTACTGCTGCTCCAGTAACTACAGGAACACTGACAACTACTGCTGCTCCTATTACTACAGGAACACTGACAACCTCTGCTGCTCCCATAAATACAGGAACACTGACAACTACTGCAGCTCCCATAACTACAGGAACACTGACAACTACTGCTGCTCCCATAACTACAGGAACACTGACAACTACTGCTGCTCCAGTAACGACAGGAACATTGACAACTACTGCTGCTCCTATAACTAAAGGAACACTGACAACTACTGCTGCTCCTATAACTACAGGAACACTGACAACTACTGCAGCTCCCACAACTACAGGAACACTGACAACTACTGCTGCTCCCACAACTACAGAAACACTGACAACTACTGCTGCTCCCGTAACTACAGGAACACTGACAACTACTGCTGCACCCACGACTACAGGAACACCGACAACTACTGCTGCTCCAGTAACTACAGGAACACTGACAACTACTGCTGCTCCAGTAACTACAGGAACACTGACAACTACTGCTGCACCCACGACTACAGGAACACCGACAACTACTGCTGCTCCAGTAACTACAGGAACACTGACAACTACTGCTGCTCCAGTAACTACAGGAACACTGACAACTACTGCTGCTCCCATAACTACAAGAACACTGACAACTACTGCTGCTCTCACAACTACAGAAACACTGACAACTACTGCTGCTCCCGTAACTACAGAAACACTGACAACTACTGCTGCTCCTGTAACTACAGAAACACTGACAACTACTGCTGCTCCCACAACTACAGGAACACCGACAACTACTGCTGCTCCCACAACTACAGAAACACTGACAACTACTGCTGCTCCCGTAACTACAGAAACACTGACAACTACTGCTACTCCCACAACTACAGGAACACCGACAACTACTGCTGCTCCAGTAACTACAGGAACACTTACAACTACTGCTGCTCCTATAACTACAGGAACACTGACAACTACTGCTGCTCCTATAACTACAGGAACACTGACAACTACTGCTGCTCCCATAACTACAGGAACACTGACAACTACTGCAGCTCCCACAACTACAGGAACACTGACAACTACTGCAGCTCCAGTAACTACAGAAACACTGACAACTGCTGCTGCTCCCGTAACTACAGAAACACTGACAACTACTGCTGCTCCCGTAACTACAGGAACACTGACAACTACTACTGCTCCAGTAACGACAGGAACATTGACAACTACTGCTGCTCCTATAACTACAGCAACACTGACAACTACTGCTGCTCCCACAACTACAGGAACACCGACAACTACGGCTGCTCCCACAACTACAGAAACACTGACAACTACTGCTGCTCCCGTAACTACAGAAACACTGACAACTACTGCTGCTCCCACAACTACAGGAACACCGACAACTACTGCTGCTCCAGTAACTACAGGAACACTTACAACTACTGCTGCTCCTATAACTACAGGAACACTGACAACTACTGCTGCTCCTATAACTACAGGAACACTGACAACTACTGCAGCTCCCACAACTACAGGAACACTGACAACTACTGCTGCTCCCACAACTACAGAAACACTGACAACTACTGCTGCTCCCACAACTACAGAAACACTGACAACTACTGCTGCTCCCGTAACTACAGGAACACCGACATCTACTGCTGCTCCCGTAACTACAGAAACACTGACAACTACTGCTGCACCCACGACTACAGGAACACCGACAACTACTGCTGCTCCCATAACTACAAGAACACTGACAACTACTGCTGCTCTCACAACTACAGAAACACTGACAACTACTGCTGCTCCCACAACTACAGGAACACCGACAACTACTGCTGCTCCCACAACTACAGAAACACTGACAACTACTGCTGCTCCCGTAACTACAGAAACACTGACAACTACTGCTGCTCCCGTAACTACAGGAACACCGACATCTACTGCTGCTCCCGTAACTACAGAAACACTGACAACTACTGCTGCTCCCGTAACTACAGGAACACTGACAACTACTGCTGCTCCCACAACTACAGAAACACTGACAACTACTGCTGCTCCTGTAACTATAGGAACACTGACAACTAGTGCTGCTCCAGTAACTACAGAAACACTGACAACTACTGCTGCTCCTGTAACTACAGGAACACTGACAACTACTGCTGCTCCAGTAACTACAGAAACACTGACAACTACTTCTGCTCCTATAACTACAGAAACACTGACAACTACTGCTGCTCCAGTAACTACAAGAACACTGACAACTACTGCTGCTCCCACAACTACGGAATTACAGACAACTACTGCTGGTCCCATAAACACAGGAACAGTGACAGCTACTGCTGCTCCAGTAACTACAGGAACACTGACAACTACTGCAGCTCCAGTAACTACAGGAACACTGACAACTACTGCAGCTCCAGTAACTACAGGAACACTGACAACTACTGCTGCTCCCATAACTGCAGGCACACTGAGAACTACTGCTGCTGCCGCAACTACAGGAACACTGAGAACTACTGCTGCTCCCACAACTACAGGAACACCGACAACTACTGCTGCTCCCACAACTACAGGAACACTGACAACTACTGCTGCTCCAACAACTACAGAAACACTGACAACTACTGCTGCTCCCATAACTACAGGAACACTGACAACTACTGCAGCTCCCATAACTACAGGAACACTGACAACTACTGCTGCTCCCACAACTACAGAAACACTGACAACTACTGCTGCTCCCATAACTACAGGGACACTGACAACTACTGCTGCTCCCACAACTACAGAAACACTGACAACTACTGCTGCTGCCATAACTACAGGAACACTGACAACTACTGCAGCTCCCGTAACTACTGGAACACTGACAACTACTGCTGCTCCTATAACTACAGAAACACTGACAACTACTGCTGCTCCAGTAACTACAAGAACACTGACAACTACTGCTGCTCCTATAACTACAGAAACACGGACAACTACTGCTGCTCCAGTAACTACAAGAACACTGACAACTACTGCTGCTCCCATAACTACACGGACACTGACAACTACTGCTGCTCCCACAACTACGGAATTACAGACAACTACTGCTGGTCCCATAAATACAGGAACACTGACAACTACTGCTGCTCTAGTAACTACAGGAACACTGACAACTACTGCTACTCCCACAACTACAGAAACACTGACAACTACTGCTTCTCCAGTAACTACAGAAACACTGACAACTATTGCTGCTCCAGTAGCTACAGGAACACTGACAACTACTGCTGCTCCAGTAACTACAGAGACACTGACAACTTTTGCTGTTCCCATAACTACAGGAAGACTGACAACTACTGCTGCTCCCATAACTACAGGAACACTGACAACTACTGCTGCTCCCACAACTACAGGGACACTGACAACTACTGCTGCTCTAGTAACTACAGAGACACTGTCAACTACTGCTGCTCCAGTAACTACAGAAACACTGACAACTACTGGTGCTCCCATAACTACAGGAACACTGACAACTACTGCTGCTCTAGTAACTACAGAGACACTGTCAACTACTGCTGTTTCCATAACTACAGGAAGACTGACAACTACTGCTGCTTCCATAACTACAGGCACACTGACAACTACTGCAGCTCCAGTAACTACAGGAACACTGACAACTACTGCTGCTCCAATAACTACAGGAACACTGACAACATCTGCTGCTCCAATAACTACAGGAACACTGACAACTACTGCTGCTCCAACAACTACGGAGACGCTGACAACCACTGCTGCTCCAGTAACTACAGAGTCACCATCTGTTACTAACGTCCCCTTCAGGTTTACCATTTGGAATATGCCTTATGATGAGAGACTTTCACAACCAAATAATGAATATTACTTTACCTTCAAAAATCAGGTCCAGGCCATTGTGAGTATACAGTTGTAGTGATATCACCTGACTATTAGATATAAGTACATATCACCTCTTTTGGGGGTTTGGGTACTGTAAGCTATATATATTATACAGGTACATAACATTGTATACGGGGGTTGGTCTGCGCTGTGTGATGTCACTGATATCCTGCTATGTTCCTCCTGCAGGCCCTCCCGGTGATCAGGAGGAGTTACCCCTTCTGTCTACTTGTGATAATCTCATTCAGGTAAGTGTTGTTTATAGTGACGATTATATATAATACTATATGAAACAGGAGCGGAACCTGGAGGACGAGGAGCTGAATAGACACGCAGGAGCTGATTGTAGGATCCTCCATTCATAAAACAGGCAACAAGTTCTACTGATAGTGACTTTTGTTTCGCTCTCAGTAATTGTGTGATCTTCAACAATTATGGCGTCCTTCTAAGCCAAATCATCAGACAAAAATGCCGTTTTGAAGCCGCCGGTCTGAGATTTCCCTGAAGTTGGGTCAGACAATAAAGGGTATAAAGTAACTTTCAGATGTAACATTTTGGCCGGCTGTGATACAAGAGATTCCTACAGCAAGGCTGCAAAGATGAGACACAAAGGTGACATTTCTGCTCACCAGGTCAACAAAAAAGGGTCTTAACTAGAGATGAGCGAACGTACTCGTCCGAGCTTGATACTCATTCGAGTATTAGCGTGTTCGAGATGCTCGTTACTAGAGGCGAGCACCACACGATGTTCGAGTTACTTTCACTTTCATCTCTGAGACGTTAGCGCGCTTTTCTGGCCAATTGAAAGACAGGGAAGGCATTACAACTTCCCCCTGCATCGTTCAAGCCCTATACCACCCCCCTGCTGTGAGTGGCTGGGGAGATCAGGTGTCACCCGAATATAAAAATCGGCCCCTCCCACGGCTCGCCTCAGATGCGTTGTGACATAGCTGTGGGACAGTGCTGTTGGTGCCGGAGCTGCTGTAGGGAGAGTGTTAGGAGTTAGTGTAGGCTTCAAGAACCCCAACGTGCCTTCTTAGGGCCACATCTAACAGTGTGCAGTAGTGTGGAGGCTGCTTTTAGCAGTGTTGCACATTTTTTTTTTTTTTGGTATATCGGCCGTGCAGAGCATTGCTCCCTGCAGTAATACTCCAGGGAGAGAATTGTGTAGGCAGGGCCAGAAGACATATATTATAGCTTGAATATACGCAGTGGTCCTTTGGAAAAAAATCTTGAAAAAAAATCTATTTGGCCTGCCTGTCACTGTGCTCAGTGTTCTGGGTCTGTGTCTGCTGGGGGTAGTAGTTCTCCAAATAAATACGCAGCCAGCTAAGTGTTACAGCAGGCTTGCGCCAAATTATTTCCTGGCTCTGAAATCACCGGTCTGTTGCAGTTAATAACAGTGCAACACTGCAGTTCCGTCACACAGTCTAGGGAGAGAATTGTGTAGGCAGAGCCAGAAGACATATATTATAGATTGAATATACGCAGTGGTCCTTTGGAAAAAAATCTTGAAAAAAATTCTATTTGGCCTGCCTGTCACTCTGCTCAGTGTTCTGGGTCTGTGTCTGCTGGGTGTAGTAGTTCTACAGATAAATACGCAGCCAGCTAAGTGTTACAGCAGGCTTGCGGCAAATTATTTCCTGGCGTTCCGTAAGTGAACTCAGCCTCCAACCACAGGCCAATAAGCGGCACATTTAATTACAGTGTTGTGTTTCTGCATTCCTGGTAATACAGCATGCTGAGGGGTAGGGGTAGGCCTAGAGGACGTGGACGCGGCCAACCAACCATTGCAAAGTTCCCGGGGTCCGGGGGATGAGGCTGGGGACTTCCGGCAACTGTCTCAAGACCTTTCAGTGGGTGAGGAGGCCGATGACGATGAGACACAGTTGTCTATCAGTGAGGTAGTAGTAAGGGCATTAAGTCCGAGGGAGGAGCGCACAGAGGATTCTGAGGAAGAGCAGCAGGACAATGAGGTGACTGACCCCACCTGGTTTGCTACGCCTACTGAGGACAGGTCTTCAGAGGGGGAGGCAAGGGCAGCAGCAGGGCAGGTTGGAAGAGGCAGTGCGGTGGCCAGGGGTAGAGGCAGGGCCAGACCGAATAATCCACCAACTGTTTCCCAAAGCGCCCCCTCGCGCCATGCCACCCTGCAGAGGCCGAGGTGCTCAAAGGTCTGTCAGTTTTTCACTGAGAGTGCAGACGACCGACGAACAGTGGTGTGCGACCTTTGTCGCGCCAAGATCAGCCGGGGAGCCACCACCACCAGCCTCACCACCACCAGCATGCGCAGACATGATGGCCAAGCACCCCACAAGGTGGGACAAAGGCCGTTCACCGCCTCCGGTTTGCACCGCTGCCTCTCCCCCTGTGCCCCAACCTGCCACTGAGATCCAACCCCGCTCTGAGGACACAGGCACTACCGTCTCCTGGCCTGCACCCACACCCTCACCTCCGCTGTCCTCGGCCCCATCCAGCAATGTCTGTCAGCGCAGCGTCCAGCCGTCGCTAGCGCAAGTGTTGGAGCGCAAGCGCAAGTACGCCGCCACGCACCCGCACGCTCAAGCGTTAAACGTGCACGTAGCCAAATTTATCAGCCTGGAGATGCTGCCGTATAGGGCTGTGGAAACGGAGTCCTTCAAAAGTATGATGGCGGCGGCGGCCCCGCGCTACTCAGTTCCCAGTCGCCACTTCTTTTCCCGATGTGCCGTCCCAGCCCTGCACGACCACGTCTCCCGCAACATTGTACGCGCCCTCACCAACGCGGTTACTGCCAAGGTCCACTTAACAACGGACACGTAGACAAGCACAGGCGGGCAGGGCCACTATATCTCCCTGACGGCACATTGGGTGAATTTAGTGGAGGCTGGGACAGAGTCAGAGCCTGGGACCGCTCACGTCCTACCCACCCGCAGAATTGCGGGCCACAGCTCGGTGGTGGTATCTGCGGCGGTGTATGCTTCCTCCACTAAAGCACCTTCCTCCTCCTCCTCCTCCAACGCAACCTCTGTCTCGCAATCAAGATGTGTCAGCAGCAGCAGCACGTCGCCATCAGTCGGTGTCGCGCGTCGTGGCAGCACAGCGGTGGGCAAGCATCAGCAGGCCGTGCTGAAACTACTCAGCTTAGGAGATAAGAGGCACACGGCCCACGAATTGCTGCAGGGTCTGACAGAGCAGACCGACCGCTGGCTTGCGCCGCTGAGCCTCCAACCGGGCATGGTCGTGTGTGACAACGGCCGTAACCTGGTGGCGGCTCTGCAGCTCGGCAGCCTCACGCACGTGCCATGCCTGGCCCACGTCTTTAATTTGGTGGTTCAGCGCTTTCTGAAAAGCTACCCACACTTGTCAGACCTGCTCGGAAAGGTGCGCCAGCTCTGCGCACATTTCCGCAAGTCCCACATGGACGCTGCCACCCTGCGCACCCTGCAACATCGGTTTAATCTGCCAGTGCACCGACTGCTGTGCGACGTGCCCACACGGTGGAACTCTACGCTCCACATGTTGGCCAGGCTCTATGAGCAGCGTAGAGCTATAGTGGAATACCAACTCCAACATGGGCGGCGCAGTGGGAGTCAGCCTCCTCAATTATTTTCAGAAGAGTGGGCCTGGTTGGCAGACATCTGCCAGGTCCTTCGAAACTTTGAGGAGTCTACCCAGGTGGTGAGCGGCGATGCTGCAATCATTAGCGTCACCATTCCTCTGCTATGCCTCTTGAGAAGTTCCCTGCAAAGCATAAAGGCAGACGCTTTGCACTCGGAAACAGAGCCGGGGGAAGACAGTATGTCGCTGGATAGTCAGAGCACCCTCCTGTCTATATCTCAGCGCGGTGAGGAGGAGGAGGAAGATGAGGAGGAGGGGGAAGACACAGCTTGGCCCACTGGTGAGGGTACACATGCTGCTGGCCTGTCATCCTTTCAGCGTGTATGGCCTGAGGAGGAGGAGGAGGATCCTGAAAGTGATCTTCCTAGTGAGGACAGCCATGTGTTGCGTACAGGTACCCTGGCACACATGGCTGACTTCATGTTAGGATGCCTTTCTCGTGACCCTCGCGTTACACGCATTCTGGCCACTACGGATTACTGGGTGTACACACTGCTCGACCCACGGTATAAGGAGAACCTTTCCACTCTCATACCTGAAGAGGAAAAGGGTTCGAGAGTGTTGCTATACCACAGGACCCTGGCGGACAAACTGATGGTAAAATTCCCATACGACAGCGCTAGTGGCCGAAGCCGCAGTTCCGAGGGCCAGGTAGCAGGGGAGGCGCGGAGATCAGGCAGCATGTACAGCACAGGCAGGCCAACACTCTTTAAGGCCCTTGACAGCTATATGGCTCCCCAGCAAGACTGTGTCACCGCTCCCCAGTCACGGCTGAGTCGGCGGGAGCACTGTAAAAGGATGGTGAGGGAGTACGTAGCCGATCGCACGACCGTCCTCCGTGACGCCTCTGCCCCCTACAACTACTGGGTGTCGAAGCTGGACACGTGGCCTGAACTCGCGCTGTATGCCCTGGAGGTGCTTGCTTGTCCTGCGGCTAGCGTCTTGTCGGAGAGGGTGTTTAGTGCAGCTGGGTGAATCATCACGGATAAGCGTACCCGCCTGTCAACCGACAGTGCCGACAGGCTTACACTCATCAAGATGAACAAAGCATGGATTTCCCCAGAGTTCTCTTCTCCACCAGCGGACAGCAGCGATACGTAAGCAATACGTAGGCTGCACCCGTGGATGGAAGCATCGTTCTTTATCCCCATCAAAAACAGGGACCTTTTCGCTTCATCAATCTGTGTATAATATTCCTCCTCCTCCTCCTGCTCCTCCTCCTGAAACCTCACGTAATCACGCCGAACGGGCAATTTTTCTTAGGCCCACAAGGCTCACTCATATAATTTTTCTAAACAATTTTTATACGTTTCAATTCTCATTAAAGCGTTGAAACTTTCACCTCCACCAATTTTTATTTTAACTGGGCTGCCTCCTGGTCTAGTTACCAATTAAGCCACATTAACCAAAGCGATTAATGGGTTTCACCTGCCCTCTTGGTTGGCCATGGGCAATTTTTCTGAGGTACATTAGTACTGTTGATACAGCAATTTTTGTGGCCCTCGCCTACAGTGTAATCAAATTAATTTTTAGCCCACCTGCATTACAGCTGACGTTACATCAGCTGTGCTGGGCACTGCAATGGGATATATTTATGTACCGCCGATGCGTTCCAGGGAGCCACCCATGCTGTGGGTCCACAGGGAGTTGTAAATGCATCTGTGTCCACTTCTAAAGAACCCCAGTCTGACTGGGGCATGCAGTGTGGGCCGAAGCCCACCTGCATTTCATCTGACGTTAGCTCTGCTGTCCAGGGCACTGCAATGGGATACATTTATGTACAGCGGGTGGGTTCCAGGGAGCCACCCATGCTGTGGGTGCACACGGAATTCCCATTGCGGAGTTGTACCTGCCCGTGACTATTTATAAAAAAACGCGGTCTGACTGGGGCATGCAGACACCTTGACAGAAGGAATAGTGTGTGGCACATAGGTTCCCCATTGCTATGCCCACGTGTGCAGCTCCAGATGGAGGTGGCACAGGATTGGATTTCTCATTGCTTCTGTACAGCATTGTGGACTACCGCCCCGCCCCTTTTAAAGAGGGTCACTGCCTTGCCGTGCCAACCCTCTGCAGTGTGTGCCTGCAGTTCCTCTGGTAGACGCACTTATAAATAGACATGAGTGTGGCGTAACATGAGGGCAGCTGAAGGCTGCGCAGGGACAGTTTGGTGTGCGCTGTGGACAATGGGTTGTGCGGGGGGGGGGGGGGGGGGTTGGTCAGCATGTAACCCAGGAGAAGTGGCAGCGGAGTGTCATGCAGGCAGTGATTGTGCTGGAGGTAGTGTGGTGCTTAGCTAAGGTATGCATTGCTAATGAGGGCTTTTCAGAAGTAAAAGTTGTTGGGGGGGGGGGGGCCCACTCTTGCCGCTATTGTGGCTTAATAGTGGGACCTGGGAACTTGAGATGCAGCCCAACATGTAGCCCCTCGCCTGCCCTATCCGTTGCTGTGTCGTTCCCATCACTTTCTTGAATTGCCCCGATTTTCACAAATGAAAACCTTAGCGAGCATCGGCGATATACAAAAATGCTCGGGTCGCCCATTGACTTCAGTGGGGTTCGTTACTCGAAACGAACCCTCGAGCATCGCGAAAAGTTCGTCTCGAGTAACGAGCACCCGAGCATTTTGGTGCTCGCTCATCTCTCTTAACGTTTCTTCTAATTATAGTAGAACTTTCATCTTGGGCTCGTTTTGAAGCCTACGGAGCACACAATTAATAAGAAGTATATTTTATAATAAAACTAGCGTACCCGTCGCGCGTTGCTGCGAAGACAGACAGACATACATACATTCGTTTTTATATATCTAGATGACGGCAGCAGTGACCACTGAGGTTTTGTAGGCCGCTGCTTCCCCCTTGCAGGCTGAATAAAATAGCCGTTGTGTGGAACATCCAATTTATCCGGCTTCTGTGGCTTCTTGGGAAGATAGCCTAGTACATGTTTGCCCACTTCCAACTCCAATGGAGACTGACTGTAAATGGCTGGCGTGCTCTAGTATTTATGGTTCCAAGCTGTACGTGTCATTGCATACAGTCTATCTATCTATCTATCTATCTATCTATCTATCTAGGTTATTGCATACAGTCTGTCTATCTATCTATCTATCTGGGTTATTGCATACAGTCTATCTATCTATCTATCTATCTATCTATGACATCAGGAAATGAGAGAATTAGATTCCGTACGTAAAATTTGAACGCTAATTCTTTGGCGCTTTGAATTGAATAATCGAGTTGGGACCCATTAACTTTTCCTATTTATGACATAATCAATGCTCGAGCCAAATTTCAAGTTTCTATGACATTGGGAAATGAGAGAATTAAATTCCGTACATAAAATTTGGACGCTAATTCTTTTGCGCTTAGAATTGAATAATCGAGTTGGGATGAGACATAAGGCCTTGCCCATAAGCATTCCCCAACCTCCAAGAACTGAACCTACCTACCTGAATGAGATTTTGTAGGCTGCTGCTTCCCCCTTGCGGGCTGAATAAAATAGCCGTTGGGTGGAACATACAATTTATCCGGCTGCTGTGGCTTCTTAGGAAGATATCCTAGTACTTGTTTACCCACTTCCAACTCCAATGGTAATTGGCTGGCGTGCTCTAGTGGTTCCAAGCTGTACGTGTCATAATAGAGCCTTAATGACATCACAATGCAGCTTTATAGAACATGTTGGGGCATGTTCAAGGGCGTCCGATGTTGATGACATCAGTGATGACATCACAATAGCAGGTGGCTTACTTATTCGATCTACGTGGGGGGGGGGCGTAACTTTCGACGACGCTCGCGCGCCATTTATCGTAGGATATTTGTACTATGCCTATAATCTTCCCAGGAGTGTACTCAACAACTTCCCAAAGTTTCATGGCGATCGGATGAATGGTGTAGTAGCGCATAAAGGACAAACACGCACGCACGCACGCACGCACGCACGCAGACAGACAGACATTCAATTTTATATATATAGATATTACATTCTTCCCTTCAAGGTCACATAGTGTAAAGTTTGACATTGAATATCTTAAAAAGTGTAATTTCATTTTTTTGGAATAAAGTATATAAAAAAGGTAAATCTCAGCTCTCCCTGGCCAAATTTAATTTTGGCATGCCTCTGGGAACAGGATTCAAAAAATATCAAAGGTATTGTTGTACCTTGACGCCACCGGAATTGTTGGGTGTAGCCAAGTGTTACAACACCACCATAACCTGATTGGCTGGAATCAGCCCTCCACCGCTGTGATTTTGTGCAGGGCTCCTGAGACTGCTGTCAGACAGCTGTGGTGAGTAATCCTGCTGCAGCGACGGCGCTTCTCGTCGCCTCCTCCTCGTATCGCTTCAGTCATGTCTGGCATCTGCAGCAGCGGTGGCTGCAGTAGTGGGGGTTCACACTCCAGGGAAGACTACACACTTTGCTGCAGCATTGGTGCTTCTCGTTGCCTCCTTCTTGTATTGCCTTAGCCAGTAAGGCTGCGGCAGCAACTTGGGCGACGGGGTCCACACTCCAAGGGAGACTACACATGGGAGGCTACGTCCTATCGGCAGCGCCAGCTGCTGTGGGGGAGGGGGTTCAGCACCGGTGGCTAAGGAGCGTGGAAGAAGTTTGTGGTGGGATGCAGGGTTAGGGTTAGTTTAACCCCTTAGTGACCAAGCCTTGTTTGCGCCTTAATGACCAGGCCAAATCTTGGAAATCTGACATGTGTCAGTTTAGCATAGAATGACTCCGTAAATGATTTGCATATCCCATTGATTCGGACATTGTTTTTTCGCCACATGTTGTCCCTCATTTAGGTGGTGAAAATAGTCCAATATAATTTGTGTATATTTATTAAAAGCGCCAAAATTGGGAACATTTTGAAAAAATTATCGTTTTTCACATTTTTAATTGTAATATATCAAATATGTACAAACATACGGTACAAACCTTTGCTAAGATATAGATTTCCATCTGTTTACTGTATTCTTTTATGTTTTTTTTAACCATTTAGGAGACGTACAGATGTAACATTACTTTTCAGCATTTTGAGGGACATTTTGTATTCCTACAGCAAGCCAAGATTGCAAAGGCTCATAGGTGTCAGAATGATTGAGACCCCCACAAATGACCCCATTTTATAAACTACACCCCTTAATGTATTCACTGAGGGGTGTCAGGAGTATTCTGACCCCACAGATTTTTTTCAGGAATTAATTCAATTTAGAGGAGAAAAAGTAAAATTTCATATTTTTGCAAATATGTCATTTTAAAGACATATTTTTTTCCTATAGTTTACATGAAAATAAGGATTTACACCCCAAAATGGATCCCCCTGTTTGTCCCGTGTTCAGAAATATACCCATTGTGGCCCTAATATTATATCTAAGTCCACAACGGGGCCCAAAATGAAAGGAGTAGTCAGTGTCCTTTTAGGCCCCATTGCACACTTGTAGGGTTCTTGAATGCCCAAAACAATAGAGAACCCCCACAAATGACCCCATTTTGAAAACTAGACCCCTTAATGAATTCATCTAGGGGTGTACTGCGTATTTTGACATCATAGTTTTTGAATAAATTCAAGCAAAGCAAAAGGAAAAAATTGTGATTTTCATTTTTTTGGCAATTCTGTCATTTTAAAAACAGCTTTTTTTGTACAGCACACATGTGAAGGAAGAATTGGACCCCAAAATAGATCCCCCTGTTTGTGCTGTTTTCAGAAATATACCGATTGTGGCCCTAATCTTATGTCTGGATGCACAACAGGGCCCAAAATGAAAGGAGCAGTCGGTAGCTTTTAGAACATAAATTTTTGGCCCCATTGCCCACTTCTAGAGCCCTTGAGCGGCCAAAACTATAGAGAACCCCCACAGATGACCCCATTTTGAAAACTAGACTCCTTAACGCGTTCATCTAGGGGTGTACTGCGTATTTTAACCCTACAATTTTTAAATAGATCTAAGCAAAGCAGTAAGAAAAAAATTACGATTTTCATTTTTTGGGCAATTGTTTCAATTTAAAAACAGTTTTTTTTGTCCAGCACAAATATAAATGAAGACATTCACCCCAAAATGGATCCCCCTATTTGTCCGGTGTTCAGAAACATACCCATTGTGGCCCCAATCTACTTACAGGACCCATGGCTAGGCCCATAATGGAGGGAACACCCGTTGGATTGCAGGCCACAACTGAACAAATTCCAGGCCCTGTTGCCCACTTATAGAGCCATTGAGCGGCCAAAACGATAAGGAACCCCCTCAAATGACCCCGTTTTGAAAACTAGACCCCTTAACGAATTCATCTAGGGGTGTACTGTATATTTTGACCCTACAGAATTTGAATGAATCTAAGCAAAGCAGAAGGAAAAAATTATGATTTAAAACTTTTTGCCAATTTTGTCAATTTAAAAACATTTTTTTTGTACAGTGTACATAGGAATGAAGACGTTTACCCCAAAATGTATCCCCCTGTTTGTCCTGTGTTCAGAAATATACCCATTGTGGCCCTAATCTACTTACAGGACCCATAGCTAGGCCTATAATGGAGGGAACACCGTTAAATTGCAGGGCACAACTGAATAAATTCCGGGCCCCATTGCTCACTTCTACGAAAAAAAATTGACTCCCTAAAAATATTTCCCCCTCCCCACACACTCCGCGCCCTTTTCAGCGTTCACTAAATCTTAGATAAAAGTAATAATGTGAATTATTAATGTGGTATTTCCGAAGACAGGGGTAATTACGGTGGCTGGTTGGGATGGGTACATGGGACAATAAAACCGTCTATCCCCCCTCCTCTCATGCTTTTTTGTGGGGTATTTTTTGACCTTAGTGGCAGGAATGGGGTATAAAAAGTGGCACTCTGTGAGTCTTCGTATGTTTGCTGGGGTGCGGCGGTCTCATGCAGAAGGCGCTCAACAAGCTCCTCCTGGACTGCAGGAAGGCGAGCGTTCCCGGGGCTTCTTGTAAATTGCGTATTACAGGTAGCGGCCGTGGCCCTGTATACAGCAGCGTAATGTACTGCGCATAACTGCCTACTGACACAGGCATTTTTCTTTGCATTTCCCACACCGGTGCTTAGCGATGACGCGGGTACCCGCAGCCCGTATACAACGTAGTTGCGTATGGGCTGCTGGTATATCCACGACCATGGAGCACAATAGGCTCTATGCTGCGGATATCCGCAGTAATATAGAACCTGCTGCGTTCCCTTTTCTGCGAGTGCATTACGCAATTCCGACCTGCTAAGGTGAGCAGAATTGTGTAATCCAATGCGATTGATCTGCGTATTACTGCGGATCAGACGCATGCGGAATCTGTAATTCCTATCTGGTCATGTGAGACCGACCTATGTTAGATCGCTACTTTTTGATCACGTGACCGGGGACCGCTCAACGAGGCCACCCGTCACTGCTCCAGGCTCTTGGCGACCGACGGTCGCCGAGAGCAAGGAGATTTAAAATTTCCTGGGCTCCCCAACTCCTGTGCATGAGTCCAGCATTTTGCCGGCGGTCGCATGTGCAGAATCCGGGAAGGTTCACGGAGGAGGATCGCGTCGGGGTTCAAATACGGAGGCCTCCAGTAAAAAGTTTCCTCTCCTCTCACCAATCGCATCGGTGAGGGGAGATGAGACTTCAATTTTTAAAAAACTTTTACGTGACCGCCATTATCACCAGGAACCGCTCTCCCCGCCCCACCCCCCGTGAAATCTTCAGGCTCTTGGCTCAGTTTTGTAGCCAGGAGCAGGCAGAATTTAAATTATCCGGGCAATCCACAGCTATTGTGCATGCGTTCGCCATTTTGGCGAAGGGCGTGTGCACAGAAGTTGGGGTAAGGTCCGCGGATAAATCCGGGGGCCTTATGTACATACTTTCATCCTCTCGCACAGATATGATCCGTGAGGAGAGATGAAACGTAAGCTTTTTAAACTTTTTTTTAACTTTTTAAAACTTTTTTAAACGTTTTTTGTTTTTTTTTAACTTTCTTACGCTTTTTTTTTTTACTTTAAATGATCACTGTTATCCATTGGATAACAGTGATCATGTCCCCAGTGAAATCTCTCTGCTCCTGTGCAGGGGATTTCAGGTCCCAGAACACCGGGACATCACGGAGGACCTGAGGATCCGATCCATGAGGGGAGGTGAAACTTGTACTTTTTAAAAACTTTTAAAAACTTTTTAAAACTTTTTCGTGATCTGGATAGCGGTGATCACGGGCCTGGGGACCGCTCACCATGGTCCCCGGTAACATCTCCTGGCTCCCAGCTACCTTCAGGAGCCGGGAGCCAGAGGATTTTGAATTTGTCGGGGCTCCAAACCTTCTGCGCATGCGCGTGACGTAGTTTGTCTGGCGCGCATGCGCAGAAGAGTGGGGACGGGTCCCGGGGTACCCCCCTCACCGCAGAACACCTCAGAGAAGATGGGTGAGTAATTTCAGCTGCCCTTATGCATACCGATCCATCAGGGCAGCTGAATCTTTAACTTTTTAAAACTTTTTTTTCACTTAATTGTGATCGGCGCTATCCATTGGATAGGGCCAATCGCATTGCTGGGTGGAACTGCCCACAGCCCAGGATGACAGCTCCATGCTGTCGGCTACCTGCGGGCACCGACAGCATGGAGCTGTCACGTCCAGAGCCCACGTGGCTTTATTCCCGGCAGGACACGTTTTTACGTCCTCAGGGAATAAAGCCCACTTGGGCAGGATGTAAAAACACTGTGGGCTGGTCATAACTCTCCATCACAGCACTAACTCCTTCCACGCTCAGGTAATCCGGAGCTTTGCAGCCAATCAGGCACAAGGGGCATCAGCCACTGTCACATAGTCTAACAGTTGACTACACCCAACACTTCCAGTGGCGTCAAGATACAACAGCATCGCTGTCCACTTCCTGCAGAAATCAGTTCAATGCACAAGCATGCTGGCCTGGAAAAATGCTGATCATTGGAAGTTCTGGGCAAGGACTGGCCATCAACAGTTTACAACTGGCCAACCCCTTTAAGGAAGCTGCTGCCAATGTTGTGATTCGTGATCAGATTATTTATGATTAGTTTAGTAAAGTAATTAAAAAGGATTATTTAGATATATATTTACTACATTCTACATTTTATAATGTGAACACAACATTGTAGACAAATTGAACATTCCAAGAGAACCAGTTCTCACTGAGGAGAATCCACGTACTGCAACTGGGCAATCCGGCGCACTAAAAACCGCATTTAACTCCGTATCAGCTGCGGATCAGGGCTCAGGACTCTGAGGTGAGAGAAGCGGGGACGCCGGCTCAAACCAAGTCAACATTGGCACCCACAGGATATTAGACAAGGCGTCTGATGCAGATTTTGCAGGGGATTTTTCTACTGCAGAAAATCTACACACTTGCGCTACATGTGAACGTACCCTAAAGGACTCCTGGTCCCTCCGTCGGATGCAGTTCATCTCAGTCCCTGTTCCTTCCATCTGATCAGGGGGTTGAACGCCTGAGTCCAGTTTGGTTGTGCCACCCATCCGATGAGGGTCGGATGCCTGAGTCATGTTCCGTCCATTCCTTCTGTCCAATGGTGGTTCGGACATTGAAGGCCTGCAGTCCTGTCTGGTACGTTATCCCATCTGCGGTGTGTTTGTCGTCTATGCAGACGTCTGTGTGCTGCTAACCTGTGGGGCTTATCCACATCTGTCTAGTCTGTCAGCCTTTCCATCTTCTATACTCTATCTCTGTTCTCCGTCTAGGGACAGACTAGGTCCTTAGGTACAAGATGTGGGGCTGCTCTTATCAGGGCAATCGCCTAGCTTTTGGGCAGGGTCAGACACATCAAAGTTGGTTAGGGATAACTTTTCCTTTTTGTATACAGGTGTTAGTAAGTAGGTGTAGTCCATCTTGGACCTTAATATGTCCAGTGCCATGACCCCTTCGTGGTTCTGCTTATACAAGTCAGGTGGTGAATAAGCCTTGTATGAACGTAACAAGTGTTCTCCATCAGCTACAAAATGAGTCCAAGATGAAAGTTCTACTAGAATTAGAGGCATAAAGTTATGTGTAAATCTCACATTTTTTCTCAAGTTTGCAGCCCTACAGCATGAATACTGTGTAGCACCGAGGGATAACATTTCACATCTGTAAATTACTTAGTGCCCTCTACCATCCTACACAATTTCATGGAAGTCTGAGATGGCCTGGTTGGAACTGTTATGATTTGGCATGGCATGGTTCTGTATTACTCAGACTAGAGATGAGCGAGCACGCTCGTTTAAGGCTGCTGCTCGAGCGAGTAGCAGTCTTATCGAGTAACTCTGTACTTGCCCGAGCAGCATGCGGGGGGGGGGGGGGGGGGAGAGTGCATGCTGCTCGGGCGAGTACACAGTTACTCGATAAGACTGCTACTTGCTCGAGCAGCAGCCTTAAACGAGCATGCTCGCTCATCTCTAGCTCAGACGCATGAATAATTGTTGGGAAGATAAAACTTTCAGAGAGTCAATAAAAGTCCTCAGTGACAACGATTGTTTTCTTACTCTCCTTTAGGAGGGGCTCGGTGAAGACTGAAAATGTAGCCGTGTTCCCAAATAACTCATCGGTGCCTGCTATTGAGGATCTACAGACCAAATTTGACAACACAGTAAGAGAAGAGGGAGGGTCGTTCGAAGGCTTGGAGTTGCTTCCTATCAGCACCACAACTGCAGGTGAGACATTAGGATTTCTCTGTTCGAGCGCTTTGAGGTCTGATGTAAAGTTATTAGCGTGTAAGCATCAGGTGACGGACAGGGGGTGCAATAAAGTGTGTCTTTACTAAGAGATACTCAGCAACAGCTACAGGGGTACAAATGGCAGTGCCATTTAGGATATATATATTATATATATTGTAGCAAGGGGGGTACTCTTGCCTCGGGATCGCTGACCTCTCATACCAGAAATGGCGCCCCACATGGGTAAGCACGGCTCAGGACTAGCGTATCTCTTTGTCTGGCTCCTGCCAGCATTTATTCCACAGCACAGCATATCACATCACGTCAATAAGCACCCCAACTTTGGTGGGAGTCCAGGGGCGTCCCCTGTTGGACTCTTGCCTTTTCAGGCCACCAGCCTGCAACATCTTCCTGTGCTGCGCTAGTCCTGTCTCAGGTGTTGAGGTTAGGGGCATCACCCTGTCAACCTCTGGCCTTCTTGGTTTGCACCAGACCCTGGGCTAGCAGCCCTCCCAGCAACACTGAGCTGTCTCTCTCCCTCTTGTCTTTGGCAGGAACCGGCTTTTATCTGGTTCCTGCTCCACCCCTTGGGTAACCCTCGCACCAGGAGTCCTGTCTCTGGCCCTCTACGGGCCCCCCTGTGCACTGCTCCGCTATACCCCCCTTTGATATAGGCCGTAGGCCGCATCACCTTTTCTTCTTGGCCCTCCGGGTCAAAGCTCTAGGCTCGGGGGTCTCTTTCTAGTTTTCCTTCTCTGACAAGTTCTGTCTTCTTGTCTTCACTTGGCTCATCACAACCATGCCGATCTCTGTCAGACCGTGCTCTCACAGCTTGCAAGTTGACTTCCAAGTGCAACTTGGTATCCTCTGTGGCTTGTAACTTATCGTCAGGTTTCTCTACCTGAACCTTCAATTCTTCTACTTGCTGTTCCAAGGCTTTAGAAGACTTTTCTAGTTCATGTACCGTCTTTTCACCATCATCCTTGGAGCTAACCAAGTCCTCCATTTCCGTGTGGAACGGCTTGGGGTCTCTCGCCCTAACTGGCACTTTCAGAAGCCCAAAGTCCACATTAAATACTTCACATCGTACATCACTCATCTGTTCCACTGTTGCAGGTGCCATTTCTTCAGTCTGCCCTTCAGTAGCGGCATGTGCACTTATTTCCATCTGTGGGCCTTCTACCACAGAGACACTTCCATTCATTTGCACAACTTCCTTATCCAGGACAGGAGTAATTTCTGAGGCCTTTTCCCCAGTCTCTGCTACCTTCGTGGCCTTCTCTGCTTCAGCAGTTTCACCTTCTGCCTTCTCTTTGGTGACTTGAACTTCAGAGGATTGCTCACCTCCCATCTGTGGCTCAGCTCTCACTTTCTCAATACCTTTCACAATTTTTATCTCTTTTTTAGAATTCAACAGGGTCTTCTTTTTTTTCCACTTCTCTGAACTGGGCCCTAGACCTCTCAAGTCTCTGAACCTTCTTTTCAGCCATATGACCCTTTGACTCCCAGAGCTTCACCTTTGCACTTAACTTCTTAGCGGACCTTTGCAATACCACTTTTTCTTCTGACACCACCTTCAGGGTGCGCGTCAAGGTTAGCGCTTCGGTCTCTTTCTTAATCTTCTCCAACAAGGTCTCCATTCCTTCTACCGGTTGGAACACACCTTTTAGCTTTTCCCATCTCAGGGTTCTCTTCTCAGCATCTGTCTTAGCGCTAATCCAGTCTTGTATTCCAGTGCGCACCCGCTTGTTACGCCTTTCTTTTGCAACTTTAGGGAACACCGACTTCCCCTCAGTAAGCCACTGTTCACACATCTTTTGTTTCTTCTTTTTTATATATATATATACATGTACAGTGGAAGATTAGCAGTACCTGAATGTCATCCACTTGTGGTAAGGCAAATTCTCTGTATCACTAATCATATACACCAGATGGTTTGGGGGAACCTTTCCTTTCTCCCTTTCTGTGGTGCTGGTTAGTGGTGGGTTCCCCACGATCAGGCTGTCTCACTTTCTGCTGTACTAGTTTGCGGCTGTTTGCAGCGACTCTTGGCACTGGCAGCCTATATGCTGCTGACACCGCTCTGGTGCTGCTGACTGCAATGTGCCGAGGATGCTTGCAGGTTGGATCACGCTATTCCTATAGGTGAACAGTCCTTTGGCTCTATAGCTGCATGTATTCGCCCAGAGTTATCTTGATCCATGTCACTTACTGGATTAATGCCGGTGTCAGATGCTTTTGAAGCAAAGTTCTCTGACTGCGCTATTCTATATAGGGGCCTCATACCGTCTACTGCGTGATTATTTTGTTATTCTGTCAAACTTCTTTGCATCGTTTGCCTTATCAGGGTTAATGACATAAATGTTTGGCCTCCTGTAATTATATGGTTCGCATTATATCAGGGTGCACACAGATAGTTTCATCCTTAGGCCTCATTCACACAAGTTTGGTTTTAGCGCAGTACAGGTGTGCAAAAAAAATTACATCTACACTATGCTAAAAATTACATGAACGGGCATCTGCTGGATATGGGCGGAGCTAAAGAGAGGGGGCGTAGCTATAGGGCTTCTCACAGGGATTCCCCATAGCAAAGATAGAGGGGGTGAGGTTAGAGGGTGGATCCCTCTATCCCCACCCTCTCCTCCCACGCTCTCGGGGAAAGCCTGGTAATCCTCGCCCCCCCTAACTCTCCCCACTGTAGGGAAATCCCTTGGGGAAAGAGGTGGAGGGAGTCCCCTACTGTGCCCCCGCTACTGGGGAATTGCCCAGCAGAAGGGCTGGATGAATCCCCAGCTGCTTACAGTGAAACACTTAAAGCATGCTACCCAGAAGCACATTTTAAATTACTGCTGTAAATTCATGTTAGTCCCCGCGGAGTTGAGGGGAAGCCCGGAGGGTCGAGTTCATCTTCCTGGATTTTCCCCTAATTCCTGGGGGGAGTAACAGAAGTTTACAGTGGGACATCTAACATGTACTTCTGGGCAGCACGTTTTAAATGTCTCGGTGTAAACAGATGGGAATTCCTTCCGTTTGCAGAAATCCTCCTAATGAGATTTGTAATCCCATTTTCCTGTGCAGGAGTTTCCATAGGCTCCTGCTCCCATAGTAGTCTATGGAAACTCCTGCACAATGCACACCACATCTTTTATCGCACCACGAACCTTAGATGCGAGCTTTGCAGACACATGTCCTAGCTTTGATTGGTGCGAGAATTTAGTGCGTCTAAAATTCCTTCATGTGAACGCTTCTATAGGAAATCATTGGTTTTTCTAGAAGCGCTCTTCTCACGTACCTGTAACGCGCTAAAACAGCGCTGCGTGAACAAGGCCTTATTAGGACAGGTATCCTGCGTGAGAGCTCCTGCTCATGAGCGTATGCGTATATACGTTCACAGGTGGATGACATGTTTGCATTCTGAATGGCGCACGATCACATGCTTTTGAGTCCCCTCCCCCCCATGTGTGTTACTGCACTTTTTTGCGCTGCCGGCCTTTTGACATCGACACAAGATACTCCTATGCCATTTTTGAACCATCTGAGCTGCCTAAATAGTCCGCAATGCTATTAATCAACACAGCAATATTGAGCAGCTAAGTGCACAATTTCGTGCGGACGGGGTGCGATAGACTCCTATGGTGCCTCAATTGCGCAAATGCACACAAAAATAAAGCATGTCGCGTTTTTTTGTTCCCATCGGAAATGCGAGGCAAAAACCGCTGACTGTGAAGGAACCCATTGATATTAATGCCTTCCATAAGTTTCTTTCATGACTACCGGGTTTCCTATTTCTATTGTGGCTTCTATGGTAGTCGCTTAGTCAGCTGGTGAATCTCGTCTATTAGCCTGGAGAAGCATAAAAGAGGTATAGAATTTAACACTAAACAGTACGGCTATACATAGGGTGTACAGAGGAAAGAGCCACCAAGTGAAGGAAGGATATAGGAGTGGCACTGTGGAAGTCTCAGGCCGGTCTCCCACACGGCTTGGACTCCGCAGCAGGATCTGACCCTGTCTCCGGCCGGTGTCCACACGTACCTTTCAATTCCTGTATTGCGGATGATTGTGGCCAGCCACCGTCGGACATGCGGAGTACAGAATTATGTTAATAATGTTACTTTTTCCTGCGCCGTCGCTAGGTGAGGACGTGGGTACACGAGACCTACCCACGATGTCGATTGCAGATGGGCCGCGGATTGAAGGACTTCCATCAACTTCAATGGAAGCCGTCCGCGCGGAATTCACACAAGATTAGAACATACTGCGATTTTATTTCCGCAAGCTGAAATCACCGTCGCTGTTTGCCCGTGTGAGCAGCGGGCGAATGTCTATTCTTGTAATGGATGCGAAATGCCATGGATCGTCCAGACGGGTGACGATCGCATGTGAGACCGGCCTTAAAAGAGCAGAATCAGTTCCGTACAAGTGAATGCCATAATGATTTATATATTTATGCTGTTCGGATATGTTCAATGCATTGTGGCTTCATTATAGATACCGATGGTTCAAAATGCATTTTTATATTTGGATACATTATCTATAGTTTATTTTTTTCTCCATTATTTAGAAAACTACATGAATTTTAAATATTTTTTAGCTTTTAACCTCTTATAAATAAATTTACAAACTAAATTACATATGTTCCTAATTAATTCTAAATTCATTGACATTTTATACTTTTATAAACTTGTTTTAATATCCGAATATTAATGAATAATCAGCGATGTTTTACCATTACAGAAATAATAACAACTACTACTTCAATACCTACAGGAACACTGACAACTACTGCTGCTCCAGTAACTACAAGAACACTGACAACTACTGCTGCTTCAATAACTACAAGAACACTGACAACTACTGCTGCTTCAATAACTACAGGAACACTGACAACTACTGCTGCTCCCATAACTACAGAAACGCTGACAACTACTGCTGCTCCCATAACTACAGGGACACTAACAACTACTGCTGCTCCAATAACGACAGGAACACTGACAACTACTGCTGCTCCAATAACGACAGGAACACTGACAACTACTGCTGCTCCAGTAACTACAGGAACACTGACAACTACTGCAGCTCCTATAACTACAGGAACACTGACAACTACTGGTGCTCCCATAACTACAGGAACACTGACAACTACTGCTGCTCCAATAACTACAGGAACACTGACAACTACTGCTGCTCCCATAACTACAGAAACACTGACAACTACTGCTGTTCCCATAACTACAGAAACACTGACAACTCCTGCTGGTCCTATAACTACAGAAACACTGACAACTCCTGCTGCTCCAGTAACTACAGGAACACTGACAACTACTGCTGCTCCAGTAACTACAGAAATACTCACAACTCCTGCTGCTCCAATAACTACAGGAACACTGACAACTACTGCTGCTCCAGTAACTACAGGAACACTGACAACTACTGCTGCTCCCATAACTACAGGAACACTCACAACTACTGCTGCTCCAATAACTACAGAAACACTGACAACTACTGTAGCTCAAATATCTACAGGAACACTGACAACTACTGCTGCTCCAGTAACTACAGAAACACTGACAACTACTGCTGCTCCAGTAACTACAGGAACACTGACAACTACTGCTGCTCCAATAACTACAGAAACACTGACAACTACTGCTTCAGTAACAACAGGAATACTTACAACTACTGCTGCTCCCATAGCTACAGGAACACTGACAACTACTGCTGCTCCAGTAACTACAGAAATACTGACAACTACTGCTGCTCCCATAACTACAGGAACACTGACAACTACTGCTGCTCCAGTAACTACAGGAACACTGACAACTACTGCTGCTCCAGTAACTACAGAAACACTGACAACTACTGCTCCAGTAACTACAGGAACACTGACAACTACTGCTGCTCCCAGAACGGCAGGTACACTGACAACTACTGTAGCTCAAATATCTACAGGAACACTGACAACTACTGCTGCTCCAGTAACTACAGGAACACTGACAACTACTGCTGCTCCTACAACTACAGGAACACTGACAACTACTGCTGCTCCAATAACTACAAGAACACAGACAACTACTGCTGCTCCTACAACTACAGGAACACTGACAACTCCTGCTGCTCCAACAACTACAGAAACACTGACAACTACTGTAGCTCAAATATCTACAGGAACACTGACAACTACTGCTGCTCCAGTAACTACAGGAACACTGACAACTACTGCTGCTCCAATAACTACAGGAACACTGACAACTACTGCTGCTCCAATAACTACAAGAACACAGACAACTACTGCTGCTCCCATAACTACAGGTACACTGACAACTACTGCTGCTCCCACAACTACAGCAACACTGACAACTACTGCCGCTCCAATAACTACAGGAACACTGACAACTACTGCTGCTCCCATAACTACAGGTACACTGACAACTACTGCTGCTCCAATAACTACAGAAACACTGACAACTACTGCTGCTCCAGTAACTACAGAAATACTGACAACTACTGCTGCTCCCAGAACTACAGGTACACTCACAACTCCTGCTGCTCCAACAACTACAGAAACACTGACAACTACTGTAGCTCAAATATCTACAGGAACACTGACAACTACTGCTGCTCCAGTAACTACAGGAACACTGACAACTACTGCTGCTCCTACAACTACAGGAACACTGACAACTACTGCTGCTCCAATAACTACAGGAACACTGACAACTACTGCTGCTCCAATAACTACAGGAACACAGACAACTACTGCTGCTCCAATAACTACAGGTACACTGACAACTACTGCTGCTCCAATAACTACAGAAACACTGACAACTACTGCTGCTCCAGTAACTACAAGAACACTGACAACTACTGCTGCTCCAGTAACTACAGGAACACTGACAACTACTGCTGCTCCTATAACTACAGGAACACTGACCACTACTGCTCCTCCAGTAACTACAGGAACACTGACAACTACTGCTGCTCCAGTAACTACAGAAACAGTGACAACTACTGCTGCTCCCATAACTACAGAAACGCTGACAACTACTGCTGCTCCTATAACTACAGGAACACTGACACCTACTGCTGCTCCAATAACTACAGGAACACTGACAACTACTACTGCTCCAATAACTACAGGAACACTGACAACTACTACTGCTCCCATAACTACAGGAGCGCTGACAACTACCGCTGCTCCCAGAACTACAGGAACAATGACAACTGCTGCTGCTCCAATAACTACAGAAACACTGACAACTACTACTGCTCCTATAACTACAGGAACACTGACAACTGCTGCTGCTCCAATAACTACAGAAACACTGACAACTACTACTGCTCCAATAACTACAGAAACACTGACAACTACTACTGCTCCAATAACTACAGGAACACTGACAACTACTGCTGCTCCAACAACTACAGAAACACTGACAACTACTGCTGCTCCTATAACTACCGGGACACTGACAACTACTGCTGCTCCCACAACTACAGAAACACTGACAACTACTGCTGCTCCCATAACTACCGGGACACTGACAACTACTGCTGCTCCCACAACTACAGAAACACTGACAACTACTGCTGCTCCCATAACTACAGAAACACTGACAACTACTGCTGCTCCTATAACTACCGGGACACTGACAACTACTGCTGCTCCCACAACTACAGAAACACTGACAACTACTGCTGCTCCAATAACTACGCGAACACTGACAACTACTGCTGTTCCAGTAACCACACGAACACTGACAACTACTGCTGTTCCCATAACTACAGGAACGCTAACTACTACTGCTTCTCCAGTAACAACACGAACACTGACAACTACTGCTGCTCCCAGAACTACAAGAACACTGACAACTACTGCAGCTCCCAAACCTACACGAATACTGACAACTACTGCTGCTCCAGTACCTACAGCAACACTGACAACTACTGCTGCCCCAATAACTACAGGAACACTGACAACTACTGCTGCTCCAATAACTACAGGAACACTGACAACTACTGCTACTCCCACAACTACAGGAACACTGACAACTACTGCTGCTCCCAGAACTACAAGAACACTGACCACTTCTTCTGCTCCCATAACTACAGAAACACTGACAACTACTGCTGCTCCTATAACTACCGGGACACTGACAACTACTGCTGCTCCCACAACTACAGAAACACTGACAACTACTGCTGCTCCAATAACTACGCGAACACTGACAACTACTGCTGCTCCTACAACTACAGGAACACTGACAACTACTGCTGCTCCCAGAACTACAAGAACACTGACAACTACTGCTGCTCCCATAACTACAGAAACACTGACAACTACTGCTGCTCCTATAACTACAGGGACACTGACAATTACTGCTGCTCCCATAACCACAGAAACACTGACAACTACTGCTGCTCCTATAACTACAGGAACACTGACAACTACTGCTGCTCCCATAACTACAGGAACACTGACAACTACTGCTGCTCCAATAACCACACGAACACTGACAACTACTGCTGCTCCCATAACTACAGGAACACTGACAACTACTGCTGCTCCTATAACTACAGTGACACTGACAACTACTGCTGCTCCCACAACTACAGAAACACTGACAACTACTGCTGCTCCAGTAACCACACGAACACTGACAACTGCTGCTGCTCCAGTAACTACAAGAACACTGACAACTACTGCTGCTCCAGTAACTACAGGAACACTGACAACTACTGCTGTTCCCATAACTACAGGAACGCTAACTACTACTGCTTCTCCAGTAACAACACGAACACTGACAACTGCTGCTGCTCCAGTAACTACAAGAACACTGACAACTACTGCTGCTCCAGCAACTACAGGAACACTGACAACTACTGCTGCTCCCACAACTACAGGAACACTGACAACTAGTGCTGCTCCAATAACTACGCGAACACTGACAACTACTACTGCTCCAGTAACTACAGGAACACTGACAACTACTGCTGTTCCCATAACTACAGGAACGCTAACTACTACTGCTTCTCCAGTAACAACACGAACACTGACAACTACTGCTGCTCCCAGAACTACAAGAACACTGACAACTACTGCAGCTCCCAAACCTACACGAACACTGACAACTACTGCTGCTCCAGTACCTACAGCAACACTGACAACTACTGCTGCTCCAATAACTACAGGAACACTGACAACTATTGCTGCTCTAATAACTACAGAAACACTGACAACTACTGCTGCTCCCACAACTTCAGGAACACTGACAACTACTGCTGCTCCTATAACTAAAAGAACACTGACAACAACTGCTGCTCCTATAACTACAGGAACACTGACAACTACTGCTGCTCCAGTAACTACAGAAACAGTGACAACTACTGCTGCTCCAGTAACTACAGAAACACTGACAACTACTGCTGCTCCAGTAACTACAGAGACACTGACAACTACTGCTGCTACAATAACTACAGAAACACTGACAACTACTGCTGCTACAATAACTGCAGAAACACTGACAACTACTGCTGCTTCTATAACTACAAGAACACTGACAACAACTGCTGCTCCTATAACTACAGGAACACTGACAACTACCGCTGCTCCAGTAACTACAGAAACACTGACAACTCCTGTTGCTGCAGTAACTACAGAAACACTGACAACTACTGTTGCTCCAGTAGCTACAGAGACACTGACAACTACTGCTGCTCCCATAACTACAGGAATACTGAGAACTACTGCTGCTCCAGTAACTACAGGAACACTGACAACTACTGCAGCTCCCATAACTACAGGAATACTGACAACTACTGCTGCTCCAGCAACTACAAGAATACAGACAACTACAGCTGCTCCAGTAACTACAGGAACACTGACAAATACTGCTGCTCCCATAACTACAGAAACACTGACAACTCCTGCTGCTCCAGTAGCTACAGGAACACTGACAACTACTGCTGGTCCTATAACTACAGAAACACTGACAACTCCTGCTGCTCCAGTAGCTACAGGAACACTGACAACTACTGCTGCTCCTATAACTACAAGAACACTGACAACAACTGCTGCTCCTATAACTACAGGAACACTGACAACTACCGCTGCTCCAGTAACTACAGAAACACTGACAACTACTGCTGCTCCAGTAACTACAGAAACACTGACAACTACTGCTGCTCCCGTAACTACAGGAACACTGACATCTACAGCTGCTCCAGTAACTACAAGAATACAGACAACTACTGCTGCTCTAGTAACTACAGGAACACTGACAACTACTGCTGCTCCCATAACTACAGAAACACTGACAACTACTGCTGCTCCAGTAACTACAGGAACACTGACGACTACTGCTGCTCCAATAACTACAGGGACACTGACAACTACTGCTGCTCCAGAAACTACAGGAACACTGACAACTACTGCTGCTCCAGTAACTACAGAAACACTGACAACTACTGCTGCTCCAGTAACTACAGAAACACTGACAACTACTGCTGCTCCCATAACTACAGAAACACTGACAACTACTGCTGCTCCAGTAACTACAGGAACACAGACAACTACTGCTGTTCCCATAACTACAGAGACACTGACAACTACTGCTGTTCCCATAACTACAGAAACACTGACAACTACT
Organism: Eleutherodactylus coqui; assembly: GCF_035609145.1. NCBI lineage: Eukaryota > Metazoa > Chordata > Amphibia > Anura > Eleutherodactylidae > Eleutherodactylus > Eleutherodactylus coqui. Next base: position 310,947,997 of record NC_089839.1, read on the forward strand.
GCTGTTCCCATAACTACAGAAACACTGACAACTACTGCTGTTCCCATAACTACAGAAACACTGATAACTACCGCTGCTCCAGTAACTACGGGAACACTGACAACTACTGTTGCTCCCATAACTTCAGGAATACTGACAACTACTGCTGCTCCCGTAACTACAGGAACACTGACAGCTTCTGCTGGTCGGATAACTACAGGAACACTGACAACTACTGCTTCTCCAATAACTACAGAAACACTGACAACTACTGTTGCTCCAGTAACTACAGAGACACTGACAACTACTGCTGCTCCCATAACTACAGGAATACTGACAACTACTGCTGCTCCAGTAACTACAGGAACACTGACAACTACTGCAGCTCCCATAACTACAGGAATACTGACAACTACTGCTGCTCCAGTAACTACAGGAACACTGACATCTACAGCTGCTCCAGAACCTACAGAGACACTGACAACTACTGCTGCTCCCATAACTACAGGAACACTGACAACTACTGCTGGTCCAGTAACTACAGGAACACTGACATCTACAGCTGCTCCAGTAACTACAAGAATACAGACAACTACAGCTGCTCCAGTAACTACAGGAACACTGACAACTACTGCTGCTCCCATAACTACAGAAACACTGACAACTACTGCTGCTCCAGTAACTACAGGAACACTGACAACTACTGCTGCTCCAATAACTACAGGAATACTGACAACTACTGCTGCTCCTATAACTACAGGAGCACTGACAACTACTGCTGCTCCAATAACTACAGGAATACTGACAACTACAGCTGCTCCAGTAACTACAGAAACACTGACAACTACTGCTGCTCCCATAACTACAGAAACACTGACAACTACTGCTGCTCCAATAACTACAGGAACAAAGACAACTACTGCTGTTCCCATAACTACAGAGACACTGACAACTACTGCTGCTCCTATAACCACAGAAACACTGACAACTACCGCTGCTCCAGTAACTTCGGGAACACTGACAACTACTGTTGCTCCCATAACTTCTGGAATACTGACAACTACTGCTGCTCCCGTAACTACAGGAACACTGACAGCTTCTGCTTCTCCAATAACTACAGAAACACTGACAACTACTGCTGCTCCCGTAACTACAGGAACACTGACAAATACTGCTACTCCAGTGACTACAGGAACACTGACAACTACTGCTTCTCCAATAACTACAGTAACACTGACAACTACGGCTGGTCCTATAACTACAGAAACACTGACAACTCCTGCTGCTCCAGTAGCTACAGGAACACTGACAACTACTGCTGCTCCTATAACTACAAGAACACTGACAACAACCGCTGCTCCTATAACTACAGGAACACTGACAACTACTGCTGCTCCAGTAACTACAGAAACACTGACAACTACTGCTGCTCCAGTAACTACAGAAACACTGACAACTACTGCTGCTCCAGTAACTACAGGAACACAGACAACTACTGCTGTTCCCATAACTACAGAGACACTGACAACTACTGCTGTTCCCATAACTACAGAAACACTGACAACTACTGCTGTTCCCATAACTACAGAAACACTGACAACTACTGATGCTCCAATAACCACAGAAACACCGACAACTACTGTTGCTCCCATAACTTCAGGAATACTGACAACTACTGCTGCTCCCGTAACTACAGGAACACTGACAGCTTCTGCTGGTCGGATAACTACAGGAACACTGACAACTACTGCTTCTCCAATAACTACAGAAACACTGACAACTACTGCTGCTCCCGTAACTATAGTAACACTGACAACTACTGCTGGTCCTATAACTACAGAAACACTAACAACTCCTGCTGCTCCAGTAGCTACAGGAACACTGACAACTACTGCTGCTCCAGTAACTACAGAGACACGGACAACTACTGCTGCTCCTATAACTACAGGAACACTGACAACATCTGCTGCTCCAGTATCTACAGGAACACTGACAACTACTGCTGCTCCAGTAACTACAGAGACACTGACAACTACTGCTGCTCCCATAACTACAGGAACACTGACAACTACTGCCGCTCCCATAACTACAGGAACACCGACAACTACTGCTGCTCCAATAACTACAGGAACACTGACAACTACTGCTGCTCCTATAACTACAAGAATACAGACAACTACTGCTGCTCCCATAACTACAGGAACACTGACAACTACTGCTGCTACAGTAACTACAGAAACACTGACAACTACTGCTGCTCCAGTATCTACAGAAGCACTGACAACTACTGCTGCTCCAATAACTACAGGAACACTGACAACTACTGCTGCTCCAGTAACTACAGGAACACTGACAACTACTGCTGCTCCAGTAACTACAGGAACACTGACAACTACTGCTGCTCCAATAACTACAGGAACACTGACAACCACTGCTGCTCTAATAACTACAGGAACACTGACAACCACTGCTGCTCCAATAACTACAGGAACACTGAAAACTACTGCTGCTCCAGTAACTACAGGAACAATGAAAACTACTGCTGCTCCAGTAACTACAGGAACACGGACAACTACTGCTGCTCCAGTAACTACAGGAACACAGACAACTCCTGCTGCTCCAGTAACTACAGGGACACTGACAACTACTGCTAGTCCTATAACTACAGGAACACTGACAACTACTGCTGCTCCCATAACTACCCAAACACTGACAACTACTGCTGCTCCAGTAACTACAGAGAAACTGACAACTACTGCTGCTCCAGTAACTACAGAAACACTGACAACTACTGCTGCTCCAGTATCTACAGAAGCACTGACAACTACTGCTGCTCCAATAAATACAGGAACACTGACAACTACTACTGCTCCAGTAACTACAGGAACACTGACAACTACTGCTGCTCCAGTAACTACAGGAACACTGACAACTACTGCTGCTCCACTAACTACAGGAACACTGACAACTACTGCTGCTCCAGTAACTACAGGAACACTGACAACTACTGCTGCTCCAATAACTACAGGAACACTGACAACTACTGCTGCTCTAATAACTACAGGAACACTGACAACTACTGCTGCTCCAATAACTACAAGAACACTGAAAACTACTGCTGCTCCAGTAACTACAGGAACACTGACAACTACTGCTGCTCCAGTAACTACAGGAACACAGACAACTACAGCTGCTCCAGTAACTACAGGAACACTGACAACTACTGCTGCTCCCATAACTACAAAAACACTGACAACTCCTGCTGCTCCAGTAACTACAGGGACCCTGACAACTACTGCTAGTCCTATAACTACAGGAACACTGACAACTACTGCTGCTCCCATAACTACCCAAACACTGACAACTACTGCTGCTCCAGTAACTACAGAGAAACTGACAACTACTGCTGCTCCATTATCTACAGAAACACTGACAAATATGGCTGCTCCAATAACTACAGAGACACTGACAACTATTGCTGATTCTATAACTACAGGAACACTGACAACTACTGCTTCTCCAGTAACTACAGAAACACTGACAACTACTGCTGCTTCAGTAACTACAGAAACACTCTCAACTACTGCTGCTCCAGTAACTACAGAAACACTGACAACTACTGCTGCTCCAATAACTACAGAAACACTGACAACAACTGCTGCTCCTATAACTACAGAAACACTGACAACTACTGCTGCTCCTATAACTACAAGAACACTGACAACTACTGCTGCTCCAGTAACTACAGGAACACTGACAACTACTGCTGCTCCAGTAACTACAGAGACACTGACAACTGCTGCTGCTCCCATAACTACAGGAACACTGACAACTACTGCTGCTCCCGTAACGACAGAAACACTGACAACTACTGCTGCTCCCATAACTACAGGGACACTGACAACTACTGCTGCTCCAGTAACTACAGAGACACTGACAACTACTGCTGCTCCAGTAACTACAGAAACACTGATAACTACTGCTGCTCCAGTAACCACAGGAACACTGACAACTACTGCTGCTCACATAACTACAGAAACACTGACAACTACTGCTGCTCCAGTAACTACAGAAACACTGACAACTACTGCTGCTCCCACGACTACAGGAACACTGACAACTACTGCTGCTCCAGTAACTACAGGAACACTGACAACTACTGCTGCTCCAATAACTACAGAAATACTGATAACTACTGCTGCTCCAGTAACTACAGATACACTGACAACTACTGCTGCTCCAATAACTACAGAAACACTGATAACTACTGCTGCTCCTATAACTACAGGAACACTGACAACTACTGCTGCTCCTATAACTACAGAGACACTGACAACTACTGCTGCTACAATAACTACAGAAACACTGATAACTACTGCTGCTCCTATAACTACAAGAACACTGACAACAACTGCTGCTCCTATCACTACAGGAACACTGACAACTACTGCTGCTCCAGTAACTACAGAAACACTGAAAACTACTGCTGCTCCAGTAACTACAGGAACACTAACAACAACTGCTGCTCCAGTAACTACAGAAACACTGACAACTACTGCTGCTCCAATAACTACTGGAACACTGACAACTACTGCTCCTCCAGTAACTACAGAAACACTGGCAACTACTGCTGCTCCCATAACTACAGAGTCACTGGCAACTACTGTTGCTCCAGTAACTACAGAGACACTGACAACTACTGCTGCTCCAATAACTACAGAAACACTGACAACTACTGCTGCTCCCATAACTACACAAACACTGACAACTACTGCTGCTCCATTAACTACAGAAACACTGACAACTACTGCTGCTCCATTAACTACAGAGACACTGACAACTATTGCTGCTTCTATAACTACAGAAACACTGACAACTACTGCTGCTCCAGTAACTACAGAAACACTGACAACTACTGCTTCTCCAGTAACTACAGGAACACTGACAACTACTGTTGCTCCCATAACTACAGAGACAGTGACAACTACTGCTGTTCCCATAACTACAGGAACACTGACAACTACTGCTGCTCCAGTAACTACAGAAGCACTGACAACTACTGCTGCTCCAATAACTACAGGAACACTGACAACTACTGCTGCTCCAGTAACTACAGGAACACTGACAACTACTGCTGCTCCAGTAACTACAGGAACACTGACAACTACTGCTGCTCCAATAACTACAGGAACACTGACAACTCCAGTAACTACAGGAACACTGACAACTACTGCTGCTCCAATAACTACAGGAACACTGACAACCACTGCTGCTCTAATAACTACAGGAACACTGACAACTACTGCTGCTCCAATAACTACAGGAACACTGAAAACTACTGCTGCTCCAGTAACTACAGGAACAATGAAAACTACTGCTGCTCCAGTAACTACAGGAACACTGACAACTACTGCTGTTCCAGTAACTACAGGAACACGGACAACTACTGCTGCTCCAGTAACTACAGGAACACTGAAAACTACTGCTGCTCCAGTAACTACAGGAACACGGACAACTACTGCTGCTCCAGTAACTACAGGAACACAGACAACTCCTGCTGCTCCAGTAACTACAGGGACACTGACAACTACTGCTAGTCCTATAACTACAGGAACACTGACAACTACTGCTGCTCCCATAACTACCCAAACACTGACAACTACTGCTGCTCCAGTAACTACAGAGAAACTGACAACTACTGCTGCTCCAGTAACTACAGAAACACTGACAACTACTGCTGCTCCAGTATCTACAGAAGCACTGACAACTACTGCTGCTCCAATAAATACAGGAACACTGACAACTACTACTGCTCCAGTAACTACAGGAACACTGACAACTACTGCTGCTCCAGTAACTACAGGAACACTGACAACTACTGCTGCTCCAGTAACTACAGGAACACTGACAACTACTGCTGCTCCAGTAACTACAGGAACACTGACAACTACTGCTGCTACAATAACTACAGGAACACTGACAACCACTGCTGCTCTAATAACTACAGGAACACTGACAACTACTGCTGCTCCAATAACTACAGGAACACTGAAAACTACTGCTGCTCCAGTAACTACAGGAACACTGACAACTACTGCTGCTCCAGTAACTACAGGAACACTGACAACTACTGCTGCTCCAGTAACTACAGGAACACAGACAACTACAGCTGCTCCAGTAACTACAGGAACACTGACAACTACTGCTGCTCCCATAACTACAAAAACACTGACAACTCCTGCTGCTCCAGTAACTACAGGGACACTGACAACTACTGCTGCTCCCATAACTACCCAAACACTGACAACTACTGCTGCTCCAGTAACTACAGAGAAACTGACAACTACTGCTGCTCCATTATCTACAGAAACACTGACAAATATGGCTGCTCCAATAACTACAGAGACACTGACAACTATTGCTGATTCTATAACTACAGGAACACTGACAACTACTGCTTCTCCAGTAACTACAGAAACACTGACAACTACTGCTGCTTCAGTAACTACAGAAACACTCTCAACTACTGCTGCTCCAGTAACTACAGAAACACTGACAACTACTGCTGCTCCAATAACTACAGAAACACTGACAACAACTGCTGCTCCTATAACTACAGAAACACTGACAACTACTGCTGCTCCTATAACTACAAGAACACTGACAACTACTGCTGCTCCCATAACTACAGGAACACTGACAACTACTGCTGCTCCCGTAACGACAGAAACACTGACAACTACTGCTGCTCCCATAACTACAGGGACACTGACAACTACTGCTGCTCCAGTAACTACAGAGACACTGACAACTACTGCTGCTCCAGTAACTACAGAAACACTGAAAACTACTGCTGCTCCAGTAACTATAGAGACACTGACAACTACTGCTGCTCCAATAACTACAGAAACACTGATAACTACTGCTGCTCCAGTAACTACAGGAACACTGACAACTACTGCTGCTCACATAACTACAGAAACACTGACAACTACTGCTGCTCCAGTAACTACAGAAACACTGACAACTACTGCTGCTCCCACGACTACAGGATCACTGACAACTACTGCTGCTCCAGTAACTACAGGAACACTGACAACTACTGCTGCTCCAATAACTACAGAAACACTGATAACTACTGCTGCTCCAGTAACTACAGGAACACTGACAACTACTGCTGCTCCCATAACTACAGGAACACTGACAACTACTGCTGCTCCCACAACTACAGATACACTGACAACTACTGCTGCTCCAATAACTACAGAAACACTGATAACTACTGCTGCTCCTATAACTACAGGAACACTGACAACTACTGCTGCTCCTATAACTACAGAGACACTGACAACTACTGCTGCTACAATAACTACAGAAACACTGATAACTACTGCTGCTCCTATAACTACAAGAACACTGACAACAACTGCTGCTCCTATCACTACAGGAACACTGACAACTACTGCTGCTCCAGTAACTACAGAAACACTGAAAACTACTGCTGCTCCTATAACTACAGGAACACTGACAACTACTGCTGCTCCAGTAACTACAGGAACACTGACAACTACTGCTGTTCCCATAACTACAGGAAGACTGCCAACTACTGCTGCTCCAGTAACTACAGGAACACTGACAACTACTGCTGCTCCAACAACTATGGAGACGCTGACAACCACTGCTGCTCCAGTAACTACAGAGTCACCATCTGTTACTAACGTCCCCTTCAGGTTTACCATTTGGAATATGCCTTATGATGAGAGACTTTCACAACCAAATAATGAATATTACTTTACCTTCAAAAATCAGGTCCAGGCCATTGTGAGTATACAGTTGTAGTGATATCACCTGACTATTAGATATAAGTACATATCACCCCTTTTGGGGGTTTGGGTACTGTAAGCTATACATATTATACAGGTACATAACATTATATACGGGGGTTGGTCTGCGCTGTGTGATGTCACTGATATCCTGTTATGTTCCTCCTGCAGGCCCTCCCGGTGATCAGGAGGAGTTACCCCTTCTGTCTACTTGTGATAACAATCTCATTCAGGTAAGTGTTGTTTATAGTGACGATTATATATAATAGTATATGAAACAGGAGCGGAACCTGGAGGACGAGGAGCGGAATAGACACGCAGGAGCTGATTGTAGGATCCTCCATTCATAAAACAGGCAACAAGTTCTACTGATAGTGACTTTTGTTTCGCTCTCAGTAATTGTGTGATCTTCAACAATTATGGCGTCCTTCTAAGCCAAATCATCAGACAAAAATGCCGTTTTGAAGCCGCCTGTCTGAGATTTCCATGAAGTTGGGTCAGACAATAAAGGGTATAAAGTAACTTTCAGATGTAACATTTTGGCCGGCTGTGATACAAGAGATTCCTACAGCAAGGCTGCAAAGATGAGACACAAAGGTGACATTTCTGCTCACCAGGTCAACAAAAAAGGGTCTTAAGGTTTCTTCTAATTATAGTAGAACTTTCATCTTGGGCTCGTTTTGAAGCCTACGGAGCACACAATTAATAAGAAGTATATTTTATAATAAAATATTACATTCTTCCCTTCAAGGTCACATAATGTAAAGTTTGACACTGAATATCTTAAAAAATGCAATTCCATTTTTTTGGAATAAAGTATATAAAAAAGGTAAATCTCAGCTCTCCCTGGCCAAATTTAATTTTGGCATGCCTCTGGGAACAGGATTCAAAAAATATCAAAGGTATTGTTGTACCTTGACGCCACCGGAATTGTTGGGTGTAGCCAAGTGTTACAACACCACCATAACCTGATTGGCTGGAATCAGCCCTCCACCGCTGTGATTTTGTGCAGGGCTCCTGAGACTGCTGTCAGACAGCTGCGGTGAGTAATCCTGCTGCAGTGACGGCGCTTCTCGTCGCCTCTTCGTATTGTTTCAGTCATGTCTGGTATGTGCAGCAGCGGTGGCGGGGGTTCACACTCCAGGGAAGACTACACACTTTGCTGCAGCGTTCGTGCTTCTCGTTGCCTCCTCCTCGTATTGCCTTAGCCAGTAAGGTTGCGGCAGCAACTTGGGTGGCGGGGGTCCACACTCCAAGGGAGACTACACTGGGAGGCTACATCCTATCGGCAGCGCCAGCTGCTGTGGGGGAGGAGGTTCAGCACCGGTGGCTAAGGAGCGTGGAAGAAGTTTGTGGTGGGATGCAGGGTTAGGGTTAGTTTAATCCCTTAGTAACCAAGCCTGTTTGCACCTTAATGACCAGGCCAAATCTTGGAAATCTGACATGTGTCAGTTTAACATAGAATGACCCCGTAAAGGTTCTGCATATCCCATTGATTCGGACATTGTTTTTTCGCCACATGTTGTCCCTCATTTAGGTGGTGAAAACAGACCGTTAAAATTTGTGTATATTCATTAAAAGTGCCAAAATTGGGAACATTTTGAAAAAATTATCGTTTTTCACATTTTTAATTGTAATATATCAAATATGTACAAACATACGGTACAAACCTTTGCTAAGATATAGATTTCCATCTGTTTACTGTATTCTTTTATGTTTTTTTAACCATTTAGGAGACGTACAGATGTAACATTACTTTTCAGCATTTTGAGGGACATTTTGTATTCCTACAGCAAGCCAAGATTGCAAAGGCTCATGGGTGTCAGAATGATTGAGACCCCCACAAATGACCCCATTTTATAAACTACACCCCTTAATGTATTCACTGAGGGGGTCAGGAGTATTTTGGCCCTACCTTTTTTTTTTAGGAATTAATTCAATTTAGAGGAGAAAAAGTAAAATTTCATATTTTTGCAAATATGTCATTTTAAATACATATTATTTTCCTATAGTTTACATGAAAATGAGGATTTACACCCCAAAATGGATCCCCCTGTTTGTCCTGTGTTCAGAAACATACCCATTGTGGCCATAATCTTGTGTCTGGATGCACAACGGGGCCCATGGCAAAACCTATAATGGAGGGAACACCTGTTGGATTTCAGGGCACAACTGAATAAATTCCGGGCCCCATTGCCCATTTGTACGGAAAAAAAAATTGACTCCCTAAAAATATTCCTCCCCGATCCCTTTTTGGCATTCCCTAAATCTTAGATAAAAGTAATAATGTGATTTCTGTGGTATTTCTGAAGACAGGGGTAATTACGGAGGCTGCTTGGGATGGGTACATGGGCCCCCTCTTCCCATGCTTTTCGGGTGGTATTTCTTGACCTCAGTGGCGGGTATGGGGTGTAAAAAGTGGCGCTCTGTGGGTCTTTGTAAGCTCGCTGGGGTGCGGCGGTCTCACACAGAAGGCGCTCAACAAGCTGTTCCTGGAACTGCAGGGAGGCGACCGTTCCCGGGGCTTCTTGTAAATTGCGTATTACAGGTAGCGGTCTGAATAACGCCGGGCTCATGCAGCCGTAGGCGGAATCCGCTTGCGGAGGTCCACAGCGGATCCCAGCTGTGAGCCCAGCTGTGACCTGCGTACGGCCGTGTAATGTACTGTGCATCACTGCCTACTCACACAGGCGTTCACGCGCAGTACACCTTTTTTTTGTTTGTATTTCCCGCACCGTCACTTAGCGATGACACGGGTACCCGCAGCTCGTATATAATGTAGTTGCGTATGGGCTGCGGGTATATCCACGACCATGGAGCACAATGGGCTCTTTTCTGCGAGTGGATTACGCAATTCTGACCCACTAATGTGAGCGGAATTGTGTAATCCAATGTGATTGATCTGCGTATTACCGCGGATCAGACGCATGTGGAATCTGTAATTCCTATCCGGTCATGTGAGACCGACCTATGTTAGATCGCTACTTTTTTATTACGTGACCGGGGACCGCTCAACGAGGCCACCCGTCACTGCTCCAGGCTCTCGGCGACCGTTGGTCGCTGGGAGCAAGGAGGTTTTAAATTTCCTGGGCTTCCCGACTCCTGTGCATCAGTGCGGCATTTTGCCGGCGCTCGCATGTGCAGAATCCGGGAAGGTTCACGAAGGAGGATCGCGTCGGCGTTCAAATACGGAGGCCTGTGGTAAAAAGTTTCATCTCCTCTCACCAATCGCATCGGTGAGGGGAGATGAAACTTAAATTTTATTAAACTTTTACGTGATAGCCATTATCCATTGGATAACGGCGAACACGTCACCAGGAACCCCGTGAAATCTCCAGGCTCTTGGCTCAGTTTTGTAGCCAGGAGCAGGGAGAATTTAAATTATCCTGGCAATCTACAGCTATTGCGCATGCGTCCGCCATTTTGGCGAAGGGCGTGTGCGCAGAAGTTGGGGTAAGGTCCGCGGATAAATCCGTGGGCCTTATGTAAGTACTTTCATCCTCCCTCACAGATATGATCCGTGAGGGGAGATGAAACGTCAGCTTTTTAAACTTTAAAACTTTCTTTAACTTTTTTTTTTAAACCTTTTTACACTTTTTTTTTAACTTTAAATGATCATAATAATAATAATAATAATCTTTATTTGTATAGCGCCAACTTATTCCGCAGCGCTTTCAGGCATGGATAAATGCAAAACAATACAACAATTACAATATAAGGTACATTGGGTTAGACACAAATGGGTTGAGGGTGGTACAGGAGGTGCAGGGGGTGGGGAACACAGGCAATAGGAAATATTATGTACAGATCATTTATCAGAAGGCAAACAGGGTGGAGCACCATAGGGAGGGGCGAGGGACTAGGTCAGGAGATTTGGTATGCTTCCCTGAAGAGGTGCGTTTTTAAGGCACGTCTGAAATTTCGTGCATCGGGAATTGTCCGGATGCCTTGGGGTAGAGCATTCCAGAGGATGGGTGCTGCTCTAGTGAAGTCCTGTAGGCGAGCATGAGAGGTTCGTATTACAGGGGTGTTTAGTCTGAGGGTGTTAGCCGATCGGAGTGAGCGGGCTGGGTGGTGTACTGACAGTAGGGAGGCGATGTATGGTGGTGCAGCGCCATGCAGAGCTTTGTGAGTGAGGTAGAGGAGTTTAAATTTAGTTCTGCAGTGGATGGGCAGCCAATGCAGCGACTGGCATAATGCAGAGGCGTCTGGATAACGACTGGATAGAAAAATGAGTCTAGCTGCTGCATTTAGTATGGATTGGAGCGGAGCGAGTCTAGTGCGGGGGAGGCCAATGAGTAGCGAGTTGCAGTAGTCAAGCCGGGAGTGGATGAGCGCAACCACGAGCGTCTTTAGCGTGTCCGTGGTTAGGAACGGACGTATTTTAGCAATATTTCTGAGGTGCATGTGGCATGTTTGGGCCAGAGATTGGATATGGGGGGCAAAGGAGAGGTCAGAGTCCAGTGTGACGCCAAGGCATCGGGCATGCCGTCGGGGGGTTATGATGGTGCCAGACACTGGAATGGAGATGTTGAGGGGAGGTCGGTTAGAAGGTGGAAAGACAAGGAGGTCAGTTTTAGAGAGGTTTAGTTTGAGAAAAAGGGAGGACATAGTGTTAGAGACAGCAGACAGACAGTCGGTGATATTTTGGAGGAATGGTCCAGAGATCTCATGGGAGGAGGTGTATAGTTGGGTGTCGTCAGCATAGAGATGGTATTGGAGGCCGAATCTGTGGATGGTTTGTCCAATTGGGGCAGTGTAGATAGAGAAAAGAAGGGGACCAAGGACCGAGCCCTGGGGTACCCCGACAGCGAGAGGAAGTGGAGCAGAGATAGAACCAGCAAAGGAAACACTGAAAGAGCGGTCAGAGAGGTAGGAGGAGAACCAGGAGAGAGCAGTATCCTTTAGACCAATAGAGTGGAGCATAGTGAGAAGGAGATTATGGTCGACCGTGTCAAATGCAGCAGACAGGTCAAGGAGGATTAGTAGAGAGTAATATCCTCTCGACTTTGCAGTCATCAGGTCATTTGTTACTTTTGTAAGGGCAGTTTCGGTCGAGTGTAGAGAGCGGAAACCAGACTGGAGGGGGTCGAGGAGTGAGTTGTCAGAGAGAAAGCGAGTAAGCCGGGAGTAGACCAGGCGTTCCAGTAATTTGGAGATAAAGGGGAGGTTTGAGACGGGTCGGTAGTTAGCAGCATTAGTCGGGTCCAGGGTTGGTTTTTTAAGCAGAGGGGATATAATGGAGTGTTTGAATGAGGAGGGAAAAGTGCCAGAGGTTAGGGAGAGGTTGCAGATTGTGGTAAGGTGAGTAATGAGAGCTGGGGAAAGGGAGCGGAGGAGGTGAGAGGGGAGAGGGTCGCTGGCGCAGGTGGTAGGGCGGGCAGTGGAAAGGAGCCTGGAGACTTCTTCCTCTGTCGTTGGTTCTAACGTAGATAGTGAGTAGGTGCTGGGTGCAGTGCTGATGAAGCTGGGATCAGGGCTAACCACGCAGCTTTCAGAGATTTCTTTTCGAATGTGGTCAATTTTTTCTTTGAAATAGGCAGCTAGCTCTCCAGCAGTCAGGTCTGTCGCAGGGGCCTGTTCCTTGGGGCTGAGGAGGGAGTGAAAGGTCTCAAAGAGTTGTTTGGGGTTGTGGGATAGTGAGGAGACAAGGGAGGTGAAATAAACTTGTTTGGCATGGTGAAGGGCTAGGTTATACATTTTAAGCATGAATTTGAAGTGGAGGAAGTCTGCTGGCAGCTTTGACTTTCTCCACAGCCGCTCGGCGCACCTAGAGCACCGCCGGATGAAGCGTGTTTGGGACGTGAGCCAGGGTTGCCGTGGTCTGCGTTTGACAGCTCGCGTCACGGGCGGTGCCACTTCATCCAAGGCACGGCTGAGGGTGGTGTGGTAGTATTCGGCTGCCAGGTTAGGGCAGGGGAGGCGAGAGATGGGCGATAGGGAGGACTGAATAGCTTCGGCGAACTGTTTAGTGCGGACAGACTGGAGGTTCCTAGAGGTGCGATAGATAGGAGGGTCAGGAGAGATGCTAGGGTGCCTGATGGAGAAAGAGAGAAGGTTGTGATCCGAGAGTGGAAGTGGGGAGTTAGTAAAGTGAGAAGCAGAGCAGAGACGGAGGAAAACTAAATCGAGAGTGTTACCATCTCTATGAGTGGGGGAGTCAGAGATTAGCGATAGGCCAAGGGAGGAGGTAAGTGTTAAGAGCCGGGAGGCAGATGAGGAGCTAGAGTCGTTAGTAGGAATGTTGAAATCACCAAGGATGAGGGTTGGCATTTCACAGGATAGGAAGTGGGGGAGCCAGGCAGCAAAGTGGTCTAGAAACAGGCGGGTAGGACCTGGGGGGCGGTAAATAACTGCGACACGCAGAGGCAGTGGGCGGAAGAGTCGCAGGGTGTGGACTTCGAAGGAGTGAAAAGTAAGCGAGGGAGCTGAGGGAATGACCTGGAAGGTACAGTTTGGGGAGAGGATGATGCCTACTCCTCCACCGCGTCTGTCATCCGATCTGGGGGTGTGGGAGAACTGCAGGCCATCATAGGACAATGCAGCGGGGGAGGTAGAATCGGACTGCTGTATCCAGGTTTCCGTGAGGGCGAGCAAGTTCAAGTGTTTACTGGTGAAAAGGTCATGGATAGTTGGGAGTTTGTTACACGCAGATTGGGAGTTCCATAGGGCGCATTTGAATGGGGCAGGGGGGGCATTTTGGTAGAGAACAGTACGGGGTGGGCCTGGGTTGGGGGAGATGTCCCCTGCAGCTAGAAGTAGCAGAGTAGCAAGGGTGAGCACATGGCTAGGGGATTTGTGTGGGTGGCTGAGGTGTTTCTTTGCAGTATTAGGGGGTTGAAGGCGTCTTAGGAAGTTGAACAGTGCATGGGAGCCATACATAGGTGAGGAGAGGAGGGAAGGGCTGATGTGGATGGAGTGTGTTGGGGCTGGACGTTGAAGGAAAGTGTGAAGGCTTGAAAAGAGGATAGTGAAGGAGATTAGTGCAAAGAGGAGAGTATTTCCCTCCAGGCTTTGGGCAGTTGTGCATGTTACCTGTCTCCTGCACTGTCCAACTGCGCTGTATAACTGCATCATTCAACAGCATCAACACTTGTTGCTGGACACTTAGTGCTGGACACATCAGGGGAGGCATGGAGGGTAGAACTGACTTTAAAGTTCTGGCTATAGGACTTCAGCTGGGAGTGGCTTGTTACATTTCACTAGTCAACCAGCTGACCCCACCTTTAGATGGCTAAGGAACAAGATGGGGGGGGGGCGCTTTATTTCCCTCTTACAAAAACAAACTGTGTCCAGCAACACTAAGATGAGACAGGGAGAAAACTATTTGGGGGAGGTGATGACGAAAATACGTATAGTACAAATAGAGTCAATTCAATTTATATGAAGCAATGGGACATACCATTGCGCACAGATTATGACAAATTTAAAGGTATCACAGCAGATTCAGTGGAGGGAAGGCAGAGCAATCAAATTCAGATGGAGCGGAGCAATGGATGAATGAAACATACCATTGCGCACAGATTATGACAAATTTAAAGGTATCACAGCAGATTCAGTGGAGGGAAGGCAGAGCAATCAAATTCAGATGGAGCGGAGCAATGGATGAATGAAACATACCATTGCGCACAGATTATGACAAATTTAAAGGTATCACAGCAGATTCAGTGGAGGGAAGGCAGAGCAATCAAATTCAGATGGAGCGGAGCAATGGATGAATGAAACATACCATTGCGCACAGATTATGACAAATTTAAAGGTATCACAGCAGATTCAGTGGAGGGAAGGCAGAGCAATCAAATTCAGATGGAGCGGAGCAATGGATGAATGAAACATACCATTGCGCACAGATTATGACAAATTTAAAGGTATCACAGCAGATTCAGTGGAGGGAAGGCAGAGCAATCAAATTCAGATGGAGCGGAGCAATGGATGAATGAAACATACCATTGCGCACAGATTATGACAAATTTAAAGGTATCACAGCAGATTCAGTGGAGGGAAGGCAGAGCAATCAAATTCAGATGGAGCGGAGCAATGGATGAAAGAAACATACCATTGCGCACAGATTATGACAAATTTAAAGGTATCACAGCAGATTCAGTGGAGATCACTGTTATCCATTGGATCCTGTCCCCGGTGAAATCTCTCTGCTTAGGCTACACATGGTAGCCAGGAGCAGAGAGATTTTGAATTTCCCAGGGCCTGAGCCCCTCTGTGCACGCGCCCGATGAATGACGTCGGACGTCCATGTGCAGAAGGGGACTTCAGGTCCCAGACCACCAGGATATCGCGGAAGACCTGAGGATCCGATCCATGAGGAGAGGTGAAACTTGTACTTTTTAAAAACTTTTTAAAACATTTTCGTGATCGCCGCTATCCATTAGATAGCGGAGATCACGGGCCTGGGGACCGCTCACGGCGGTCCCCGGTAACATCTCCTGGTTACCTTCAGGAGGCAGAGGATTTTGAATTTGCCGGGGCTCCCCACATTCTGTGCATGTGCGTGACATCATTCGTCTGGCGCGCATGCGCAGAAGAGCGGGGGCGGGTCACGGAGGATCGCCCTCACCGCAGAACACCTCAGGGAATAAAGCCCACTTGGGCAGGACGTAAAAATACTATGGGCTGGTCACTAAGGGGTTAACAGTTAGGCTTAACTACTCCTAACCGTAACTCTCCATCCCAGCACTAACTCCTTCCACTCCCAGGCAACCAGGAGCTTTGCAGCCAATCAGGCACGAGGGGCGTCAGCCATTGTCAAACACTCTAATAGTTGACTACACCGAACACCACCAGTGGCGTCAAGATACAACAGTATTGCTGTCCACTTCCTGTAGAAATCAACTCAGTGCACAAGCATGCTGGCCTGGAAAAAAGCTGCTTGTTGGAGGTTCTGGGCAAGGACTGGCCATTAGAGATGAGCGAGCACCAAAATGCTTGAGTGCTCGTTACTCGAGTCGAACTTTCAGTGATGCTCGAGAGTTCGTTTCGAGTAACGAACCCCATTGAAGTCAATGGGCGACTCGAGCATTTTTGTATTTCGCCGATGCTCGCTAAGGTTTTCATTTATGAAAATCTGGGAAATTCAAGAAAGTGATGGGAACGACACAGAAACGGATAGGGCAGGCGAGGAGCTACATGTTGGGCTGCATCTCAAGTTCCCAGGTCCCCCTATTAAGCCACAATAGTGGCAAGAGTGAGACCCCCCCCCCCCCCCGCACTGTCAGCATAAAGATCGTTCTCCTCTGCCACAGCTGGCAGAGAAGAACGATGTTAGCCCATTGAATTCAATAGAGCCGGCAATACAGCCGGCTCCATTGAAAGCAATGGGCTGCCGGCAATCGCGGGATGAATTGTCGGGAAGGGCTTAAATATATAAGCCCTTCCCTGCAATTCATCCAGAAATGTGTAAAAAAAAATATATATATATATACTCACCTGGTCCCGGCAGACGGAGTTCAGCGCGGCCCGCGGCAGTCCTCCTGAACGGCTCTGAACATCTGAACAGCTGTGAGTAGTATTCAGCAGCCGGGGATTTAAAATCCCCGGCTGCTGAATGAGTTGCCTCTGATTGGTCACAGCCTGACCAATCAGAGGCAGCTCTCACTCACACCCATTCATGAATTCATGAATGGGTGAGTGAGTGCTGCCTCTGATTGGCTCAGCGCAGGGCCAATCAGGGGCAGCTCTCAGCTGTCATTCAGCTGAGAGCTGCCCCTGAGCCAATCAGAGGCAGCACTCACTCACCCATTCATGAATTCATGAATGGGTGTGAGTGAGAGCTGCCTCTGATTGGTCAGGCTGTGACCAATCAGAGGCAGCTCATTCAGCAGGCAGGGATTTTAAATCCCCGGCTGCTGAATACTACTCACAGCTGTTCAGAGCAGTTCAGGAGGACTGCCGCCGGCCGCGCTGAACTCCGTCTGCCGGGATCAGGTAAGTATATATTTTTTTTTATTTTTACACATTTCTGGATGAATTGCAGGGAAGGGCTTATATATTTAAGCCCTTCCCGACAATTCATCCCGCGATCGCCGGCAGCCCATTGCTTTCAATGGTCAGTGCTCGTTTAATCGAGACGAGTATCGCGTGGTGCTCGTCTCGAGTAACGAGCATCTCGAGCACCCTAATACTCGAACGAGCATCAAGCTCGGACGAGTATGCTCGCTCATCTCTACTGGCCATCAATAGTTTACAAGTGGCCAACCCCTTTAAGGAAGCTGCTGCCAATGTTGTGATTCGTGATCAAATTATTTATGATTAGTTTAGTAAAGTAATTAAAAAGGATTATTTAGATATATATTTACTACATTCTACATCTTATAATGTGAACACAACATTGTAGACAAATTGAACATTCCAAGAGAACCAGTTCTCACTGAGGAGAATCCACGTACTGCAACTGGGCAATCCGGCGCACTAAAAACCGCATTTAACTCCGTATCAGCTGCGGATTAGGGCTCAGTACTCTGAGGTAAGAGAAGCGGGGTCACCGGCTCAAACCAAGTCAACATCTGCACCCACAGGATATTAGACAAGGCGTCTGATGCAGATTTTGCAGCCGATGTTTCTACTGCAGAAAATCTACACACTTGCGCTACATGTGAACGTACCCTAAAGGACTCCTGGTCCCTTCGTCGGATGCAGTTCATCTCAGTCCCTGTTCCTTCCATCTGATCAGGGGGTTGAACGCTCGGGCAAGCATGCAGCATGCAGCAGCCTTAAACGAGCATGCTCGCTCATCTCTAGCTCAGACGCATGAATAATTGTTGGGAAGATAAAACTTTCAGAGAGTCAATAAAAGTCCTCAGTGACAACGATTGTTTTCTTACTCTCCTTTAGGAGGGGCTCGGTGAAGACTGAAAATGTAGCCGTGTTCCCAAATAACTCATCGGTGCCTGCTATTGAGGATCTACAGACCAAATTTGACAACACAGTAAGAGAAGAGGGAGGGTCGTTCGAAGGCTTGGAGTTGCTTCCTATCAGCACCACAACTGCAGGTGAGACATTAGGATTTCTCTGTTCGAGCGCTTTGAGGTCTGATGTAAAGTTATTAGCGTGTAAACATCAGGTGACGGACAGGGGGTGCAATAAAGTGTGTCTTTACTAAGAGATACTCAGCAACAGCTACAGGGGTACAAATGGCAGTGCCATTTAGGATATATATATATTATATATATTGTAGCAAGGGGGGTACTCTTGCTTCGGGATCGCTGACCTCTCATACCAGAAATGGCGCCCCACATGGGTAAGCACGGCCCTGGACTAGCGTATCTCTTTGTCTGGCTCCTGCCAGCATTTATTCCACAGCACAGCATATCACATCACGTCAATAAGCACCCCTGTTGGACTCTTGCCTTTTCAGGCCACCAGCCTGCAAGATCTTCCTGTGCTGCGCTGGTCCTCTCTCAGGTGTTGAGGTTAGGGGCGTCACCCTGTCAACCTCTGGCCTTCTTGGTCTGCACCAGACCCTGGGCTAGCAGCCCTCCCAACTCCACGGAGCTGTCTCTCTCCCTCTTGTCTTTGGCAGGAACCGACTTTTATCTGATTCCTGCTCCACCCCTTAGTTAACCCACGCACCAGGAGTCCTGTCTCTGGCCCTCTACAGGCCCCTCTGTGCACTGCACCGCTACTATATATATATATATGTACAGTGGAAGATTAGCAGTCCCTGAATGTCATCCACTTGTGGTAAGGCAAATTCTCTGTATCACTAATCATATACACCAGATGGTTTGGGGGAACCTTTCCTTTCTCCCTTTCTGTGGTGCTGGTTAGTGGTGGGTTCCCCACGATCAGGCTGTCTCACTTTCTGCTGTACTAGTTTGCGGCTGTTTGCAGCGACTCTTGGCACTGGCAGCCTATATGCTGCTGACACCGCTCTGGTGCTGCTGACTGCAATGTGCCGAGGATGCTTGCAGGTCGGATCACGCTGTTCCTATAGGTGAACAGTCCTTTGGCTCTATAGCTGCATGTATTCGCCCAGAGTTATCTTGAGCCATGTCACTTACTGGATTAATGCCGGTGTCAGATGCTTTTGAAGCAAAGTTCTCTGACTGCGCTATTCTATATAGGGGCCTCATACCGTCTACTGCGTGATTATTTTGTTATTCTGTCAAACTTCTTTGCAGCGTTTGCCTTATCAGGGTTAATGACATATATGTTTGGCCTCCTGTAATTATATGGTTCGCATTATATCAGGGTGCACACAGATAGTTTCATCCTTAGGCCTCATTCACACAAGTTTGGTTTTAGCGCAGTACAGGTGTGCAAAAAAAATTACATCTACACTATGCTAAAAATTACATGAACGTGCATCTGCTGGATATGGGCGGAGCAAAAGAGAGGGGGCGTAGCTATAGGGCTTCTCACAGGGATTCCCCATAGCAAAGATAGAGGGGGTGGGGTTAGAGGGTAGATCCCTCTATCCCCACCCTCTCCTCCCACGCTCTCGGGGAAAGCCTGGTAATCCTCACCCCCCCCCCCCTAACTCTCCCCACTGTAGGGAAATCCCTTGGGGAGAGAGGTGGAGGGAGTCCCCTACTGTGCCCCCGTTACTGGGGAATTGCCCAGCAGAAGGGCTGGATGAATCCCCAGCTGCTTACAGTGAAACACTTAAAGCATGCTACCCAGAAGCACATTTTAAGTTACCGCTGTAAATTTATGTTAGTCCCCGCGGAGATAAGGGGAAGCCCGGAGGGTTCAGTTCATCTTCCCGGATGTTCGCCTAATTCCTGCGGAGAGTAACAGGAGTTTACAGTGGGACATCTAACATGTACTTCTGGGTAGCACGTTTTAAATGTCTCGGTGTAAACAGATGGGAATTCCTTCCGTTTGCAGAAATCCTCCTAATGAGATTTGTAATCCCATTTTCCTGTGCAGGAGTTTCCATAGGCTCCCGCTCCCATAGTAGTCTATGGAAACTCCTGCACAGTGCGCACCACATCTTTTATCGCACCACGAACCTTAGATGCGAGCTTTGCAGACACATGTCCTAGCTTTGATTGGTGCGAAAATTTAGTGCGTTTAAAATTCCTTCATGTGAACGCTTCTATAGGAAATCATTGGTTTTTCTAGAAGCGCTCTTCTCACGTACCTGTAACGTGCTAAAACAGCGCTCGCGTGAACAAGGCCTTATTAGGACAGGTATCCTGCGCGAGAGCTCCTGCTCATGAGCGTATGCGTATATACGTTCACAGGTGGATGACATGTTTGCATTCTGAATGGCGCACGATCACATGCTTTCGAGTTTCCCCCTCTGCGTGTTTTACTGCACTTTTTTGCGCTGCCGGCCTTTTGACGTCGACACAAGATACACCTATGCCATTTTGAACCATGTGAGCAGCCTAAATAGTCCCCAATGCAATTTCGCTGTCTGAAATAATAATTCAACACAGCGAACTTGAGCAGCTAAGTGCACAATTTCGTGCGGACGGGGTGCGATAGACTCCTATGGTGCCTCAATTGCGCAAATGCACACAAAAATAAAGCATGTCGCGTTTTTTTGTTCCCATCGGAAATGCGAGGCAAAAACCGCTGACTGTGAAGGAACCCATTGAAATGAATGCCTTCCATAAGTTTCTTTCATGACTACCGGGTTTCCTATTTCTATTGTGGCTTCTATGGTAGTCGCTTAGTCAGCTGGTGAATCTCGTCTATTAGCCTGGAGAAGCATAAAAGAGGTATAGAATTTAACACTAAACAGTACGGCTATACATAGGGTGTACAGAGGAAAGAGCCACCAAGTGAAGGAAGGATATAGGAGTGGCACTGTGGAAGTCTCAGGCCGGTCTCCCACACAGCTTGGACTCCACAGCAGGATCTGACCCGGTCTCCGGCCGGTGTCCACACATACCTTTCAATTCCTGTATTGCGGATGATTGTGGCCAGCCACCGTCGGACATGCGGAGTACAGAATTATGTTAACAATGTTACTTTTTCCCGCGCCATCGCTAGGTGAGGACGTGGGTACACGAGACCTACCCACGATGTCGATTGCAGATGGGCCGCGGGTTGAAGGACTTCCATCAACTTCAATGGAAGCCGTCCGCGCGGAATTCACACAAGATTAGAACATACTGCGATTTTATTTCCGCAAGCTGAAATCACCGTCGCTGTTTGCCCGTGTGAGCAGCGGGCGAATGTTCTATTCTTGTAATGGATGCGAAATGCCATGGATCGTCCACGCCGGTGACGATCGCATGTGAGACCGGCCTTAAAAGAGCAGAATCAGTTCCGTACAAGTGAATGCCATAATGATTTATATATTTATGCTGTTCAGATATGTTCAATGCATTGTGGCTTCATTATAGATACCGATGGTTCAAAATTAGAGATGAGCGCGCGTACTCAGCCACGCCCCTTTTTCGCCCGAGCACCGCGATTTTCGAATACTTCCGTACTCGGGCGAAAAGATTCGGGGGGCGCCGTGGGTGAGTGGGGGGTTGCAGCGGAGAGTGGGGGGGAGAGGGAGAGAGAGAGGGCTCCCCTCTGTTCCCCCGCTGCTACCCCCCGCTCCACCACGCCTCCCCCCGCCCCCCGGCGCCCCCCGAATCTTTTCACCCGAGTACTGAGGTAATCGACAATCACGGTGCTCGAAAGAGTAATTACTCGAAACTAGTAGGTTCGCTCATCTCTATTCAAAATGCACTTTTATATTAGGATACATTATCTATAGTTTATTTTTTTCTCCATTATTTAGAAAACTACATGAATTTTATATTTTTTTTCACTTGTTATAAATGGATTTACAAAATAAATTACATATTTTTCCAATTAATTCTAAATTCATTTCCATTTTATACTTCTATAAACTTCTTTTAATATCCGTATATTAATGAATAATCAACGATGTTTTACCATTACTGAAACAATAACAACTACTACTTCCATAACTACAGGAACACTGACAACTACTGCTGCTCCTATAACTACAGGAACACTGACAACTACTGCTGCTCCTATAACTACAGGAACACTGACAAATACTGCTGCTCCCATAACTACAGGAACACTGACAACTACTGCTGCTCCCACAACTACAGGAACACTGACAACTACTGCTGCTCCAGTAACTACAGGAACACTGACAACTACTGCTGCTCCAATAACTACTGGAACACCGACAACTACTGCTGCTCCCATAACTACAAGAACAATGACAACTACTGCTGCTCCCATAAATACAGGAACACTGACAACTACTGCTGCTCCCATAACTACAGAAACACTGACAACTACTGCTGCTCCAGAAACTACAGGAACACTGACAACTACTGCTGCTCCCATAACTACAGAAACACTGACAACTACTGCTGCTCCAGTAACTACAGCAACCCTGACAGCTACTGCTGCTCCCACAACTACAGGAACACTGACAACTACTGCTGCTCCAATAACTACAGGAACACTGACAACTACTGCTGCTCCAGTAACTACAGCAACCTTGACAGCTACTGCTGCTTCCACAACTGCAGGAACACTGACAACTACTGCTGCTCCTATAACTACAAGAACACTGACAACTACTGCTGCTCCCATAACTACAGAAACACTGACAACTACTGCTGCTCCAGTAACTACAGGAACACTGACAACTACTGCTGCTCCCACAACTACAGGAACACTGACAAATACTGCTGCTCCCACAACTACAGGAACACTGACAACTACTGCTGCTCCCACAACTACAGGAACACTGACAACTACTGCTGCTCCCACAACTACAGAAACACTGACAACTACTGCTGCTCCAGAAGCTACAGGAACACTGACAGCTACTGCTACTCCCGTAACTACAGTAACACTGACAACTACTGCTGCTCCAGTAACTACAGAGACACTGACAACTACTGCTGCACCCGTAACTACAGTAACACTGACAACTACTGCTGCTCCAGTAACTACAGAAACACTGACAACTACTGCTGCTCCTGTAACTACAGGAACACTGACAACTACTGCTGCTCCTACAACTAGAGGAACACTAACAACTACTGCTGTTCCCATAACTACAGGAACACTGACAACTACTGCTGCTCCCATAACTAGAGGAACACTGACAACTACTGCTGCTCCAGTAACTACAGAGACACTGACAGCTACTGCTACTCCCGTAACTACAGTAACACTGACAACTACTGCTGCTCCAGTAACTACAGAAACACTGACAACTACTGCTGCTCCTACAACTAGAGGAACACTAACAACTACTGCTGTTCCCATAACTACAGGAACACTGACAACTACTGCTGCTCCCATAACTAGAGGAACACTGACAACTACTGCTGCTCCAGTAACTACAGGAACACTGACAACTACTGCTGCTCCTATAACTACAGGAACACTGACAACAACTGCTGCTCCCATAACTACAGGAACACTGACAACTACTGCTGCTCCCATAACTACAGAAACACTGACAACAACTGCTGCTCCAGTAACTACAGCAACCCTGACAGCTACTGCTGCTCCCACAACTACAGGAACACTGACAACTACTGCTGCTCCAATAACTACAGGAACACTGACAACTACTGCTGCTCCAGTAACTACAGCAACCTTGACAGCCACTGCTGCCCCCACAACTGCAGGAACACTGACAACTACTGCTGCTCCTATAACTACAGGAACACTGACAACTACTGCTGCTCCCATAACTACAGAAACACTGACAACTACTGCTGCTCCAGTAACTACAGGAACACTGACAACTACTGCTGCTCCCACAACTACAGGAACACTGACAAATACTGCTGCTCCCACAACTACAGGAACACTGACAACTACTGCTGCTCCCACAACTACAGGAACACTGACAACTACTGCTGCTCCCACAACTACAGAAACACTGACAACTACTGCTGCTCCAGAAGCTAAAGGAACACTGACAGCTACTGCTACTCCCGTAACTACAGTAACACTGACAACTACTGCTGCTCCTGTAACTACAGAAACACTGACAACTACTGCTGCTCCTACAACTAGAGGAACACTAACAACTACTGCTGTTCCCATAACTACAGGAACACTAACAACAACTGCTGCTCCCATAACTAGAGGAACACTGACAACTACTGCTGCTCCAGTAACTACAGGAACACTGACAACTACTGCTGCTCCTATAACTACAGGAACACTGACAACCACTGCTGCTCCCATAACTACAGGAACACTGACAACTACTGCTGCTCCCACAACTACAGAAACACTAACAACTACTGCTGCTCCCACAACTACAGGAACACTGACAACTACTGCTGCTCCAGTAACTACAGGAACACTGACAACTACTGCTGCTCCAGTAACTACAGGAACACTGACAACTACTGCTGCTCCAGTAACTACAGAAACACTGACAACTACTGCTGCTCCCATAACTACAGAAACACTGACAACTACTGCTGCTCCAGAAACTACAGGAACACTGACAACAACTGCTGCTCCAGTAACTACAGCGACCCTTACAGCTACTGTTGCTCCCACAACTACAGGAACACTGACAACTACTGCTGCTCCAATAACTACAGGAACACTGACAACTACTGCTGCTCCAGTAACTACAGCAACCCTGACAGCTACTGCTGCTCCCATAACTACAGGGACACTGACAACTACTGCTGCTCCCACAACTACAGGAACACTGACAACTACTGCTGCTGCCGTAACTACAGGAACACTGACAACTACTGCTTCTCCCACAACTACAGAAACACTGACAACTTCTGCTGCTCCAGTAACTACAGGAGCACTGACAACTACTGCTGTTCCTATAACTACAGTAACACTGACAACTACTGCTGCTCCAGTAACTACAGGAACACTGACAACTACTGCTGCTCCAGTAACTACAGAAACACTGACAACTACTACTGCTCCTATAACTACAGCAACACTGACAACTACTGCTGCTCCAGTAACTACAGGAACACTGACAGCTACTGCTGCTCCAGTAACTACAGCAACCTTGACAGCAACTGCTGCTCCCACAACTACAGGAACACTGACAACTACTGCTGCTCCCATAACTACAGAAACACTGACAACTACTGCTGCTCCAGTAACTACAGGAACACTGACAACTACTGCTGCTCCCACAACTACAGGAACACTGACAACCACTGCTGCTCCCACAACTACAGGAACACAGACAACTACTGCTGCTCCCACAACTACAGGAACACTGACAACTACTGCTGCTCCCACAACTACAGAAACACTGACAACTACTGCTGCTCCCGTAACTACAGTAACACTGACAACTACTGCTGCTCCTGTAACTACAGAAACACTGACAACTACTGCTGCTCCTACAACTAGAGGAACACTAACAACTACTGCTGTTCCCATAACTACGGGAACACTAACAACTACTGCTGCTCCCATAACTAGAGGAACACTGACAACTGCTGCTGCTCCAGTAACTACAGGAACACTGACAACTCCTGCTGCTCCAGTAACTACAGGAACACTGACAACTACTGCTGCTCCAATAACTACAGGAACACTGACAACTACTGCTGCTCCCATAACTACAGAAACACTGACAACTACTGCTGCTCCAGTAACTACAGAAACACTGACAACTACTACTGCTCCTATAACTACAGCAACACTGACAACTACTGCTGCTCCAGTAACTACAGGAACACTGACAGCTACTGCTGCTCCAGTAACTACAGCAACCTTGACAGCTACTGCTGCTCCCACAACTGCAGGAACACTGACAACTACTGCTGCTCCAGTAACTACAGCAACACTGACAACTACTGCTGCTCCAGTAACTACAGGAACACTGACAGCTACTGCTGCTCCAGTAACTACAGCAACCTTGACAGCTACTGCTGCTCCCACAACTACAGGAACACTGACAACTACTGCTGCTCCCACAACTACAGGAACACTGACAACTACTGCTGCTCCCACAACTACAGGAACACTGACAACTACTGCTGCTCCCACAACTACAGAAACACTGACAACTACTGCTGCTCCAGAAACTACAGGAACACTGACAGCTACTGCTGCTCCCGTAACTACAGTAACACTGACAACTATTGCTGCTCCTGTAACTACAGAAACACTGACAACTACTGCTGCTCCTACAACTAGAGGAACACTAACAACGACTGCTGTTCCCATAACTACAGGAACACTAACAACTACTGCTGCTCCCATAACTAGAGGAACACTGACAACTACTGCTGCTCCAGTAACTACAGGAACACTGACAACTACTGCTGCTCCTATAACTACAGGAACACTGACAACTACTGCTGCTCCCATAACTACAGGAACACTGACAACTACTGCTGCTCCCACAACTACAGAAACACTAACAACTACTGCTGCTCCCACAACTACAGGAACACTGACAACTACTGCTGCTCCAGTAACTACAGGAACACTGACAACTACTGCTGCTCCAATAACTACAAAAACAATGACAACTACTGCTGCTCCCATAAATACAGGAACACTGACAACTACTGCTGCTCCCATAACTACAGAAACACTGACAACTACTGCTGCTCCAGAAACTACAGGAACACTGACAACAACTGCTGCTTCAGTAACTACAGGAACACTGACAACTACTGCTGCTCCAGTAACTACAGCAACCCTTACAGCTACTGCTGCTCCCACAACTACAGGAACACTGACAACTACTGCTGCTCCAATAACTACAGGAACACTGACAACTACTGCTGCTCCAATAACTACAGCAACCCTGACAGCTAGTGCTGCTCCCATAACTACAGGGACACTGACAACTACTGCTGCTCCCACAACTACAGGAACACTGACAACTACTGCTGCTGCCGTAACTACAGGAACACTGACAACTACTGCTGCTCCCACAACTACAGAAACACTGACAACTTCTGCTGCTCCAGAAACTACAGGAACACTGACAACTACTGCTGCTCCTATAACTACAGTAACACTGACAACTACTGCTGCTCCAGTAACTACAGGAGCACTGACAACTACTGCTGCTCCAATAACTACAGCAACCCTGACAGCTAGTGCTGCTCCCATAACTACAGGGACACTGACAACTACTGCTGCTCCCACAACTACAGGAACACTGACAACTACTGCTGCTGCCGTAACTACAGGAACACTGACAACTACTGCTGCTCCCACAACTAAAGAAACACTGACAACTTCTGCTGCTCCAGAAACTACAGGAACACTGACAGCTACTGCTGCTCTCGTAACTACAGAAACACTGACAACTACTGCTGCTCCAGTAACTACAGGAGCACTGACAACTACTGCTGTTCCTATAACTACAGTAACACTGACAACTACTGCTGCTCCAGTAACTACAGGAACACTGACAACTACTGCTGCTCCAGTAACTACAGGAACACTGACAACTACTGCTGCACCCACAACTACAAAAACACTGACAACTACTGCTGCTCCCAAAACTACAGGAACACTGACAACTACTGCTGCTCCAGCAACTACCGGTACACTGACAACTACTGCTGCTCCCAAAACTACAGGAACACTGACAACTACTGCTGCTCCAGTAACTACAGGAACACTGACAACTACTGCTGCTCCAGTAACTACAGAAACACTGACAACTACTGCTGCTCCCATAACTACAGAAACACTGACAACTACTGCTGCTCCAGAAACTACAGGAACACTGACAACAACTGCTGCTCCAGTAACTACAGCGACCCTTACAGCTACTGTTGCTCCCACAACTACAGGAACACTGACAACTACTGCTGCTCCAATAACTACAGGAACACTGACAACTACTGCTGCTCCAGTAACTACAGCAACCCTGACAGCTACTGCTGCTCCCATAACTACAGGGACACTGACAACTACTGCTGCTCCCACAACTACAGGAACACTGACAACTACTGCTGCTGCCGTAACTACAGGAACACTGACAACTACTGCTTCTCCCACAACTACAGAAACACTGACAACTTCTGCTGCTCCAGTAACTACAGGAGCACTGACAACTACTGCTGTTCCTATAACTACAGTAACACTGACAACTACTGCTGCTCCAGTAACTACAGGAACACTGACAACTACTGCTGCTCCAGTAACTACAGAAACACTGACAACTACTACTGCTCCTATAACTACAGCAACACTGACAACTACTGCTGCTCCAGTAACTACAGGAACACTGACAGCTACTGCTGCTCCAGTAACTACAGCAACCTTGACAGCAACTGCTGCTCCCACAACTACAGGAACACTGACAACTACTGCTGCTCCCATAACTACAGAAACACTGACAACTACTGCTGCTCCAGTAACTACAGGAACACTGACAACTACTGCTGCTCCCACAACTACAGGAACACTGACAACTACTGCTGCTCCCACAACTACAGGAACACAGACAACTACTGCTGCTCCCACAACTACAGGAACACTGACAACTACTGCTGCTCCCACAACTACAGAAACACTGACAACTACTGCTGCTCCAGAAACTACAGGAACACTGACAGCTACTGCTGCTCCCGTAACTACAGTAACACTGACAACTACTGCTGCTCCTGTAACTACAGAAACACTGACAACTACTGCTGCTCCTACAACTAGAGGAACACTAACAACTACTGCTGTTCCCATAACTACGGGAACACTAACAACTACTGCTGCTCCCATAACTAGAGGAACACTGACAACTGCTGCTGCTCCAGTAACTACAGGAACACTGACAACTCCTGCTGCTCCAGTAACTACAGGAACACTGACAACTACTGCTGCTCCAATAACTACAGGAACACTGACAACTACTGCTGCTCCCATAACTACAGAAACACTGACAACTACTGCTGCTCCAGTAACTACAGAAACACTGACAACTACTACTGCTCCTATAACTACAGCAACACTGACAACTACTGCTGCTCCAGTAACTACAGGAACACTGACAGCTACTGCTGCTCCAGTAACTACAGCAACCTTGACAGCTACTGCTGCTCCCACAACTGCAGGAACACTGACAACTACTGCTGCTCCAGTAACTACAGCAACACTGACAACTACTGCTGCTCCAGTAACTACAGGAACACTGACAGCTACTGCTGCTCCAGTAACTACAGCAACCTTGACAGCTACTGCTGCTCCCACAACTACAGGAACACTGACAACTACTGCTGCTCCCACAACTACAGGAACACTGACAACTACTGCTGCTCCCACAACTACAGGAACACTGACAACTACTGCTGCTCCCACAACTACAGAAACACTGACAACTACTGCTGCTCCAGAAACTACAGGAACACTGACAGCTACTGCTGCTCCCGTAACTACAGTAACACTGACAACTATTGCTGCTCCTGTAACTACAGAAACACTGACAACTACTGCTGCTCCTACAACTAGAGGAACACTAACAACGACTGCTGTTCCCATAACTACAGGAACACTAACAACTACTGCTGCTCCCATAACTAGAGGAACACTGACAACTACTGCTGCTCCAGTAACTACAGGAACACTGACAACTACTGCTGCTCCTATAACTACAGGAACACTGACAACTACTGCTGCTCCCATAACTACAGGAACACTGACAACTACTGCTGCTCCCACAACTACAGAAACACTAACAACTACTGCTGCTCCCACAACTACAGGAACACTGACAACTACTGCTGCTCCAGTAACTACAGGAACACTGACAACTACTGCTGCTCCAATAACTACAAAAACAATGACAACTACTGCTGCTCCCATAAATACAGGAACACTGACAACTACTGCTGCTCCCATAACTACAGAAACACTGACAACTACTGCTGCTCCAGAAACTACAGGAACACTGACAACAACTGCTGCTTCAGTAACTACAGGAACACTGACAACTACTGCTGCTCCAGTAACTACAGCAACCCTTACAGCTACTGCTGCTCCCACAACTACAGGAACACTGACAACTACTGCTGCTCCAATAACTACAGGAACACTGACAACTACTGCTGCTCCAATAACTACAGCAACCCTGACAGCTAGTGCTGCTCCCATAACTACAGGGACACTGACAACTACTGCTGCTCCCACAACTACAGGAACACTGACAACTACTGCTGCTGCCGTAACTACAGGAACACTGACAACTACTGCTGCTCCCACAACTACAGAAACACTGACAACTTCTGCTGCTCCAGAAACTACAGGAACACTGACAACTACTGCTGCTCCTATAACTACAGTAACACTGACAACTACTGCTGCTCCAGTAACTACAGGAGCACTGACAACTACTGCTGCTCCAATAACTACAGCAACCCTGACAGCTAGTGCTGCTCCCATAACTACAGGGACACTGACAACTACTGCTGCTCCCACAACTACAGGAACACTGACAACTACTGCTGCTGCCGTAACTACAGGAACACTGACAACTACTGCTGCTCCCACAACTACAGAAACACTGACAACTTCTGCTGCTCCAGAAACTACAGGAACACTGACAGCTACTGCTGCTCTCGTAACTACAGAAACACTGACAACTACTGCTGCTCCAGTAACTACAGGAGCACTGACAACTACTGCTGTTCCTATAACTACAGTAACACTGACAACTACTGCTGCTCCAGTAACTACAGGAACACTGACAACTACTGCTGCTCCAGTAACTACAGGAACACTGACAACTACTGCTGCACCCACAACTACAAAAACACTGACAACTACTGCTGCTCCCAAAACTACAGGAACACTGACAACTACTGCTGCTCCAGCAACTACCGGTACACTGACAACTACTGCTGCTCCCAAAACTACAGGAACACTGACAACTACTGCTGCTCCAGCAACTACCGGTACACTGACAACTACTGCTGCTCCCAAAACTACAGGAACACTGACAACTACTGCTGCTCCAGCAACTACCGGTACACTGACAACTACTGCTGCTCCCAAAACTACAGGAACACTGACAACTACTGCTGCTCCAGCAACTACCGGTACACTGACAACTACAGGAACACCGTCAGTCATGTATATAGGGTTTAACTTCACGATTCTGAACTCACTGTACAATGAGCGTCTTTCACGTCCCGAAGATCCCTATTATGTTTCGCTGAAGAACAAGATTGAAGAATTGGTGAGTCTGCAGTCTGCAGGATATCAGGCCTCCGTTATCAAAACTCTTTAATCCTTTCCAATCCAATTAGTATCCTGGTTTTCCTAGGGGGCTTACTCTTTTTCTGTTGTTATACAACAGCGCTATCTGCTGGCTGGAGCCAGTACTGCATGAGGTGATACATTGGATAGGCTCCGACAGCAGAGAGGCTGGCAATATACAGTAAGAGAACCCCGATGGACGTCTTCCAACATCGGAGCTGTACAGCCTTAAATCATAATGTCTTTAGGCGTCAGACAGTGGATTGGAAAGGGTTAAGGGTTTGTTCAGATTTGGTGGAAATGCTGTGGAGTTTCCAGAACAGAACATTCCACTGCAAGCTCCGCAGTATTTCCACATCAGCCCATCAGTCCTTCTTGTGGGTTTGGGTAATGTAAGCTATATATATTATACAGACACATTACATTATATACGGGGGTTGGTCTGCGCTGCGGGGTGTGATGTCACTGATATCCTGCTATGTTCCTCCTGCAGGCCCTCCGGGTGATCAGGAGGAGTTACCCCTTCTGTCTATTTGTGAACACAACCTCATTCAGGTAAGTGTTGTTTATAGTGATGATTATATATAATAGTGCATGAAATATGGGAAGAACCTGGAGGACGAGGATCCCGACAGGAGCTGCTTACATGGAATCTTACGCTTTATTAAAACCTTCCCAAACTCTTATAAATAACCGACACAGACGCCAATATTGGATAAAGAAGGCCGCGGTGTTTATTAACGGGGTTACAAACATTGGGGAGAAATGTAACCAATAATAACCATAACACTTGCTGTAAACTCTGTCTTACAGACACGAGTTTACCCCCACCAAACTCTCCCCAAGTTTACCTGCCCCCCCCCCCCCCCACCTTATGCGGGTGACAATCCCCCACCAGGCCATGGCATCCACTAATGCCATGGCCCCCCGAACACCCGCAGCCTCCTCAATCATCTACACAAATCCATATTAATAATATCCAACACAATCTCTGACAAGTATACTATAACACTCCTATGGAAGCCTGGAACAATACCCTCCATATCAGCATGTCTAAAAAGAAAACATCCCCCACTGGCATGAGCTCTACCACCGGGGTAACCCTTCCCCGAATTCTCACGCTATATACAGACCTCGGCAATGACCCAAATAATCGAGGGACAATATCTGAAAATACTATCACTGTATCTGGAACCCTGTTTAATATTCCACATCTCCCTTACAATGTCCCATAACATCAATATGTTCTCTTCTATGTCATTAACCCCTAAGTGTAAAATTAAAACATCTGGACAGGGCCCTCATGACCCTCTATGCCCACATGACTCTCTAAGACCACGTGACCCTCTATGCCCACGTGACTCTCCAAGCCCACGTGACACTCTATTCCCCGGTGACTCCCTAAGTCTACGTGACCCTCTATGCCCACGTGACTCTCCAAGCCCACGTGACTCTCCAAGCCCACGTGACCCTCTATGCCCACGTGACTCTCTATGCCCACGTGACTCTCTTTGCCCATGTGACTCTCTTTGCCCATGTGACTCTCTTTGCCCACGTGACTCTCTAAGCTCACGTGACTCTCTAAGCCCACGTGACCCTCTATGCCCACGTGACTCTCTATGCCCGCGTGACTCTCTATGCCCGCGTGACTCTCCATACAACAGTTCAGCCATTAATCCCCTCCCCCTCATACATCTATTACCATACCAAAATTTTCAGACTGTGATCTGTACAATCCCACATTTTCGAAACAACAGCGCTCTGCTGCCGTTCTCCAAGCCCGGTACACAAAGGAGGGTCCAACAATCCACACAATACTTTTCTTAATTCTTAAAATGAAAAAAAGAATCATTACACCATATTATTCAGGCGCCTGTACAACTTAAACCGAGATGATCCCCATCTGTCTACTTGTTCTTCAATAAAACCGCACCTGTAAACAGTTTTAAGCCCCATTATACATTAAAAGCGAGATAATGACTGTCCATCATCCCAGTCTCCCCGAAAACAAGACAGGGTCTTCTACTAATTTTTGCTCTACATGATCTTACTTTTGCCCTGTATAGCTGCCTGGACACTATTTACATTGACTTTTTTTTATTATTAACTGCAACTAGGGCTTATTTTTGGAATAGGGCTTAAAGTTCAAGCATCCTCAAAAATCCTGCTAGGGCTTATTTCCGGGGTAGGTTTTATCTCAAGGGAAACAGGGTACATGGATCAACAAAGAAACTGGTGCTTGCGGGCACAGACACATAAACGCCTGCAAATTCCTAACCAGGCATATATTCTCATGAGAATGAGCAAACAAGCGAATCCGCAGCCCTTTACCCATTATGTCTCTAATTATTATAAAGCTCCCATGGTTGGACAAATCCTTAAGGCCCCAAAGTCACATCTAAACAGCTGGACCTCATATGCTGATCTTCAGGCAATACTTTTACCAACTTCCCTAGTAAGCTCAATGTGATAGCAGAGCGTTGATCAGCGGCATCAGCTACCGCCTTACAGCCCCTGATCAGCGGCATACAGTACTGCCTTACAGCCCCTGATCAGCGGCGTACACTACTGCCTTACAGCCCCTGATCAATCGCTCTACCTGAAAAACAATTAATAGGTACCAGATTATACCATCTCTGAAAGAAAGCCATCCCGACAATACCTTCCATACTGAGCTATATGAGCCGCATCCTAAATGTTGGGCTCTTCTTCCCTGAATTGCTGCATCAGCAAACAAGACTATAAGATAGCAGCCGCATTAATCTCACAGCGACGATCTCTGACATCAGTAAGAGGTTATATGTTAGACATAATCTGACTAGCACACGAACTAACTCCTGCCGACCGGCTCTTACCAACAATCCCTCCATAACCATTACCCACTGATGTCAGCACCAGAGATGAGAGAGTATACTCGCTAAGGCACATCACTCGAGCCAGTAGTGCCTTAGCCGAGTATCTCCCCGCTCGTCTCTAAAGATTCGGGGCCGGCGCCGGTGACAGCTGAGTTGCGGCAGGGAGCAGGGGGGGGAGAGGGAGATCTCCCCTCCGTCCGTCCCCCCCCCCTCTCCCGCCGCTCCCCGCCGGCCCCCGAATCTTATGGAGTAATGTGCCTTAGCGAGTATACTCGCTCATCTCTAGTCAGCGCCTAATGATAACTCCTCCGCTTCCACAAGCTCCCATCACCAAGCTGACTGACCATTAAAGTCACAGATACCAACCATGCCACTCGATCCTGCTTTAGCTCCCTTGACATCTGTGCATGTGATGTATGGGACTTCCAACCGCACATCACCACACATGACCTGCGGGAATACCTGCGACCAATAATAATCACCTGTGAAGCCAAACAGGACCGACCTGCTAACCGCTGCAACTCCCTCCATGTGATCTGCCTTCATACATAATGTCTGACTAATTAACCCCATAAACTATACACCCCTGACATTGGCAATTAGAACAACCATCGCAATGCTATCAACTGAATACCTAAAAACTCCAACCGAGTACATGGCTATACCATTTTTCCAATTAGCCAGCGGCACCCCAAAATCCTCCATCCTGACCACATGCCCTCTAAAACTTGTGCACCCCTCCTTACCCTGATGCCCCATAAACAACAATCATCTAAGTAGTGTATTACACCAACATCAGGGGATTCCTTCCTCCCACCTACTCTAACAATGAGGATAGTCCTAAATAATAGTAGGATGCCTTAGATCCCATCGGTAACGCCAAACTGGAAACCAAAGGAATAACACCCCAACCAATAAGAAGTTATCCCAATACTGGATCACATGACCGAAGTGCCATAATAAAGCCAATGTAGTCACATGATGCATATCTTACTGCCAGCAGCTCAGGAGCCTCAGCATTCAGAGACCACTGCTTGGGGTAAGATAGATGATAAATCACTGAGAGGAGATAGACTCCGTCTGTGGCATCACCCTTAAAGGGGACAACCTCAAAGGGGGGTATCAATATGACCGGCAACTCTGCCCTCATCTGTGTGCTTAGCAATTTAACTACCTCAGGATCATAAACAACTGAAATTAACTTATTAACCCCTTCCAGCTGAGTCCCTTTAACTCATGCACATATACGCCGTACTGGGAGCCTTCTTTAATGAAGCGGGCCTACTTCCAATATGGTGGCCTCACTGGAGTCTTGCCCTATTGTGGGAAATTTTCTATTTCCTGGATGCAAGGAATTTGAACCGATTTCTGCCTAAAACCACCATAAATGGATGAGAGCGGCCCAATATGAGCCCTCATGTCAGTACCCACAGCTCTCCATTACCTCGATCCCAAAAATGTAACCACACATCCAGGTAGTGAGGCGCCCCAAACATGTCTAACAACCACCTAACTAGTTACACCGAAGTAGTGAGGCGCCCCAAACATGTCTAACAACCACCTAACTAGTTACACTGAGGTAGTGAGGTGCCCCAAGGATGTCTAACAACCACCTAACTAGTTACACTGAGGTAGTGAGGCACCCCAAGGATGTCAAACAACCACCTAACTAGTTACACTGAGGTAGTGAGGCGCCCCAAGGATGTGTGACAGCCACCTAACTAGTTACACTGCGGTAGGGAGGCGCCCGAAGGATGTCTAACAACCACCATAAATGGATGAGAGCGGCCCAATATGAGCCCTCATGTCAGTACCCACACCTCTCCATTACCTCGATCCCAAAAATGTAACCACACATCCAGGTAGTGAGGCGCCCCAAACATGTCTAACAACCACCTAACTAGTTACACCGAAGTAGTGAGGCGCCCCAAACATGTCTAACAACCACCTAACTAGTTACACTTTGGTAGTGAGGCACCCCAAGGATGTCAAACAACCACCTAACTAGTTACACTGAGGTAGTGAGGCGCCCCAAAGATGTCTAACAACCACCTAACTAGTTACACTGAGGTAGTGAGGCGCCCCAAGGATGTGTGACAGCCACCTAACTAGTTACACTGCGGTAGGGAGGCGCCCGAAGGATGTCTAACAACCACCTAACTAGTTACACCGAGGTAGTGAGGCGCCCCAAGGATGTCTAACAACTACCTAACTAGTTACACCGAGGTAGTGAGGCGCCCCAAGGATGTCTAACAACCAACTAACTAGTTACACCGAGGTAGTGAGGTGCCCCAAGG
The DNA here is from genome assembly GCF_035609145.1 of Eleutherodactylus coqui. Taxonomy (NCBI): domain Eukaryota; kingdom Metazoa; phylum Chordata; class Amphibia; order Anura; family Eleutherodactylidae; genus Eleutherodactylus; species Eleutherodactylus coqui. Next base: position 310,985,086 of record NC_089839.1, read on the forward strand.
ATGTCTAACAACCAACTAACTAGTTACACCGAGGCAGTGAGGTGCCCCAAGGATGTGTGACAACCACCTAGCTAGTTACACCGAGGTAGTAAGGTGCCCCAAGGATGTCTAACAACCACCTAACTAGTTACACCGAGGTAGTGAGGCGCCCCAAGGATGTCTAACAACCACCTAACTAGTTACACTGAGGTAGTGAGGCGCCCCAAGGATGTGTGACAGCCACCTAACTAGTTACACTGCGGTAGGGAGGCGCCCGAAGGATGTCTAACAACCACCTAACTAGTTACACCGAGGTAGTGAGGCGCCCCAAGGATGTCTAACAACCACCTAACTAGTTACACCGAGGTAGTGAGGCGCCCCAAGGATGTCTAACAACCAACTAACTAGTTACACCGAGGTAGTGAGGTGCCCCAAGGATGTCTAACAACCAACTAACTAGTTACACTGAGGCAGTGAGGTGCCCCAAGGATGTGTGACAACCACCTAGCTAGTTACACCGAGGTAGTAAGGTGCCCCAAGGATGTCTAACAACCACCTAACTAGTTACACCGAGGTAGTGAGGCGCCCCAAGGATGTCTAACAACCAACTAACTAGTTAAACCGAGGAAACACCAACATCACGGTAACCATCATTAACCATCTCTGTTCCTCCGGTCATCATTGGATTCTGATTCTTTATATGAAATTAACAGTTATAAAATAGCAAGTAATTATAAACCAAAACTGATTAACAGCAGCAGCCGCTTCAACCACAGACTGCATACAGTGGTTACCTCAGAGCGGACAGTCTGCATACAGTGGTTACCTCAGAGCGGACAGTCTGCATACAGTGGTTACCTCACAGCTGACTGTCTGCATACAGTGGTTACCTCACAGCTGACAGTCTGCATACAGTGGTTACCTCACAGCTGACTGTCTGCATACAGTAGTTACCTCACAGCTGACAGTCTGCATACAGTGGTTACCTCACAGCTGACAGTCTGCATACAGTGGTTACCCCACAGCTGACAGTCTGCATACAGTGGTTACCTCACAGCTGACAGTCTGCATACAGTGGTTACCTCACAGCTGACTGTCTGCATACAGTGGTTACCTCACAGCTGACAGTCTGCATACAGGGGTTACCTCACAGCTGACAGTCTGCATACAGTAGTTACCTCACAGCTGACAGTCTGCATACAGTGGTTACCTCACAGCTGACAGTCTACATACAGTAGTTACCTCACAGCTGACAGTCTACATACAGTGGTTACCTCACAGCTGACAGTCTGCATGCAGTGGTTACCTCAGAGCTGACAGTCTGCATACAGTGGTTACCTCACAGCTGACAGTCTACATACAGTGGTTATCTCAGAGCTGACAGTCTACATACAGTAGTTACCTCACAGCTGACAGTCTACATACAGTGGTTACCTCACAGCTGACAGTCTACATACAGTGGTTACCTCACAGCTGACAGTCTGCATACAGTAGTTACCTCACAGCTGACAGTCTGCATACAGTGGTTACCTCACAGCTGACAGTCTACATACAGTGGTTACCTCACAGCTGACAGTCTGCATACAGTAGTTACCTCACAGCTGACAGTCTTCATACAGTGGTTACCTCACAGCTGACAGTCTACATACAGTGGTTACCTCACAGCTGACAGTCTACATACAGTGGTTACCTCACAGCTGACAGTCTACATACAGTGGTTACCTCACAGCTGACAGTCTGCATACAGTAGTTACCTCACAGCTGACAGTCTACATACAGTGGTTACCTCACAGCTGACAGTCTACATACAGTGGTTACCTCACAGCTGACAGTCTGCATACAGTAGTTACCTCACAGCTGACAGTCTGCATACAGTGGTTACCTCACAGCTGACAGTCTACATACAGTAGTTACCTCACAGCTGACAGTCTACATACAGTGGTTACCTCACAGCTGACAGTCTGCATGCAGTGGTTACCTCAGAGCTGACAGTCTGCATACAGTGGTTACCTCACAGCTGACAGTCTACATACAGTGGTTACCTCACAGCTGACAGTCTACATACAGTGGTTACCTCACAGCTGACAGTCTGCATACAGTAGTTACCTCACAGCTGACAGTCTGCATACAGTGGTTACCTCACAGCTGACAGTCTACATACAGTAGTTACCTCACAGCTGACAGTCTACATACAGTGGTTACCTCACAGCTGACAGTCTGCATGCAGTGGTTACCTCAGAGCTGACAGTCTGCATACAGTGGTTACCTCACAGCTGACAGTCTACATACAGTGGTTATCTCAGAGCTGACAGTCTGCATACAGCAGTTACCTCACAGCTGACAGTCTGCATACAGTAATTACCTCACAGCTGACAGTCTGCATACAGTGGTTACCTCACAGCTGACAGTCTGCATACAGTGGTTACCTCAGAGCCGATAGTCTGCATACAGTGGTTACCTCAGAGCTGACAGTCTCCATACAGTGGTTACCTCAGAGCTGACAGTCTGCATACAGTAGTTACCTCACAGCTGACAGTCTGCATACAGTGGTTACCGCACGGCTGACAGTCTGCATACAGTGGTTACCTCACAGCTGACAGTCTGCATACAGCGGTTACCTCACAGCTGACAGTCTGCATACAGCGGTTACCTCACAGCTGACAGACTGCATACAGCGGTTACCTCACAGCTGACAGTCTGCATACAGTAATTACCTCACAGCTGACAGTCTGCATACAGTGGTTACCTCACAGCTGACAGTCTGCATACAGTGGTTACCTCACAGCTGACAGTCTGCATACAGGGGTTACCTCACAGCTGACAGTCTGCATACAGTTGTTACCTCACAGCTGACAGTCTGCATACAGTGGTTACCTCAGAGCTGACAGTCTGCATACAGTGGTTACCTCACAGCTGACAGTCTGCATACAGTGGTTACCTCAGAGCTGACAGTCTGCATACAGTGGTTACCTCACAGCTGACAGTCTCCAGACAGTAGTTACCTCACAGCTGACAGTCTGCATACAGTGGTTACCTCACAGCTGACAGACTGCATACAGTATTTACCTCAGAGCTGACAGTCTGCATACAGTGGTTACCTCAGAGCTGACAGTCTGCATACAGTGGTTACGTCACAGCTGACAGACTGCATACAGTGGTTACCTCAGAGCTGACAGTCTGCATGCAGTGGTTACCTCACAGCTGACAGTCTGCATACAGTGGTTACCTCACAGCTGACTGTCTGCATACAGTGGTTACCTCAGAGCTGACAGTCTGCATACAGTGGTTACCTCACAGCTGACAGTCTACATACAGTAGTTACCTCACAGCTGACAGTCTGCATACAGTAGTTACCTCAGAGCTGACAGTCTGCATACAGTAGTTACCTCACAGCTGACAGTCTACATACAGTAGTTACCTCACAGCTGACAGTCTACATACAGTAGTTACCTCACAGCTGACAGTCTGCATACAGTAGTTACCTCAGAGCTGACAGTCTGCATACAGTGGTTACCTCACAGCTGACAGACTGCATACAGTGGTTACCTCACAGCTGACAGTCTGCATACAGTGGTTACCTCACAGCTGACAGTCTACATACAGTAGTTACATCATAGCTGACAGTCTACATACAGTGGTTACCTCACAGCTGACAGTCTGCATACAGTGGTTACCTCACAGCTGACAGACTGCATACAGTGGTAACCTCACAGCTGACAGTCTACATACAGTAGTTACCTCACAGCTGACAGTCTGCATACAGTGGTTACCTCACAGCTGACAGTCTACATACAGTAGTTACCTCACAGCTGACAGTCTGCATACAGTGGTTACCTCACAGCTGACAGTCTACATACAGTAGTTACCTCACAGCTGACAGTCTGCATACAGTGGTTACCTCACAGCTGACAGACTACATACAGTGGTTACCTCACAGCTGACTGCCTGCATACAGTGGTTACCTCAGAGCTGACTGCCTGCATACAGTGGTTACCTCACAGCTGACAGTCTACATACAGTAGTTACATCATAGCTGACAGTCTACATACAGTGGTTACCTCACAGCTGACAGTCTGCATACAGTGGTTACCTCACAGCTGACAGACTGCATACAGTGGTAACCTCACAGCTGACAGTCTACATACAGTAGTTACCTCACAGCTGACAGTCTGCATACAGTGGTTACCTCACAGCTGACAGTCTACATACAGTAGTTACCTCACAGCTGACAGTCTGCATACAGTGGTTACCTCACAGCTGACAGTCTACATACAGTAGTTACCTCACAGCTGACAGTCTGCATACAGTGGTTACCTCACAGCTGACAGACTACATACAGTGGTTACCTCACAGCTGACTGCCTGCATACAGTGGTTACCTCAGAGCTGACAGTCTACATACAGTAGTTACCTCAGAGCTGACAGTCTGCATACAGTGGTTACCTCACAGCTGACAGTCTGCATACAGTAGTTACCTCAGAGCTGACAGACTGCATACAGTGGTTACCTCACAGCTGACAGTCTGCATACAGTGGTTACCTCACAGCTGACAGTCTGCATATAGCGGTTACCTCACAGCTCCCACATCCCAAGAGGCTCCATAAAAGGTGACATATCCATCATGTACATAAAGCTCCCAGATACCAGGAGGCTCCATAGAGAGTGACATATCATCCACCCATCATGTTCATAAAGCTCCCAGATCCCATGAGGCTTTCCCTCCTAAGTATCCCTCAAGCCTTACAGGATCCTCCAATCACCACACAAGCGGCACCTTCTACTGTTAATGAACTTTTCTGATCTTCAAATATTATATTCTGCCGCTATTAAGTAATCTGGGAAGTTTGATGAATCATAAATGAGTCCAATGTTGTTTCTTTCCCACAGCGAAGGCTCAGTGAAAGTTCAAAATGCCGCTGCGTTCCCAAATAGCTCAGTGGCGCCTTCTAGTGATCAACTGCAGAGTGCATTTCTAGGGACGGTCAGAGAAGACGGAGGGATGATGGGAGACTTGCAGTTGTTTGCTTTCAACACCACGACGGCAGGTGAGACATGAGGATTCATCGGCTCCAGAGCTACAAGGTCTAATATGAAGGGAGCAGCGAACGCCAGAACGTTAGCGGTTTATTTATGGTTTAGTATGTCTTATTTTGTGTATTAGCGCAGACTCCCATGAGCGTAATGTAATCGCGTATTATGTGCGAGATGCACATGCGCATAATATGCTGTGAATGGCTCCAATGAAAGTACATTGATCTCCATTGATCCGTTTGCGTATTTACATTGCGCATAGGCGTTTATAAAAGAAAGCCGCATGTTCTATGTTACTGCGCTTTACGCCCGATGGAGCCCTATTGTCCTCTATGGTCACGTAAAAAAGCTGTACATACGCAATTACGCTGCGTCGCAGAGTAACAGAGCGGGTAATTAAAAATATACAGGAAGACTGTGAATGACAATGTGCGGAGGAATTCCTTTCCATATGGCAACCGTTGCAGCAAAAGGCCGGTCCACGCAGCGGTAAATGGGGGCTATTTTCAGTTTCAATCTGTAGGTTAGGTTCACACGGGGCGTATTCCCGCCGGAAATCCCGCAGTTTGGCCGCAGCAAAAACCGCGAGACTTCCGCCGGGAGAACCGCCGCAGAAAAACCCGCGGCGGCTTTGAAGTGGCCTAGCCGCTTGCTCTTCCGCTGCGGCCAGCGCTCCCATAGAGGAGAGCGCGGCGGAAATAAAAGATAAATAAACATGCTGCATATTCTGAAACCGCGGCTGCGGCCGCCGCAGCCGCGGTTCCGGCCTGAGTTACCACAGCGGATTGGCCGACCCGAGATTCCCGAGATTAGCGGCCGCAGGCGGATTTACCGCGGCGAAATTCCGCGCAGGATTTCCGCGGCAAATCCGCCCTGTGTGAACCCAGCCTTATAGTTATCGCAGCCTGTGTTTTTAAGTTGGTGTATTATTTGTATATTATGATGTATTTATTTATTTTCCCATTTTCATTCATTATGGGCTCATGCAGACGGCCGGGTCGGATCCAGCTGCGACAATTCCTGCAGTGGGATGGAAGTCGTGCCCCTGTAGTGACCCGCGGCTCACCTTCTCCGGCCTCTCCTCCGATCTGCTATGGGCCCGCTGCCGCCCGACCAGCACATGCGCAGAGTGGAGCCAGCGAGACAGAAGTGACGTTCCTGTGCGGGCCTCTATGAGACTCACACAGATATAGGGCAGGCCGCGATTTGTTTGCCACGTGAGTTTTCACGCGGACAAATCGTGGCCATCTGCATAGGATTGCATAAACTCATGCAATCCTATGGCAGCGGGCACGGGCGGAAATTCTGCGGGAAATCCCGCCGCGGAATTTCTGCCCATGTGCATTTGGCCTTAAAGAGATTGTCCGATAAAACAGGTCTGTCTAAACAGAGTTCCTTCTGGCCACAAATAGCTGATACTCACCTCTGCCCGCTAGTCGCCCGTCGGCAGCTCTGGGTCATCGTGCTGATATAAGGTTTATAAGCTGCAGTCAGTCTGTGCCGTTCCCCAGGGCTCTAGAGTCAGGGTCTTATTGGGGTGGACTTAGAGTCAGTAGAAACACCGACTTATATATGTGTCTGTGTGTACATATGAGTATATATATATATATATATATATATATATATATATATATATATATATATATATATATATATATATATATATAGTAGGAGAGTTTAGAGATGTCCTATTACTAAATACAGAGTTTACAATTTAGTAAAGTTTCCTGTTCTGCAATTCTATTCCAGAAAGTATATTTAATGTTCCATCTAATAAAGCCGGACACTCTCATCATAATGCTGAGGAAAAGCCCGATGTTACAATTTTATTATAGTAAATTTATCACCTAAAAAACACGAGTCGTATAAGAAGGAATCGTAGTTTGGGCAAACTGAGAGTCAGAGGTTTGTCCTACAGACTCCACTGCCCAGACTGTCCCATAAACGGGCTGCTGAAGCCAATCATACAGCTCAGTGCCCTGTTGTCACTGGGATTCCTCTGGTACAAAATCATATATCAGACGATCCCTTAAAGACTTTACACGTTACTCATCATTACGTGGGTAAGATTTCATGTTAATATTCTGTATTTGCAGAACCACTGACAACTACGGGAACTCTGACAACAACTGCTGCTCCAATAACTACAGGAACACTGACAACTACTGCTGCTCCCATAACTACAGGAACACTGACAACTACTGCTGCTCCCACAACTACAGGAACACTGACAACTACTGCTGCTCCCATAACTACAGGAACACTGACAACTACTGCTGCTCCAATAACTACAGGAACACTGACAACTACTGCTGCTCCAGTAACTACAGGAACACTGACAACTACTGCTGCTCCCATAACTACAGGAACACTGACAACTACTGCTGCTCCAGTAACTACTGGAACACTGACAACTACTGCTGCTCCAGTAACTACTGGAACACTGAAAACTACTGCTGCTCCAGTAACTACAGGAACACTGACAATTACTGCTGCTCCAATAACTACAGGAACACTGACACCTACTGCTGCTCCAATAACTACAGGAACACTGACAACTACGGCAGCTCCAATAAATACAGGAACACTGACAACTACTGCTGCTCCCATAACTACAGGAAGACTGACAACTACTGCTGCTCCCATAACTACTGGAACACTAACAACTACTGCTACACCCATAACTACAGGAACACTGACAACTACTGCTGCTCCCACAACTACAGGAACACTGACAACTACTGCTGCTCCCATAACTACAGGAACACTGACAACTACTGCTGCTCCCATAACTACAGGAACACTGACAACTACTGCTGCTCCAATAACTACAGGAACACTGACAACTACTGCTGCTCCAGTAACTACAGGAACACTGACAACTACTACATCTCCAATAGCTACAGGAACACTGACAACTACTGCTGTTCCAATAACTACAGTAACACTAACGACTACTGCTGCTCCCATAACTACAGGAACACTGACAACTACTGCTGCTCCCATAACTACAGGAACACTGACAACTACTGCTTCTCCCATAACTACAGAAACACTGACAACTACTGCTGCTCCAATAACTACAGTAACACTGACAACTACTGCTGCTCCCATAACTACAGGAACACTGACAACTACTGCTGCTCCCATAACTACAGGAACACTGACAACTACTGCTTCTCCCATAACTACAGAAACACTGACAACTACTGCTGCTCCAATAACTACAGTAACACTGACAACTACTGCTTCTCCAATAACTACAGTAACACTGACAACTACTGCTGCTCCCATAACTACAGGAACACTGACAACTACTGCTGCTCCCATAACTACAGGAACACTGACAACTACTGCTTCTCCCATAACTACAGGAACACTGACAACTACTGCTTCTCCCATAACTACAGAAACACTGACAACTGCTGCTGCACCTATAACTACAGGAACACTGACAACTACTGCTGCTCCCATAACTACAGGAACACTGACAACTACTGCTGCACCCATAACTACAGAAACACTGACAACTGCTGCTGCACCTATAACTACAGGAACACTGACAACTACTGCTGCTCCCACAAATACAGGAACACTGACAACTACTGCTGCTCCCATAACTACAGGAACACTGACAACTACTGCTGCTCCCATAACTACAGGAACACTGACAACTACTGCTGCTCCCACAACTACAGGAACACTGACAACTACTGCTGCTCCCATAACTACAGGAACACTGACAACTACTGCTGCTCCCACAACTACAGGAACACTGACAACTACTGCTGCTCCAGTAACTACAGAAACACTGACAACTACTACTGCTCCCATAACTACAAGAACACTGACAACTACAGCTGCTCCCACAACTACAGGAACACTCAAGACTACTGCTGTTCCAATAACTACAGTAACACTGACACCTACTGCTGCTCCCATAACTACAGGAACACTGACACCTACTGCTGCTCCCATAACTACAGGAACACTGACAACTACTGCTGCTCCCACAACTACAGGAACACTGACACCTACTGCTGCTCCCATAACTACAGGAACACTGACACCTACTGCTGCTCCCATAACTACAGGAACACTGACAACTACTGCTGCTCCCATAACTACAGGAACACTGACAACTACTGCTGCTCCCACAACTACAGGAACACTGACAACTACTGCTGCTCCCATAACTACAAGAACACTGACAACTACTGCTGCTTCCACAACTACAGGAACACTGACAACTACTGCTGCTCCCATAACTACAGGAACACTGACAACTACTGCTGCTCCCATAACTACAGGAACACTGACAACTACTGCTGCTCCCATAACTACAGGAACACTGACACCTACTGCTGCTCCCATAACTACAAGAACACTGACAACTACTGCTGCTTCCACAACTACAGGAACACTGACAACTACTGCTGCTCCAATAACTACAGGAACACTGACAACTACTGCTGCACCAGTAACTACAGGAACACTGACAACTACTGCTGCTCCCATAACTACAGGAACACTAACAACTTCTGCTGTTCCAATAACTACAGGAACACTAACAACTACTGCTGCACCAGTAACTACAGGAACACTGACAACTACTGCTGCTCCAATAACTACAGGAACACTGACAACTACTGCTGCTCCCACAACTAGAGGAACACTGACATCTACTGCTGCTCCAGTAACTACAGGAACACTGACAACTACTGCTGCTCCCACAACTACAGGAACACTGACAACTACTGCTGCTCCCATAACTATGGGAGCACTGACAACTACTGCTGCTCCCATAACTACAGGAACATTGACAACTACTGCTGCTCCGATAACTATAAGAACACTGACAACTACTGCTGCTCCCATAACTACAGGAACACTGACAACTACTGCTGCTCCCACAACTACAGGGACACTGACAACTACTGCTACACCCACAACTACAGACACAGTGACAACTACTGCTGCTCTAGCAACTACAGGAACACTGACAACTACTGCTGCTTCAACAACTACAGAAAGACTGACAACTACTGCTGCTCCAATAACTACAGGAACACTGACAACTACTGCTGCTCCCATAACTACAGGAACACTGACAACTACTGCTGCTCCCATAACTACAGAAACACTGACAACTACTGCTGCTCCTATAACTACAGGAACACTGACAACTACTGCTGCTCCCACAACTATAGAAACACTGACAACTACTGCCGCTTCAATAAATACAGGAACACTGAAAACTACTGCTGCTCCCATAACTACAGGAACACTGACAACTACTGCTGCTCCCGTAACTACAGGAACACTGACAACTACTGCTGCTCCCACAACTACAGAAACACTGACAACTACTGCTGCTCCCACAACTACAGGAACACTGACAACTACTGCTGCTCCCATAACTACAGGAACACTGACAACTACTGCTACTCCCACAACTACAGGAATACTGACAACTACTGCTGCTCCCATAACTACAGGAACACTGACAACTACTGCTGCTCCCACAACTACAGAAATACTGACAACTACTGCTGCTCCCATAACTACAGGAACACTGACAACTACTGCTGCTCCAATAACTACAGGAACACTGACAACTACTGCTGCTCCAGTAACTACAGGAACACTGACAACTACTGCTACTCCCATAACTACAGGAACACTGACAACTACTGCTACTCCCATAACTACAGGAACACTGACAACTACTGCTGCTCCCATAACTACAGAAACACTGACAACTACTACTGTTCCCTTAGCTACCGCAACACTGACAACTACTGCGGCTCCAATAGCTACAGGAACACTAACAACTACTACTGCTCCCATAACTATAGAAACACTGACAACTACTGCTGCTTCAGTAACTACAGTAACACTGATAACTACTGCTGTTCCAGTAACTACAGAAACACTGACAACTACTGCTGCTCCTATAACTACAGGGACACTGACAACCACTCCTGCTCCCATAACTACAGGAAAACTGACAACTACTGCTGCTCCGATAACTACAGGAACACTGACAACTACTGCTGCTCCCACAACTATAGGAGCAGTGACAACTACTGCTGCTCCCATAACTACAGGAACACTGACAACTACTGCTGCTCCAGTAATTACAGGAACACTGACAACTACTGCTGCATCCACAACTATAGGGACACTGACAACTACTGCTGCTCCAATAACTACAGGAACACTGACAACTACTGCTGCTCCCATAACTACAGGAACACTGACAACTACTGCTGCTCCCACAACTACAGGAACACTGACAACTACTGCTGCTCCAGTAACTACAGGAACACTGACAACTACTGCTGCTCCCGTAACTACAGGAACACTGACAACTTCTGCTGCTCCCATAACTACAGGAACACTGACAACTACTGCTTTTCCAGTAACTACAGAAACACTGCCAACTACTGCTGCTCCCGTAAGTACAGGGACACTGACAACTACTGCTGCTCCTATAACTACAGGAAAACTGACAACTACTGCTGCTCCCATAACTACAGTAACACTGACAACTACTGCTGCTTTCATAACTACAGAATCACTGACAACTACTGCTGCTCCTGCTCCCATAACTACAGAAACACTGACAACTACTGCTGCTCCCATAACTACAGGAACACTGATAACAACTGCTGCTCCAGTAACTACAGAAACACTGACAACTACTGCTGCTCCAGTAACTACAGAAACACTGACAACTACTTCTGCTCCCATAACTACAGGGACACTGACAACTACTGCTGCTCCAGTAACTACAGAAACACTGACAACTACTCCTGCTTCCATAACTACAGAAACACTGACAACTACTTCTGCTCCCATAACTACAGAAACACTGATAACTACTGCTGCTCCAGTAACTACTGAAACACTGACAACTACTGCTGCTCCCACAACTACAGAAACACTGACAACTACTACATCTCCAGTAGCTACAGGAACACTGACAACTACTGCTGCTCCTATAACTACAGGAACACTGACAACTACTACATCTCCAGTAACTACAGGAACACTGACAACTACTGCAGCTCCCATAACTACAGGAACACTGACAGCTACTGCTGCTCCCATAACTACAGAAATACTGGCAACTACTGCTGCTCCAGTGACTACAGGAACACTGACAACTACAGCAGCTCCTATAACTACAGGAACACTGACAACTGCTGCTTCCATAACTACAGAAACACTGACAACTAATGCTGCTACCATAATTACAGGAACACTGACAACTACTGCTATTCCAATAGCTCAAGGAACACTGACAACTACTGCTGCTCCCATAACTATAGAAACACTGACAACTACTGCTGCTACCATAATTACAGGAACACTGACAACTACTGCTGTTCCCATAACTACAGGAACACTGACAACTACTGCTGCCCTCATAACTACAGAAACACTGACAACTACTGCTGCTCCAACAACTACAGGAACCCCGACAACTACTGCTGCTCCCATAACTACAGGAACCCCGACAACTACTGCTGCTCCCATAACTACAGGAACCCCGACAACCACTGCTGCTCCCATAACTACAGGAACACTGACAACTACTGCTGCTCCCATAAGTACAGGAATACTGACAACTACTGCCGCTCCAGTGACTACAGGAACACTGACAACTACTGCTGCTCCTATAACTACAGGAACACTGACAACTACTGCTTCTCCCATAACTACAGGAACACTGACAACTACTGCGTCTCCCATAACTACAGAAACCCCGACAACCACTGCTGCTCCCATAACTACAGGAACACTGACAACTACTGCTGCTCCCATAACTACAGGAACCCCGACAACCACTGCTGCTCCCATAACTACAGGAACACTGACAACTACTGCTGCTCCCATAAGTACAGGAATACTGACAACTACTGCCGCTCCGGTGACTACAGGAACACTGACAACTACTGCTGCTCCTATAACTACAGGAACACTGACAACTACTGCTGCTCCCATAACTACAGGAACACTAACAACTACTGCGTCTCCCATATCTACAGAAACCCCGACAACCACTGCTGCTCCCATAACTACAGGAACACTGACAACTACTGCTGCTCCCATAACTACAGGAACCCCGACAACCACTGCTGCTCCCATAACTACAGGAACACTGACAACTACTGCTGCTCCCATAAGTACAGGAATACTGACAACTACTGCCGCTCCAGTGACTACAGGAACACTGACAACTACTGCTGCTCCTATAACTACAGGAACACTGACAACTACTGCTGCTCCCATAACTACAGGAACACTGACAACTACTGCGTCTCCCATAACTACAGAAACCCCGACAACCACTGCTGCTCCCATAACTACAGGAACACTGACAACTACTGCTGCTCCTATAACTACAGGAACACTGACAACTACTGCTGCTCCCATAACTACAGGAACCCCGACAACCACTGCTGCTCCCATAACTACAGTAACCCCGACAACTACTGCTGCAGGTGAGATATCAAGCTGAATACTTTCCAGCTCTCAACGGTCTCATAAAAACGGAGTGAACGCCATTATTAGGCCTCCCTCACATGGGCGACACGGCTGGTCCGTGCGATATTGTTGCGTCTTCTGACAGCAATACAAGTAGCGCTGAAAAAAATATATATACATTACCTCTCCCGCGCTGTCAGCCCGGCCGCATCTTCTCTCAGGGTCGCGGCACTGATCATCTTCTTCTCTTCTGGCCAGGGATTTAAAAATCTTCGCCTCCTGGAAGCGCTGGCTGCGATTGGTTGACGCTTAGCCAATTATAGCCAGTGCTCGATGAATGGCTGTGATTGAACCAATGATTCAACTGTGATTAATCAGTGCCGGGGACCCAGGGAGAAGCTGCGGCCGGGCTGACAGTGTGTCTATGGTGATGTATGTGTATTTTCTTTTTTCCTGCAGTTAGGGCTTAGATTATAGGTTTGACAGTAGCATTTGCTATTTGTGCAATGCGATGCAACAGAGAGGAAGGCTCCATAGGGAAGCATGGGCTACAAAACCTCACGAGTTGCGGGCATATCGCCGGATGCGTGAGGTTTTTGTGTCGTTTTGTAGCATGCTACAAAACATCGCATGTGTGAAGGAACCCATAGGAAAGCATGGGCTTGGGCTTCTTACACATGTGATTTGCAACATTGTAGCAATGGTACAAAATCGTGCGACTTTGTTGCCTGTGTGAAGGAGGCCCTTGGTATATATTTCTGTTATTAGAAATATATTTTAGTTATTAGAGTTTGGGACACATTTAGTATTCAAACTATGATGGTCATCTGGCACAATCTTTACCAGAATGCTGCCCTAAACGCTTCACACCGCAGTTACTAAGTTGCACATTTAGGCTGGATTCAGACGAACATATATCGGCTGAGTTTTCACACCCAGCCGATATACGTTGTCTCTCTCTCTCTGCAGGGGTGGAGCCTGGAAGAGCCAGGAGCAGTGCTCTGAGCTCCCGCCCCCTCTCTGCCTCCTCTCTGCACCTCTGCAGTATTTGCAATGTGGAGAGGCAGGGCGGGCCTAAGTGGCTAGAATTAGCCCCACCCCCATCCTGCCTCTCCCCATTGCAAATAGTGCAGAGGGGCGGAGAGCAGCCCCGCCCCATCCTGCCTCCTTTCATTGCAAATAGTGCATAGGGGCGGGGAGGGGGTGGAGAGGAGGCAGAGAGGGGGCGGGAGCTCAGTTCCTGCTCCTGGCTCTTCCATCCTCACCCCCCCACCCCCACCCCACCCCCCCGCAGATGAGGAGGACGTATATCGGCTCGGGGTGAAAACCAAGCCGATATATGTTCGTCAATCTTAGTTTGCTCTGTTTATTAGACAATGTTATTAAAGGCGCCCTTGTAGTTTGTTGGGCTTCATTACGGACATTCTCAGGTTTTTGCCATGTTGTTTTACTTTCTTTTTGTGTGTGACTGTTTTGTTTTTTTCGCAGATTCATTTTTTTTATGCATTTAACTGATTTTTTAGCATTTTTCTATATTTTATGTTTAGAATGTCTTCATTAATTTATTGGTTTTACTGACTTTGCTTACTTTGAGTCTATTGTGCTATTACAGAAATCACAGACTGGCAGAAAGGAATTAATCTAATTGTACAAATTCCTTCTGATATAAAGAGGATAAAGTACCAAACTAGAAGTGTTGTCATGGTATCCACGCCCCTCACCCGCTGCCCATATTATTGTTACATCGTCTCTGCTCACATCTGCATTCCGCTTACATTCTTCTATTCTTTCATAAGGACTAGAGATGAGCGAGTATACTCGCTAAAGGCAATTGCTCGAGCATGCATTGCCTTTAGCGAGTACCTGCCCGCTCGAGACGAAAGGTTCAGGTGCCAGCGCGGGGAAGCGGTGAGTAGCGGCAGTCAGCAGGAGGGAGCGGGGGGGAGAGAGAGATCTCCCCTCCGTTCCGCCTCGCTCTCCCCCGCAGCTCCCTGCCCGCCCCGGCACCCGAACCTTTTGTCTTGAGCGGGCAGGTACTCGCTAAGGGCAATGCTCGCTCAAGCAATTGCCTTTAGCGAGTATACTCGCTCATCTCTAATAAGGACAGAAAAATAGAAACAAACTTTTAACCCCTTAGTGACGCTTTCACAGCGTTAATCATGCAGCATAAATGACCTGATACATTTGTTCTGCAGGCTAGTGAGAATACGACAAATACCAAGATTATTTTCTTTTAGGTTTTTCCACTTTTGCACAGTAAAAACCCTTTTTCTGGAATTTTTTTTTTACAATGTTGCATTCAAAGTCCCATAACTGTTTAATTTTCTCATGTATGGAGCTCTGCGGGGGCTTCTTTTCTACAATGATTACCATTTTGGGATAAATATGGCTTTTTTATCACTTTAAGGGCTTATTCAGACAACCGTATATCGGCTGGGTTTTCACGCCGAGCCGATATACGGTGTCCTCTTCTGCAGGGGGGGGGGGGGAGGATGGAAGAGCCAGGAGCAGGAACTGAGCTCCCGCCCCCTCTCCACCCCTTGCCATTATTTGCAATGGAAGAGGCGGAGCTAAGTCCAGGAGCTTAGCTCCACCCCCTTCCCACACCTCCCATTGTAAATAGTGGCAATGGGTGGGAGCTCAGTTCCTGCTCCTGGCTCTTCCATACTCCCACCCCCCCTGCAGACAAGGACACCGGTGATCATTGCAACTCCCAGCAAGCTAACCTTTATCACCCTTGTTATGTGTGGGCAGCCCCCTACAATCAGCATTATGTATCATTCTGCATATGTTCTTCAGTAGTTACCATTCGCTCAACTTTACCACAATATTTCTCCTCTTGTGCAGAAGTGGTGATCCCCGTGTTCGGCAGAGTGCTGATCGGTCTGATGGTGACAGCGGTGGTCCTTCTTCCCATAGGGCTCTGCTTGGTGCGTATCTGGTTACCCTCTCACAGAAGTGCAGTAAATGAAGCCATAATGTACAATGAATGTCTCATAACATCTAATGCATTTTAAAACCAGGTACAAATGTGTTGCTGCATAGGACAATGCTGGCTAAGTTTCCCTCCATCCCTCTTCGCCCTAACATTACATAATATAATGATATAGTTTATTATATGATTCTTGTATTAGAATCATATAATAGAATTCTGCCTGCAGCCGGCACTAGGGGGAGCTCACTGCATAGGGAATATTACAGCTCCTCCATAATATTCAGTAATAAACCAGTCTGCAGTGAGCTCCCCCTAGTGGTAATAGAAAATTATTCTATTTGAGTCATTTTTTGTCATATACACTGAATGACCACTTTATTAGAGCCCCCATCTAGTAGCGTTGGACTCCTTTGGCCTTCAGAACTCCAGCAATTCCCTGTGACGTAGATTCCACTCGGTGATGAAATGCTTCTGCAGGAATATCGGCCCCTGCAGACAGGAAACTACTTGTAGTTGCTGCAGATTAGATGGTGGTACTGACATGTTCTGACCAGCTGACAGGAAGGGGGTCAGCGATTCATGCTGCTCGCGCCAAATTATGACCTCCCATCAGCAGGGTACATTACGGCTGGTCTAGCACTGATGGTCCTTGGAAGTCGCTCAGATCACTAGATTCTTCCATCTAATGTAGATTCACACTGACACTGATCCACAGAAAACTTGTCACGGGAGTTTATGCTGCGTTCTGGGGTCATGGGGAGAATTACCATACAGAGAAGCGCCAATCGTAGAGGGGCGGAGGTCAATAATAAAGGGTCTAGGAGCTCTAATAATGCAGCATTATCACCACTGTCCTATCAGAATGCTTCTGATCGGTATTTTGTCCTTTCCCTCCATCTTCCAGATTTTGCAGATTGGCCTACTTAATAGTATGGGGAATATCGGTGGAGACTTAAACGTGTGAAGAAGTGACAGATCGGCTGGAGGAACGGTGAGTGAAAGGTTAGCAGGAAGCCAATGAGAAGGAAACCATCAGGAGGGTGCAGCCTCTGACTGGCGGTCATGTGTTCTTTTTTTTAAAGGGGCCATACAGTCTTATATAAATAAAACTTAAAGGGGTTGTCCAGATTTAGAAAAACACAGCTGCTCTCTTCCCACAACAGCGCCACACCTGTCCATGGGCAGCATATGGTACTGCAGCTCAGCTCCATTAAAGTGAATAGGTCTGAGGCACAAATTATACACAACATGTAGACAAGTGTGGCCTGGTTCTCGGAAGAAATCAGTCATGTCTAATCCTGAACAACTCCTTTAGGGACCTTTCACATGGCACAGAATAGGCCTCACGACGCACTGCGAGCCGTGGTGAATTCTGCGCTATAGTCCACAGGCTCCCTGCAGATTTTCATGCGGAATTGAAAATTACTTAAAACCTGCCTGCAATTCTGTAGCAAAATCCACTTTTGGTGTGCGATTCCGCAGCTGTAGCTTTGGCTGCGTCCTGCGATGTAATTCCGTCCCATGTGAAAGGTCCCTTAGGGTGCTTTCACATGGGTGGCATTAGCATGCAGAACACAGCGCGTGAATTCTGCAAAACAATCCGCATTGACACCCGTGAGTTTTAGGGCTGACTT
The DNA here is from genome assembly GCF_035609145.1 of Eleutherodactylus coqui. Classification (NCBI taxonomy): domain Eukaryota; kingdom Metazoa; phylum Chordata; class Amphibia; order Anura; family Eleutherodactylidae; genus Eleutherodactylus; species Eleutherodactylus coqui. The sequence goes on from NC_089839.1 coordinate 311,003,160, forward strand.
CCCACTTTGGATCTGCTGCAGGATGTCCCCTGCGGACATTCTGCAGTAAGTCTGCCCCGTGTGGACCCAGCCACGGGGCGCCATCACAGGCGCAGAATTATTCCACCAGGATGCAGAGACATTTGCAGTCCTGTAGATAGTTCCACCCCACACTCTGTACGGACGGCTACCGTGCGGATTTTGATGCAGAATTGAACATGGCTTAAATCTGCCTGCAGTCCTGCACCAAAATCATCATTTAGTCACGAGGATTTTGGTGTGGATTTCTGCAGCAATAAATCCCACCGTGTCCTGGTGGAATAACTCCGCCGGCGTGAAAACATCCTTAAAGGGATTAAACCACAAGTCATCCCCTATCTGCGGTCGCATTGAAAACAAATGCAGCATTAGTGTGCCTGCACGACCAGCACTCCATTCAGTCTCCTCCTCACTCTGCGGAGTGCAGTAACCCCACAGTGAGGAGAACGGGGGACACAGGACCCCCGTTCTAAAGATTGGCAGGGGGCTCAGCAGTGAGACTACCACCGATGAGCAAGTCATCCCGATCCTGTGGACATCCTCTGGAGAGGGGAAGACTTGTAATTGTAGTGCAATAGAGATGAGCGAGCACCAAAATGCTCGGGTGCTCGTTACTCGGGACGAAATTTTCACGATGCTCGAGGGTTCGTTTCGAATAACGAACCCCATTGAAGTCAATGGGCGACCCGAGCATTTTTGTATATCGCCAATGCTCGCTAAGGTTTCCATTTGTGAAAATCTGGGCAATTCAAGAAAGTGATGGGAACGACACAGCAACGGATAGGGCAGGCGAGGGGCTACATGTTGGGCTGCATCTCAAATTCCCAGGTCCCACTATTAAGCCACAATAGCGGCAAGAGAGGGCCCCCCCCCCCCCAACAATTTTTACTTCTGAAAAGCCCTCATTAGCAATGCATACCTTAGCTAAGCACCACACTACCTCCAACAAAGCACAATCACTGCCTGCATGACACTCCGCTGCCACTTCTCCTGGGTTACATGCTGCCCAACCCCCCCCCCCCCCCATGACCCAGTGTCCACAGCGCACACCAAAGTGTCCCTGCGCAGCCTTCAGCTGCCCTCATGCCACACCACCCTCATGTCTATTTATAAGTGCGTATGCCATGAGGAGGAACCGCAGGCACACACTGCAGAGGGTTGGCACGGCTAGGCAGCAACCCTCTTTAAAAGGGGCAGGACGATAGTCCACAATGCTGTACAGAAGCAATGAGAAATATAATCCTGTGCCATCGCCATCAGGAGCTGCACACGTGGGCATAGCAATGGGGAACCTATGTGCCACACGCTATTCATTCTGTCAAGGTGTCTGCATGCCCCAGTCAGACCGCGTTTTTTTATAAATAGTCACAGGCAGGTACAACTCCGCAATGGGAATTCCGTGTGCACCCACAGCATGGGTGGCTCCCTGGAACCCACCAGCTGTACATAAATGTATCCCATTGCAGTGCCCTGGACAGCAGAGCTAACGTCAGATTAAATGCAGGTGGGCTTGGGCCCACACTGCATGCCCCAGTCAGACTGAGGTTCTTTAGAAGTGGACACATACAGTTACAACTCTGTGTGGACCGACAGCATGGGTGGCTCCCTGGAACCCACCGGCAGTACATAAATATATCCCATTGCAGTGCCCAGCACAGCTGAGGTAATGTCAGGTTTACTGCAGGTGGGCTAAAAATTACTAGGATTACACTGTAGGCGAGGGCCCCAAAAAATTGGTGTACCAACAGTACTAATGTACCTCAGAAAAATTGCCCATGCCCAACCAAGAGGGCAGGTGAAACCCATTAATCGCTTTGGTTAATGTGGCTTAATTTGTAACTAGGCCTGTAGGCGGCCCAGTTAAAATAAAAATTGGTTCAGGTGAAAGTTTCAACGCTTTAATGAGCATGGAAACGTATAAAAATTGTTTACAAGAGTTATATGACTGAGCCTTGTGGGCCTAAGAAAAATTGCCCGTTCGGCATGATTACGTGAGGTTTCAGGAGGAGGAGCAGGAGGAGGAGGATGAATATAATACACAGATTGATGAAGCTAAAAGGTCCCTGTTTTTGATGGTGATAGAGAACGATGCTTCCATCCGCGGGTGCAGCCTACGTATTGCTTAGGTATCGCTGCTGTCCGCTGGTGGAGAAGAGAAGTCTGGGGAAATCCAGGCTTTGTTCATCTTGATGAGTGTAAGCCTGTCGGCACTGTCGGTTGACAGGTGGGTACGATTATCCATGATGATTCCCCCAGCCGCACTAAACACCCTCTCTGACAAGACGCTAGCCGCAGGACAAGCAAGCACCTCCAGGGCATACAGCGTGAGTTCAGGCCACATGTCCAGCTTCGACACCCAGTAGTTGTAGGGGGCAGAGGCGTCACCGAGGACGGTCGTGCGATCGGCTACGTACTCCTTCACCATCCTTTTACAGTGCTCCCGCCGACTCAGCCTTGACTGGGGAGCGGTGACACAGTCTTGCTGGGGAGCCACAAAGCTGGCAAAGGCCTTGGAGAGTGTTCCCCTGCCTGCGCTGTACATGCTGCCTGATCTCCGCGCCTCCCCTGCTACCCGGCCCTCGGAACTGTGCCTTCTGCCACTAGTGCTGTCGGATGGGAATGTTACCATCAGTTTGTCCGCCAGGGTCCTGTGGTATAGCATCACTCTTGAACCCCTTTCCTCTTCGCGTATGAGAGTGGAAAGCTTCTCCTTATACCGTGGGTCGAGCAGTGTGTACACCCAGTAATCCGTAGTGGCAAGAATGCGTGTAACGCGAGGGTCACGAGAAAGACATCCTAACATGAAGTCAGCCATGTGTGCCAGGGTACCTGTACGCAACACATGGCTGTCCTCACTAGGAAGATCACTTTCAGGATCCTCCTCCGCCTCCTCAGGCCATACACACTGAAAGGATGACAGGCAAGCAGCATGGGTACCCTCAGCAGTGGGCCAAGCTGTCTCTTCCCCCTCCTCCTCATGCTCCTCCCCCTCCTCCTCCTCCTCCTCCTCAACACGCTGAGATATAGACATGAGGGTGCTCTGACTATCCAGCAACATACTGTCTTCACCCGCCTCCGTTTCCGAGCGCAAAGCGTCTGCCTTTATGCTTTGCAGGGAACTTCTCAAGAGGCATAGCAGAGGAATGGTGACGCTAATGATTGCAGCATCCCCGCTCACCATCTGGGTAGACTCCTCAAAGTTTCCAAGGACCTGGCAGATGTCTGCCAACCAGGCCCACTCTTCTGTAAAGAATTGAGGAGGTTGACTCCCACTACGCTACCCATGTTGGAGTTGGTATTCCACTATAGCTCTACGCTGCTCATAGAGTCTGGCCAACATGTGGAGCGTAGAGTTCCACCATGTGGGCACGTTGCACAGCAGTCGGTGCACTGGCAGATTAAACCGATGTTGTAGGGTCCGCAGGGTGGCAGCGTCTGTCTTGGACTTGCGGAAATGTGCGCTGAGCCGGCGCACCTTTCCGAGCAGGTCTGACAAGTGTGGGTAGCTTTTCAGAAAGCGCTGAACCACCAAATTAAAGACATGGGCCAGGCATGGCACGTGCGTGAGGCTGCCGAGCTGCAGAGCCGCCACCAGGTTACGGCCGTTGTCACACACGACCATGCCCGGTTGGAGGCTCAGCGGCGAAAGCCAGCGGTCGGTCTGCTCTGTCAGACCCTGCAGCAGTTCGTGGGCCGTGTGCCTCTTCTCTCCTAAGCTGAATAGTTTCAGCACGGCCTGCTGACGCTTGCCCACCGCTGTGCTGCCACGCCGCGCGACACCGACTGCTGGCGACGTGCTTGATTGCGAGACAGAGGTTGCGTTGGAGGAGGAGGAGGAGGAGGAGGGTGGTTTAGTGGAGGAAGCATACACCGCCGCAGATACCAGCACCGACCTGGGGCCCGCAATTCTGGGGGTGGGTAGGATGTGAGCGGTCCCAGGCTCTGACTCGGTCCCAGCCTCCACTAAATTCACCCAATGTGCCGTCAGGGAGATATAGTGGCCCTGCCCGCCTGTGCTTGTCCACGTGTCCGTTGTTAAGTGGACCTTGGCAGTAACCGCGTTGGTGAGGGCGCGTACAATGTTGCGGGAGATGTGGTCGTGCAGGGCTGGGACGGCACATCGGGAAAAGTAGTGGCGACTGGGAACCAAGTAGCGCGGGGCCGCCGCCGCCATCATGCTTTTGAAAGCCTCCGTTTCCACAAGCCTATACGGCAGCATCTCCAGGCTGATCAATTTGGCTATGTGCACGTTTAACGCTTGAGCGTGCGGGTGCGTGGCGGCGTACTTGCGCTTGTGCTCAAACACTTGCGCTAGCGACGGCTGGACGGTGCGCTGAGAGACATTGGTGGATGGGGCCGAGGACAGCGGAGGTGAGGGTGTGGGTGCATGCCAGGAGACGGTAGTGCTTGTGTCCTTAGAGGGGGGTTGGATCTCAGTGGCAGGTTGGGGCACAGGGGGAGAGGCAGTGGTGCAAACCGGAGGCGGTGAACGGCCTTCGTCCCACCTTGTGGGGTGCTTGGCCATCATATGCCTGCGCATGCTGGTGGTATTACGAGTAGAGCAGAAACAGAACGCTGTAATTAAATGTGCCGCTTATTGGCCTGTGGTTGGAGGCTGACTTTGCTTACGGAACGCACAGCAGAGCCAGGAAATAATTTTGCGCAAGCCTGCTGTAACACTTAGCTGGCTGCGTATGAATTTGGACAACTACCCCCAGCACAGACGCAGTACACTGAGGACGGTCACAGGCAGCCCAAATAGAATGTTTTTTCCCAAATCTTTTTGGAAAAGCCCACGGCCTATATAGACAGTATATCTCTTTCACCTTTTTCACTGTCCCTGCCTCACCACTACTAGCCCTGGACTATGTAAAATTACTGCAGACTGTTTCCCTCTGGACAGGATGACAGCGGTGATGTAACGGCCAACGCAGAGCCAGGAAAGAATTTTGCGCAAGCCTGCTGTAACACTTAGCTGGCTGCGTATTAATTAGGACAACTACCCCCAGCAGAGATGCAGTACACTGAGGACGGTCACAGGCAGCCCAAATAGATTTTTTTTTCCCCAAATTGTTTTGGAAAAGCCCACTGCCTATATAGACAGTATATCTCTTTCACTGTCCCTGCCTCACCACTACTGGCCCTGGACTATGTAAAATTACTGCAGACTGTTGCACTGTGGACAGGATGACAGCGGTGATGTAACGGCCAACGCGGAGCCAGGAAAGAATTTTGCGCAAGCCTGCTGTAACACTTAGCTGGCTGCGTATTAATTAGGACAACTACCCCCAGCAGAGACGCAGTACACTGCGGACGGTCACAGGCAGCCCAAATAGATTTTTTTTCCCCCAAATTGTTTTGGAAAAGACCACTGCCTATATAGACTGTATATGTCTTCTGTCCCTGCCTCACCACTACTGGCCCTAGACTATGTAAAATTACTGCAGACTGAGGACGCAATGCTCTGCACGGCCGATATACAAAAAAAAATGTGCAACACTGCAAAAAGCAGCCTCAACAGTACTGCACACGGTCAGATGTGGCCCTAAGAAGGACCGTTGGGGTTCTTGAAGCCTAAAATCACTCCTAACACTCTCCCTATAGCAGCTCCAGCATCAGCAGCACTTTCCCTGATCTCTGTCAGAATGCATCTGTGGCGAGCCGCGGGAGGGGCCGATTTATATACTCGGGTGACACCTGATCTCGCCAGCCACTCACTGCAGGGGGGTGGTATAGGGCTTGAACGTCGCAGGGGGAAGTTGTAATGCCTTCCCTGTCTTTCTATTGGCCAGAAAAGTGCGCTAACGTCTCAGAGATGAAAGTGAAAGTAACTCGAACATCGTGTGGTGCTCGTTTCGAATAACGAGCATCCCGAACACGCTAATACTCGAACGAGTATCAAGCTCGGACGAGTACGTTCGCTCATCTCTATAGTGCAACCCCTCTAAAGTCATCATGTGGAGAGGGAATAAATATCTGATTTGTGGATGGTCAATATGCCGGGACCCTCACGGTCATGAGAACGGGGTCCTGTGTACTCCAGAATAAATGGAGCAGTGGTCAAACATGCACCCTACTGCTCCTTTCCTTTCGATAGCCGAGTTCAAGTGCCCAGCTACTATATCTCAGGCAGCTCCATTGAAGTGAATTGAGCATCAGTGAGCATGCTTGGCCGCTGTTCACACAGGGGGGCATGGGATTTTTGATCTGTAAGGTTCCCAGCAGTCAGACTCCCACTGGTCAGATCGTTATCCCCCATCTTGTCACACGCCGCCCCTTCCTTGCTTTACCATTCACTGTAATGAGTGTGTGATATCATTGGTATTCTGTTTTCACTGGTTGTTACTCTTTTGGGTTTTAGTTTTAACTTTGCTCCTCCTATTGTCCGCAGTGGAGCCGACCGTGTGATTTGACGTACAAGCTGCCGCGGCGCCCGGGCTCCTCTCTCACATCGATCGCTATGTGCAGGATTCATCAGCACAACATATTCCTCTCTCCATACTTATATAGCACTTTATTCTATGTCTAATTAATACCAATGACTGTAAAATATATTTATTTTCTTGCAAATTTTTCAATAAAGAAATTTAAAAATTAAAGAAGTTCTCTTAATGAAAAGGCTGAAAGTTGACCGAATCAAATAAGATACACGAATGTTACAGCAACCAGGGATACTCCAAAGGGTGAAGAACAGAAGCCCAAATATAGTAGGTCTGGTTCACGTCTGCATTAGAGCTTTCTGTCTCCCGGTTCCAAATTTGGAGCAGAAAAACTAAATTAAAATGAAATTAAAACGCTTCCATTTTTTCCCCATTGAAATCATCGTGAGCCGTGCCTGCAGTTACAAGCGCCGGCCACTACATGGAGGGCGGCGTGGAGACTTCCGCTGCTTCTGCTCGACCTCTGTGTATTGCAATGCTGACAGCATGCACCCGCTCAGCTGATCGGTCGGGGTCCCAAGCAACAGACCCCAGCTGATCCCCTATTGATGACCTAGCCTGAGGACCAGTGAGTATCCCGAGGAGAAGTTATCAGTAGTATATTCCACGGAAAACCCCTTTAAGAATCCTATAAAGTATTTGGCTGGTAACAGAGGAGTAGGAGTAAGCCTTGTGTTTATTTTAAGCTGGGCCAGCGAATGGATAGGGTTTTGTTGTAATGACAAACCCCTTTACGTGACGCGAAATTGTGGCCTTCCAATGCCGCCTTATGACTGTCCGAGCTGCCAACAGGAAATGTTTAAATATCATTTTGTTTGTTTGGAGAGCGGGCCAGGGACAATAGAGAGGAGTCCAATCAAAGGCGTCACAAGACGTGTGTGACCAGCGAGATGGTGATGGAGGTCACTTCGCAGGATCGCCATCTTCTCTCCACTTAGATCGGTGGCTGCACTTCATAAACGCACATCCAAGCCAGAGATGGTGGTAAAACTTAGGAAGTCCATTTATTATGGCAGCAGAAACAGCAAAGGTAACAATCTCCGACATGGATATGGTATGGAATCCACGTTAACAAGTGACATGTCATTTGCTTTTTCAGCACGCAGATTTGAAATGTGTGGGAAACCCCAGGACCATATTCACTATGGCACTTATTTCCATTAAAATTAATGGAATGCAAATCTGCAGCAGAATTCATATGGATTCCATTTCAAAAATCTGCAGCAAAATTCTGCCCTGTGAACATCCCCTTACTGCCAGGCTCTCACACATCACAGCTAATGGCTTGAGAGATTAGTTTAAGGTCAAGGAACTCTTCTAACAAGTAGGACTTGTCTAAGTGGAGAAGCCCTTAAAACCATAAACCTCCAATCTGGCCTCCAATCTCTTCCAATTTGCTACACAATTGGTTAATTTGAATTGAAATTGCAAGCGAACCCACGATGGCTCCAATTCGATCTTTGCGAAAGAATGTTTGGATTACTCAACATGCAACAAATCGTATCCCATCAAAAGGCTGACTGCAGTGACTTCTGGCCTCCGTTGTTTCTTCTCCCTTTGTGGACAGATGAACTTTTTAATCCTCTGCTTTTTGCTGGGTGGAAAATGGCACTGGAAGGAAGTGAGTCAATGTTACAGCAGGAGGCTTCTGGCTGACGAGATTCTTCTGACCACCAGATCGCCGGGAGAGCTTCTATCTTTCTGCAAGTTCCTATCTACTTTCCAGGTATCTTCGTCAGTAGTAGGATGTTCTGCATCAGGGTTGCTACAAGAATCTACATAGTTTGCTTTTCCAGCACTGCAAGATGGCAACTCACTCCTGGAGGAGCAGGTGACAGGATGTTGGAACTTTTTGAAGTCAAGAACACACAACATGTTTGGTCTTTAGGGATGGTTATTCTCAGCAAAATCAAGCCAAGAAGTCGCTCTAGTTACATTAGCACTCAATGCGGAAAAAAAAAAACAGTCACAGCAAATCCATGCACTGGTGGGTATTACTCGGACCACAAGATGATTCAGCTCAGCACACAACACACGTGAAGCTCACACGTGCCGACTGTCCTCTTGCAATGGCTGGGCATGTCCATTCACTTCCATAACTTGTTCTGATGCTTTTCCATGATCTATACTTCTAGGCGAGTCATCAGAGGTGGGTGAAGCATTAGAGAGCCTGGCACACTTAGGAAAAGTTCCCATTCTGCGTGCCAACATGTCATCCCATTTGGTATCTAGGATCGGTCCACCAGCAGGAGGGGCATCTGGTAATCTACAAACTTCAGGTTTGGTAGGCCTACTTCCAGAACAATATTTACAATGGCTAACTATAACAGTACACAACTGACTGGCTCAAACATGGGAACTAGTCGGTGACTCTTGCAACAAGCAAGTGGATACTGACCCCAATCGGGAACCGCTGCTCCTAGCAGTACAGGATATCGCCCTTAACTCTCTCCCTAGACCATTTCTAGGAATGATTAGCTTGTTGTTTCCATCACCTCTGACAATTATTCTGTGGTAGTTATGGACATCATTACTACCTCAACTCCATAACAGCATCCCAAATACTGAGGCTCCCAATGGGTCGTGTTGACGACAGAAACCCGTCGAGCCGCTACGTATCTGTCTTTTGGCGCATCAGAACCACTACGTATTAGTTTTCTGGTGTATCATAAATCCGTATTGACGGATCATCTAGAAAAAAAATCAGACTGGGCCTATAAATTACTTTGGGGCCTTGGGTCTGATTTGTCCTGCGTACCAGATGAGCCATTACATATCTGAGACTTGAGTTGAAGGGCTATCCAGAAATTAAAACCACTTCCGGGCCCATCTGGGCTCAACGAGAACCTCTCCTTTAATTGTTTCATATGGCTCTGATTTGATGCATTTCAGTACCAAGTATGGAGGATTGTGGATCGTAATGTACCTCTATGAATATGCGAACACCTATGCGAATATATCCTTTGATCAGATCTATCTCTTCTTTACCAAAGCTCCTAAATGATATTCTAAATATAAGCCTTCATATAAGCCTTTATGTATGTCCACGCTTTACTATTATGTGGCGTCTCAATCTATAAGGGTCCTGTGATTTTATCTCTAATGCACATGCGTAGGGGACTTTCTCTAATGCAATATACACCGCAGCATCCCAAAACCTACGCTGTGTACAACCCAGGACGTCAACACGTCATCACAATAATCTGCGTGATCTACATCATGGGGCACGGAGTCACTGCGTCATTACGCCGACCGGCGTGACGTACGTCACTGGGATGGACCTCACTGACGGACTGTGTCGATAGGCGAGATGTCATCGCGTCATTACGCTGACCCGCGTCAGGGGGCGGTACTCCACGGACTGACCGTACCAATGAGAGGTCCCAGAGATTATCTGGTGGCGCTTTTTCTCAATAACAGCCAAAATTGAACTCTTGAAAATACGGATTCTGGACAGATAACCAGATATAATCTACTCCCTATTCAGGATTTATTTTTATATTTACACATGTATATATGTTTGTTTGTCTATAGGGCTGCTTGTTCATAGATTCTTCTAAATTTATTTAATAAAAGTTAAATTTTAAGTATGACTAATCTGTCGGTCCAACCAGTGAGCTGGCAATTCAATTGTGAAATCACTACCGGGCCTTAAAATCATTCGATAGTCCCGTTTCTGGTGTACCCCTTCCTCAAGCCTTTTTCTTCCCTTTATTCCCACATTATTCATCCCTATTTCGTTGGTCCTTAATTTTGTGGACGGGCCTATATCACATTTATGGGCGAACAGGCAGGACTGTAGTGGTCAGGGAACTGAAATATTGGGACCTCCCCCCATATCTGTTCAAAGACCACTATCCTTTTAGTTTCATTCATTCCAATAATTGGTAGCACACTAGCTGCACACTTGATTGGTAACCAATTATTGATCCAGAGACCATGCAGAGTGCCTGTCTCTGTGTAATAAATGTTTGTGTTGTCTGTTTTCAAGCCACTCCCCCTCAGTTTTTATAAATATTTATATAAAGGTTATGTTTTAACCCTTTAGTGACGGCCCCATCGGGATTCTACGTCCTGGCCGGCTGGGCTTTATTCCTAGAGGACGTAGAAATATGCATCCTCTAGGAATGACAGCCCTGCAGGCTCAGGACGTGATAGCTCCATGCTGCCGGTTACCGGAGGTAGCCGACAGCATGGAGCTGTCATCCAGGGCCGCGGGACCCCACCCCCGGTAACGCGTTAAAGTCAATGTAAAGATAAAAAAAGTGAAGATTTCAGCTCCCCTTACAGATCGGATCCGTAAGGGGAGCTGAGAGTGTTCACCCCCGGTCCTCCGTGCCATCTGGCATCTTCAGTCTTCTCCCCAGCCCTGCCGCCAGCGTCTGTGCATGCGCGCCAGACGCATTACGTCACGCGCATGCACAGAGAGCCGGGAGGCCCGGGAAATTTAAAAAACCCCTGCTCCCGGCTAGTATGAGTAGCCGAGAGCAGGGAGCTGTCACCGGGAGCCACTGTATGCAGTTTCCGGTCACATGATCGCTGCTATCCAATCATGTAAAAGTTAAAAAAAAGTTTTAAAAGTTTGTTTCATCTCCCCTCATGGTTCATATCCATGAGGTGAGATGAAATTAGGTACCTTAAGCCCTCAGATTTATCCGCGGACCTTGCCCGGCTTCTGCGCACGCATCCGTCGCCAAAATGGCAGATGCAGGCGCAAAAGCCGCAGGTTGGCGGGGTAATTTAAAATCTCCCCACACCTGGCTACTAAATGTAGCCAAGAGCCTGGAGATTTCATGGGGTGCCATGGTATGCTTTTCCCAGTCACGTGATCGCGATCACGTAAAAGTTAAAAAAAGCTCAATTTTCACCTCCCGTCACGGATCGGATCCATGAGGGGAGGTGAAATTACTTAAATAAGGCCACCGGCAATGTCCCCTGACGGGATCCTTATCCGCGAACCTTCCTCCAGTTTTGGCGCATGCGCCTGTCGCCAAAATGGCGGACGCAAGCGCAGAAGCTGGGGAGGGCAAGAGGAAATTTAAAATCTCCTTGCTCCTGGCTACTAAAGGTAGCCAAGAGCTTAGAGATGTCATGGGGGGCCGCGGTGAGCGGTCTTCGGTCATGTGATCGTATTTATCCAACGCCATTATCCAACGAAAGTTTTTCAAATGTGCGTCCAGAATAAAGTGAACAGATGGAAATATATATCTGAGCAAAAATTTATACAGCATGTTTGCACATATTTGAGATATTACAGTTGAAAATGTGAAAAACAATGACAATTTTTTCAAAATTTTCCCATTTTTGGCATTTTTAATAAATAAACAAATTCTATGGGTCTATTTTTACCACCTAAATGAAATACAACATGTGGTGAAAAAACAATGTCAGAATCACTTGGATATGCAAAACCTTTACGGAGTTATGATATGTTAAGTGACACATGTCAGATTTCCAAAATTTGGCTCAGTCACTAAGGCGCAAACAGGCTTCGTCACTAAGGGGTTAAGGAGTTTGTCAGTGATAGCAATAAAGGGCGGCCCAGCAGTCTTCGGATCTAGGCCCTAGCTGCTCCTAGGAACCACGCACCAGAACAGGACAAACAAAACATGCCACAGACAAGAACTGAAACAACAGGACAAATAGAGCCAGAATACACAGCATGCAGCAGCCAAAATGCAACCATGATAAGCTGAATATAAATACCAGGTATTAGTTGACATTTTGTACAAAACATGGAAGCTAGCAGGCCACTTCTTCGCTGCCTTGTTGCAAACTACTAAAGCAACAAGGCAGCGAAGAAGCGCTAAAATCATACAGGGAAAAAAACAAAATATGCAAAGACACGATTAAAACTGCCAAGGAGGAAGCAGAAAGACGGATCGCAAAAGAGAGCAGAAACAACCCGAAGCTATTTTTCAACTACATAAACAGCAAAAGGATTTGCAGGGAGAGCGCTGGCCCTTTAAAAAACAATGCAGGAGAAATCATTGATGATGACGAAGGGAAAGCAAATCTAATAAACAGTTTCTTCTCAAGTGTGTTCACCAAAGAAAAGGAAATGCCACACGAGATGCAGGGGAATAAAACGAACTCCTCACAAAATATCTCATACCTAACGCAGGAGGAGGTGCGGAAGCGTCTAAAGAAAACTAAGATTGATAAATCACCGGGCCCAGATGGATTACACCCAAGGATACTAAAGGAACTAAGTGACGAGATAGCTAGGCCGCTATACCTAATATTTCTAGACACTATCAAGACCGGAGTAGTACCATTGGACTGGCGCATTGCCAACGTGGTTCCAATTTACAAAAAAGGGAGCAAAAGTGAGCCTGGTAACTACAGGCCAGTAAGTCTCACTTCAGTAACGGGAAAAATTTTCGAGGGGATTCTGAGAGACGCCATCGATGAGTACCTCAAGGAGATTAAGGGAATAACTCCTCACCAGCATGGATTCATGAAGGGTCGCTCATGTCAGACAAATCTGATCAGTTTCTACGATGAAGTAAGCTCTAAGCTGGACCAGGGAGAATCTATTGATCTTGTATATCTGGACTTCTCTAAAGCCTTTGACACCGTGCCACATAATAGGCTAATATACAAAATGAGGCAGCTCGGACTGGGCAAAAACGTGTGTAAGTGGGTAAAAAATTGGCTCAACGATAGAAAGCAGAGGGTGGTAATAAATGGTTCGTACTCTGATTGGACCACAGTCGCTAGCGGGGTGCCACAGGGTTCAGTATTAGGCCCCACTCTGTTCAACATATTTATCAATGACCTGATAGAGGGGCTGCACAGCAAAATATCAATATTTGCAGATGACACAAAATTATACAATATAATTAATGCAACGGAGGACAATGTGCGGTTACAAACGGACCTGGATAAGCTGGGGGCTTGGGCAGAAAAATGGCAAATGAAGTTCAATGTTGAAAAATGTAAGACTATGCACATGGGCAGGAGGAACGGATGTCACAAATATTCACTTAATGGGGTACCACTAGGGAAAAGTGATATGGAAAAGGATCTGGGGGTATTAGTGGATAATAGACTAAACTGGAGTAACCAATGCCAGTCAGCCGCTGCAAAGGCAAATAAAGTCTTGGGGTGCATCAAAAGAGGTATAGGGGCGAAGGACGAGAACATTATCCTTCCATTATATAAGGCACTTGTCAGACCTCACATGGAATACTGCGTACAATTCTGGACACCGGTGCTCAGGAAAGATGTCACAGTGCTTGAGGGGGTTCAAAGAAGAGCGACTAAACTAATACATGGAATGACGGGACTGGAATACCCAGAGAGGCTGTCCAAATTGGGACTATTTACTCTAGAAAAAAGAAGGTTAAGAGGCGACCAAATAACCATGTATAAATACATGAGGGGACGATACAAGGATCTCTGCCATGATCTGTTTACACCCAGGACTGCGACGGTAACAAGAGGACATCCGCTACGATTAGAGGAAAGTAGGTTTCATCACCAACACAGAAGGGGGTTCTTTACTGTAAGAGCAGTTAGACTGTGGAACTCTCTACCGGAGGAAGTGGTGATGGCAAAATCCATAGAGCAGTTTAAAAGGGGACTTGATGTCTTTCTGAAGAAGGATATTACAGGATATAAATTTTAGGTTAATTGTTAATCCGGGTATATAGGCAGGTAGGAACTATTAGGGGTTGATCCAGGGAACAGTCTGATTGCCATTAGGGAGTCGGGAAGGAATTTTTTCCCCAAAAGGGCTAATTGACTTCTGGCCTTGGGGTTTTTTGCCTTCCCCTGGATCAACACAGTAGGATAGACAGGCTGGACTAGATGGACAATGTCTTCATTCGGCCTTACATACTATGTTACTATGTTACTTCACGGCTCCTGGTTATACTGCTAGTCCCTACACTAACCAGCTGTCCAGGAGAACCGGACAGAGTTCACACAGAACGCTGCAACAGGACAGGACACAGCAGGTCATACAGCAAGCTAACACAAAACTGACAGAATATAAATGTACAAACGGACATGAACCAGCAAGACACTGCAGGCTGAAAACAGGACACAGACTCTACCGGCAGACTACAACATATAATGCAACCACACCGACTCCACCGAGAACTCACATGTGCACAGATGAAACTCACAGCAAGTTCAAGTATCCTCATACAGGGGGATAGACAGTCAGGCACCGAGCTGACATAGGGAACGGTGTCAGGGATCCACCATCTGACACACAGAGCAAGACATAAGACATTTGGAGGCCGCACCTGTAAAGGGGAAGAGAAGGGAGCACTGCATGCGCTGCAGACTAGGAATACAGGTGTCCAAACCATCTTTAGGGAAGCAGAGAGACAAAGACCTACTTACAAACACAGATCTGAATGGAAACAAGGCAGATACAGCCAAACAGTACAAGACCAGCTTCGGACTGACAAGAGCTAGGTTTATATGTGCTGAAGGCTTAGGAGGATTGGCTGCTGGAGAATACCACACCCAGCTAGCTCAATCATTAACTCTTGACCACCTGTGAAGCTGTGCTGCTAGGAATCTTAGTACCATAGATCCCAGCAGCCCACGTAACACCATATCTTTAATTAATATCGATATTAAAATATACGCTAAAATTTTAACTACCAAAGTAAAAGTGTTCCTGCCCCCTGGAACAGATGACCCTGGAGGTCCCTTCCAACTCTACAATTCTATGCCCGAGCTGATCAACTCCGAGCAGGTGGGCTTCATACCGAACAGAGAAGCAAAGGATAATACCTCAAAGCTACTTAACTTGATACATTTAGCCCATCATAATAAATCTCCACTAAGGCCTCATGTCCACGGGCGGGTCGGGTTCCGCGGGCGGAAGCCAAGCTGCAGGATCCCATCCAGCCTGCAGCATAAGGACATTCCAGAAGTGAGCAGGTCGTCCAGCATGTGGGTGGGTGCGCCGGCATGTGGGTGTGCTCGCCGCCTGGCACGCTCCCCGCACATGCGCAGTGGAGATTTTTTTTTAAATCTCCTGCTTTCTGCAAACCCAAAGCACACCCGGAGTGACAGATCCGGGTGTATTGTAGATTGGACGGCTTCCATTGACTTAAATAGAAGCGTGTTTCGTGGGAAAACGTGGCATGCTGCGATTTGCTTTTGGGACCGGATGGTGCAGAAAACAAACCCGCCTGCTTTAATTAAGCTGCGGGCGCCCATGAATTGCCTAAGGGGTCTTGAAATCTGGATCATCCGCGCGGGTGCCCCACGTGGATCCCGGAATTCAAACCCACCCGTGGACATGAGCTCTTACCCTTCTCACTACAGATGCCGTAAAGGCTTTGATAGAGTTGATTGGTTATTTTTACGAATGTTCCTTCAAAAATTTGGTTTCCCGGAAACATTCATAGACAAGATTACAGCCTTGTATTCCCATTCTTCAGCTAGAATCAAAATTAATTCTGATCTTTTTTCCTACAGTCCAAATAAGAATGGAGCTAGACAGGGCCGCCCCCCATCTCCTTTACTGTTTGTCATTGACCTTTCTGGAAAAAAATCTAAAAAAAAAAAAATTAAAATTACGGGTGTGAAATGTGGCTCCAGGGAACACAAATCGGCCTCCTATGCAGATGATATGTTGTTCTTCCTTACAGATCCCAGGACCACAATCCCTCACATTCTACAGGAGTTTAAGAACTTTGGTCAGCTCTCCAACTTCAAATTAAATCTCTCAAAATCAGAATTATTAAATATAAGCACTACGCATGACCGATGGACAGAAATCTTCAAAATTTTGCCATTCAAAAACTCGAGCAAAGTTATTACATATCTAGGGGCGAAAATATCCCGGAACCTTACGGATCTTTACAATTTATACTTTGTACCCCTACTTGAGAGAACAGAGAAAGATCTGATTTCTTGGAGCTCTCTGCCGATTTCCAGGTTTGGCAGGATGAACCTTATTAAAATGGTCTGCCTGCCAAAAATACTACATGTACACTAGAGATGAGCGAGCACCAAAATGCTCGGGTGCTCGTTACTCGGAACGAACTTTTCGCGATGCTCGAGGGTTCGTTTCGAATAACGAACCCCATTGAAGTCAATGGGCGACCCGAGCATTTTTGTATTTCGCCGATGCTCGCTAAGGTTTTCATGTGTGAAAATCTGGGCAATTCAACAAAGTGATGGGAACGACACAGCAACGGATATGGCAGGCGAGGGGCTACGTGTTGGGCTGCATCTCAAGTTCACAGGTCCCACTATTAAGCCACAATAGCGGCAAGAGTGGCCCCCCCCCCCTCCCAAAAACTTTTACTTCTGAAAAGCCCTCATTAGCATGGCATACCTTTGCTAAGCACCACACTAGCTACAACAAAGCACAATCACTGCCTGGATGACACTCCGCTGCCACTTTTCCTGGGTTACATGCTGACCAACCGCCCCCCCTCCCCCCGACAGCGCACACCAAAGTGTCCCTGCGCAGCCTTCAGCTGCCCTCATGCCACACCACCCTCATGTCTATTTAGAAGTGCGTCTGCCATGAGGAGAAACCGCAGGCACACACTGCAGAGGGGTTGGCACGGCTAGGCAGCGACCCTCTTTAAAAGGGGCGGGGCGATAGCCCACAATGCTGTACAGAAGCAATGAGAAATAGAATCCTGTGCCACCACCATCAGGAGCTGCACACGTGGGCATAGCAATGGGGAACCTATGTGCCACACACTATTCATTCTGTCAAGGTGTCTGCATGCCCCAGTCAGACTGGTAATATGCACCTTAACAGTAACCGCGTTGGTGGTAATGTGGTGGTGACTGCGGACCTAGTAGCGCGGTTTTATTTTGTTGGTTTTCGGAATGTGGCCAGGATTCAGTGGGCCGTGGCGGGGGGATGGTGGGGGGGCTCTCTTGTAGTGTCGGTAAAGGTGAAATTCTTGGACTGCCACCAGACGAACCAATGCAAAGGCATTTGCCAAGAATGTTTTCCCTGTTGGAGGAGGAGGGGGATGTTTTTGAGGCACTACGTGTCCTCTCCACGTGTCCGTGGTTATATGCACCTTAACAGTAACCGCGTTGGTGGGAAATGGCCTCGCAGCCATCATGTCTTTGGGAAGCCTCTGTTTCCACACCCCAGAGACATACCATTAGCAGCGGTATAGGCAGAGCCCATAATTCGTAACATTTCAGCCGTAGCATTAGGACAGGCCCCACTAACATATCACTAGCAGCATTATAGGAGGAGCGCAGTCTTTGTTCCATGTCAGCAATAGTAGCACTCAAGACAGGCCCCAGTAACAATTCCGAAGCAGCAGTATAGTGGGAGCGCAGTCTTCGTTCCATGTCAGCAATGGTAGCACTCAAGACAGGCCCCAGTAACAATTCCGAAGCAGCAGTATAGCGGGAGCGCAGTCTTCGTTCCATGTCAGCAATAGTAGCACTCAAGACAGGCCCCAGTAACAATTCTGAAGCAGCAGTATAGTGGGAGCGCAGTCTTAGTTCCATTTCAGTAGCTGCAGTATAGCCAAGGCCCAAGTTACATTTATGTAGCTAAAGTGTAGGCCAACCCCACACACACTTCTGTACCATGAGTGCAGGCGAAGAACATACAAATTGCTATGATTACACTGTAGGTGAGGGCCCCAAAAAATTGGTGTACCAACAGTACTAATGTACCTCAGTAAAAATTGGCCATGCCCAACCAAGATGGCAGGTGAAACCCATTAATCGCTTTGGTTAATGTGGCTTAAGTGGTAACCAGGCCTGGAGGCAGCCCAGTTTAACGAAAAATTGGTTCAAGTTAAAGTTTCAACGCTTTTAAGAGGATTGAAACATATAAAAATTGTTTCAAAAAATTAGATGAGTGAGCCTTGTGGCCCTAAGAAAAATTGCCCGTTCAGCGTGATTACGTGAGGTTTCAGGAGGAGGAGCAGGAGGAGGAGGAGGAATATTAGACACAGATTAATGAAGCAGAAATGTCCCCGTTTTGGATGGTGAGAGACAACGTAGCTTCCATCCGCGGGTGCAGCCTACGTATTGCTTACGTATCGCTGCTGTCCGCTGGTGGAGAAGAGAAGTCTGGGGAAATCCAGGCTTTGTTCATCTTGATGAGTGTTAGCCTGTCGGCACTGTCGGTTGACAGGCGGGTACGCTTATCTGTGATGATTCCCCCAGCCGCACTAAACACCCTCTCCGACAAGACGCTAGCCGCAGGACAAGCAAGCACCTCCAGGGCATACAGCGCTAGTTCAGGCCACGTGTCCAGCTTCGACACCCAGTAGTTGTATGGGGCAGAGGCATCACCGAGGATGGTCGTGCGATCGGCTATGTACTCCCTCACCATCCTTTTACAGTGCTTCCGCCGACTCAGCCTTGACTGGGGAGCGGTGACACAGTCTTGCTGGGGAGCCATAAAGCTGGCCAGGCCCTTAAAGACTGTTGCACTGCCTGGGCTGTACATGCTGCTCGATCTATGCACCTCCCCTGCTACCTGGCCCTCGGAACTGCGCCTTCTGCCACTACCGCTGTCGGATGGGAATTTTACCATCAGCTTGTCCGCCAGGGTCCTGTGGTATAGCAACACTCTCGAACCCCTTTCCTCTTCGGGAATGAGAGTGGGAAGGTTCTCCTTATAGCGTGGGTCGAGCAGTGTGTACACCCAGTAATCCGTAGTGGCCAAAATGCGTTGAATGCGAGGGTCACGAGAAAGGCATCCTAACATGAAGTCAGCCATGTGTGCCAGGGTACCTGTACGCAACACATGGCTGTCCGCACTAGGAAGATCACTTTCAGGATCCTCCTCCTCCTCCTCCTCCTCCTCCTCCTCCTCAGGCCATACACGCTGAAATGATGACAGGCAAGCAGCATGGGTACCGTCAGCAATGGGCCAAGCTGTCTCTTCCCCCTCCTCCTCATCCTCCTCATGCTGCTCCTCCTCCTCCTGAACGCGCTGAGATATAGACAGGAGGGTGCTCTGACTATCCAGTGACATACTGTCTTCCCCGGCTCGGTTTCCGAGCGCAAAGCGGCTGCCTTTATGGTTTGCAGGGAACTTCTCAAGATGCAGAGCAGAGGAATGGTGACGCTAATGATTGCAGCATCGCCGCTCACCACCTGGGTAGACTGCTCAAAGTTTCGTAGGACCTGGCAGATGTCTGCCAACCAGGCCCACTCTTCTGAAAAGAATTGAGGAGGCTGACTCCCACTGCGCCACCCATGTTGGAGTTGGTATTCCGCAATAGCTCTACGCTGCTCATAGAGCCTAGCCAACATGTGGAGCGTAGAGTTCCACCGTGTGGGCACGTCGCACAGCAGTCGGTGCACTGGCAGATTAAAGCGATGTTGCAGGGTGCGCAGGGTGGCAGCGTCCGTGTGGGACTTGCGGAAATGTGCGCAGAGCCGGCGCACCTTTACGAGCAGGTCTGACAAGCGTGGGTAGCTTTTCAGAAAGCGCTGAAACACCAAATTAAAGATGTGGGCCAGGCATGGCACGTGCGTGAGGCTGCCGAGCTGCAGAGCCGCCACCAGGTTACGCCCGTTGTCACACACGACCATGCCCGGTTGGAGGCTCAGCGGCGCAAGTCAACGGTCGGTCTGCTCTGTCAGACCCTGCAGCAGTTCGTGGGCCGTGTGCCTCTTATCTCCTAAGCTGAGTAGTTTCAGCACGGCCTGCTGACGCTTGCCCACCGCTGTGCTGCCACGCCGCGCGACACCGACTGCTGGCGACGTCCTGCTGCTGCTGACACATCTAGATTGCGAGACAGAGGTTGAGGAGGAGGAGGAGGAGGAGGGTGCTTTAGTGGAAGAAGCATACACCGCCGCAGATACCACCACCGAGCTGTGGCCCGCAATTCTGAGGGTGGGTAGGACGTGAGCGGTCCCAGGCTCTGACTCTGTCCCAGCCTCCACTAAATTCACCCAATGTGCCGTCAGGGAGATGTAGTGGCCCTGCCCGCCTGTGCTTGTCCACGTGTCCGTAGTTAAGTGGACCTTGCCACTAACCGCATTGGTGAGGGCGCGTACAATGTTGCGGGAGACGTGGTCGTGCAGGGCTGGGACGGCACATCGGGAAAAGTAGTGGCGACTGGGAACTGAGTAGCGCGGGGCCGCCGCCGCCATCATAGCTTTGAAGGACTCCGTTTCCACAACCCTATACGGCAGCATCTCAAGGCTGATAAATTTGGCTATGTGGACGGTTAACGATTGAGCGTGCGGGTGCGTGGTGGCGTACTTGCGCTTGCGTCCCAACAGTTGCGCTAGCGACGGCTGGACGGTGCGGTGCGAGACATTGCTGGATTGGGCCGAGGACAGCGGAGGTGAGGGTGTGGGTGCAGGCCATGAGACGGTCGTGCCTGTGTCCTGAGAGGGGGGTTGTATCTCAGTGGCAGGTTGGGGCACAGGGGGAGAGGCAGCGGTGCAAACCGGAGGCGGTGAACGGCCTTCGTCCCACCTTGTGGGGTGCTTGGCCATCATATGTCTACGCATGCTGGTGGTGGTCAGGCTGTTGGTGGTGGCTCCCCGGCTGATCTTGGCGCGACAAAGGTTGCACACCACTGTTCGTCGGTCGTCAGGCATCTCGGTGAAAAACTGCCAGACCTTAGAGCACCTCGGCCTCTGCAGGGTGGCATGGCGCGAGGGGGCGCTTTGGGAAACACTTGGTGGATTATTCGGTCTGGCCCTGCCTCTACCCCTGGCCACTGCACTGCCTCTTGCAACCTGCCCTGCTGCTGCCCGTGCCTCCCCCTCGGAAGACCTGTCCTGTGTAGGCGTTGCACACCAGGTGGGGTCAGTCACCTCATCGTCCTGCTGCTCTTCCTCCGAATCCTCTGTGCGCTGCTCCCTCGGACTTACTGCCCTTACTACTACCTCACTGCAAGACAACTGTGTCTCATCGTCATCGTCCTCCTCACCCACAGAAAGTTCTTGAGACAGTTGCCGGAAGTCCCCAGCCTCATCCCCCGGACCCCGGGAACTTTCCAATGGTTGGGCATCAGTGACGATAAACTCCTCTGGTGGTAGAGGAACCACTGCTGCCCAATCTGAGCAGGAGCCCGAGAAAAGTTCCTGGGAGTGTTCCCGCTCCTGAGCAAGTGTCATTGTAGTGGAGTGAGGAGGCTGGGAGGAAGGAGGAGCAGCAGACAGAGGATTCGGATTTGCAGCACTGGACAGCGCAGAACTGTGGGTGGATGATAGCTTGCTCGAAGCACTTTCTGCCATCCAGGACAGGACCTGCTCACACTGCTCATTTTCTAATAAAGGTCTCCCGCGTGGACCCATTAATTGGGCGATGAATGTGGGGACGCCAGAAACGTGCCTCTATCCTAATCGCGCAGCACTCGGCTGCGACACACCTGGATCAGGAGCTCGGCCTGTGCCCACACCCTCACTTGGCCCTCCGCGTCCTCGGCCGCGTCCACATCCTCTAGGCCTACCCCTACCCCTCAGCATGCTGTATTACCAGTGATTTGATTTCCCAGGCAGGAAATAAATTGGCGCAAGCCTGCAGGCCAAATATAATTTTTTCGCTTTTTTGCAAAGGGAGGGCCCCACTGCGGATATTCAATGAACAATACGTTTAATAACTGTGGTGTGGCCCTGAAAAAGTGTCACACAACTTTAGTGTAGCAGAGTTATTAACTCTGGCAGAGCAGGTATTTGCCAGTCAGGAAAGACAATGGCGCAAGCCTGCAGTAAACCGTAGCTGGTTGCGTTTGATTTTTGTACGTTCTCCACGCAACACACACGTACACGGAGACCTTAGGACTGACACAGGCAGGCCAAATATAATTTTTTCGCTTTTTTGCAAAGGGAAGGCCCTACTGCGTATATTCAATGAACAATAACTTTTATAACTGTGGTGTGGCCCTGAAAAAGTGTCACACAACTTTAGTGTAGCAGAGTTATTAACTCTGGCAGAGCAGGTATTTGCCAGTCAGGAAAGACAATGGCGCAAGCCTGCAGTAAACCGTAGCTGGTTGCGTTTGATTTTTGTACGTTCTCCATGCAGCACACACGTACACGGAGACCTTAGGACTGACACAGGCAGGCCAAATATAATTTTTTCGCTTTTTTGCAAAGGGAGGGCCCCACTGCAGATATTCAATGAACAATAACTGTGTTGTGGCCCTGCCTACACAATTCTGTCCCTGTAGTATCAATGGAGGGTGCAATGCTCTGCACAGACGATTTTTTGAAAAAAAAAAAATATGCAACACTGCTAACAGCAGCCAGCACAGTACTGCACACGGTTAAATTTGGCCCTAGAAAGGACCGTTGAGGTTCTTGAAGGCT
The DNA here is from genome assembly GCF_035609145.1 of Eleutherodactylus coqui. NCBI lineage: Eukaryota > Metazoa > Chordata > Amphibia > Anura > Eleutherodactylidae > Eleutherodactylus > Eleutherodactylus coqui. The sequence continues at coordinate 311,025,872 of NC_089839.1, forward strand.
ACACTCACTCCTAACACTCTCCCTGCCTAAGCACCACTTCTGTCCCTAATACCGGGTGCAATGCTCTGCACTGCCGATTTTGAGGAAAAAAAAAAAAATTTCCACTGCTTACAGCAGCCTGCACACACGTAGATGTGGCCCTAAGAAGGACCGTTGGGGTTCTTGAAGCCTACACTCACTACAAACACTCTCCCTACAGCAACTCCAATAGAACAGCACTTTCCCTCACTAACTCACACGGCATCTGAGCCGAGCCGCGGGAGGGGCCGACTTTTATACTCGGGTGACATCTGATCGCCCCAGCCACTCACAGCAGGGGGGTGGTATAGGGCTTGAACGTCACAGGGGGAAGTTGTAATGCCTTCCCTGTCTTTCAATTGGCCAGAAAAGCGCGCTAACTAGAGATGAGCGAACACGTTCGGCTCCGCCCCTTTTTCGCCCGAACACCGAACTTTGCGAACACTTCAGTGTTCGGGCGAAAAAGTTCGGGGGCCGCCGTGGCAGCGCGGGGGGGTGCGGCGGGGAGTGGGGGGGAGAGGGAGAGAGAGAGGGCTCCCCCCTGTTCCCCGCTACTGCCGCCCGCGCCGCCGCGCATCTCCCCGCCCCCCGGCGGCACCCGGACACTTACGCGCGAACACTGCAGTGTTCGGCAAAGCCGGTGTCCGGGTGCGGATGTGTCCGTAACGGACACGTTCGCTCATCCCTAGCGCTAACGTCTCAGAGAGGAAACTGAAAGTAACCAGAACACCGCGTGGTACTCGTTACGAGTAACGAGCATCCTGAACACCCTAATATTCGCACGAATATCAAGCTCGGACGAGTACGTTCGCTCATCTCTAATGTACACCAAACACTTCCAATAGAGGTCCTGCAGATCTTCTTTGCCAAACTAAAACACCTTGTAGCAAGGTTTATCTGGCAGGGGAAAGGACATAGAGTTAGTCATGCAACGCTTATCAAGACAAAAGGGGTGGCGGCATAGGGCTCCCACATTTTGAACTGTATTGGATTGCGTCACACTTGAACCGTATAGTACAGTGGTCCCCAACCTTTTTGGCAACGGGGACCGGCTTCAAGCAAGACCATTTTTACAAGGCCCGGCAGGGTTGGGCGGGACATGGGCGGGGCTTTGGTTATATGGGGCGGGGTTATGAAGGGGGTTGGAGTTTAGTGCATTCTTATTTAATTATGACATTTAGAATGCCCTGGCAGTACACACATAGGGCAGTATAATTTATCCCCCCCCCACCCAGCACACACATAGGGCAGCATATAATTTATCTCCCCCCCAGTAATAGACAGCCCCCACCCCTCAGTAATTAGCAGCTCCTCCCCCTGTAATAAGTAGCCCCCACCCCCAGTAATAAGCACCCCCCAGTAATAAGCAGGTCCCTCCCCCCAGTAATAAGCAGGTCCCCCAGTAATAAGCAGCCCCCCCAGTAGTAAGTAGCCCCCCCAGTAATAACCAGCCCCCCCCTAGTAATAGGCAGCCCCCCATAATATGTAGCCCCCCCCCCCTAATAGGCAGCCCCCCCAGGAGTAAGCAGCCCCCCTCCCAGTAATAGGCAGCCCCCTGAGTAATAGGCAGCCCCCCAACTCATATACTTACCTCCTCCCTGCTGTCAGCGTCGCTCCCTCTCTGCTTGCCCTGACGTCAGTGTGCAGCCGGGAACGCTTCTTCCCCGAGTCCTCTCCTGCGGAACTAATGAGCAGGGGACTCGGGGAAGAAAATCCTGGCTGCACAGACGTCAGTGTGTGCGCCGGGATCAGCGCGATTACCAGCGGGGAGCTGCGGCGCTTTAGTGGTCTGTGGTGTCGGCATGCCGCGGGCCACATAGCACAAGGCAGCGGGCTGGATTCGGCCCGCGGGCCTTGTGTTTAGAGCAAAAGTTCCCTGCGGTGCCGCGGACCGGCGCTAAACACCCAACGGTCTGCTGCCCGGTGGTTGGGGGCCCCTGGTATAGTAGACCTGACCCGCCAAACAAGTCATAAACTCTGGGTGGAGCAGGAACTTCTTTCACTAAACAATGATCAGAAATTATCGCTCTGGTCCGCCCCATATAACAAAGTCAAACTGAAGGAGATCCAAAAGCCTTTCACTTAACTAACCCTACGTTTATGGCATAAATCAAACAAAAAGCATAAGCTAGTACCCCGGATCAGCAGCTGCACTCCATTCCTCACATTACTCCCTAACAAATGTAGAATGCTTAAATAGAAAATCATGAGAGACCCCCATTTACAGGCATTACAGTGGCTCATTAGGGACCACCCGGGAGATACTTTATTCAAAAGCGAAGCCATACATATCATTAGGGATTCTGTTGTGATGCCCTCTCCAGATATTATAGATACAGATCAGAATCTATTATTTTACAAGTTATTTTGGAGTCTCCAACCCGTTAAGAGCCCAATCTATAGAGCCCTGATGTAGAACGAACACAAACCCTCTTTTATCCCCCGTTGGGAGTCTGAATGAAATACCACCTTTACCACAGATGAGGACATCATATGTAGGTCACTCATCCTCCTCCTCCTCCAGGTTCCAAGAATTAAATTACAAAATGGTCTCCAGGTGGTATAAACCCCAGCCCTACTCAGCAAAATAGACCCAGACTTCTCCCCTCTGTGCTGGAGATGCTTAGATGGTATCGGTTCATACACTCATATCTGGTTTTCATGCCCGCTCCTACGACCTTTCTGGGAAGAGATCCAGAGGACACTTGGTCTTATTTTCAAAACTAACATCACCCTTACACCTGATGTGATAGACATGATGATTATTTATAAAATGTCTATCGATTTGTATAACCCAAATGTATTTTGCTGTTGTAATGACTCTAAGCTCTGTGGAGTCTAAAGGACACACACAATCTAATCATAGTATTTGCTAGCCAATGGATGGGTGATGTATTTGCTCTAAAGTACATAGAAGTTGCTCAACCAGTTTCTAAGAGTTAAAGGGCCATAGTGTTATGTGTAGATCTGTGTCCAATACTGAGTGTTTACCTAGCCCCCTTCCACTCCCATCCAGAAGCTAGTTAAACAATGACTTCAGCTACACAGAATCTTCTACAACAAAAAAATTGCTTCAGCCTAAGCACATGTTGATAAGAGTTGCCACATATACAGAACCTGCTTAAGGTTGCCTGCATAGAGGACGAAGTCCATGCTGCATCAACACTTGGAGAGGGTGGGTAGAGAGGTGGGAGATTCTGTATGATCCGACAAATGAGAATCTTATATGTTACTGATGTAATCTGTTGCACGCCCATAAAGGGCGGTTGTCATGTGTTATAATAAAAGGCTTGAGCCTCTATACATTGTAGAGACTCTCCCAGTTTTAGACCAGCATTTGTGTCTGATTCTGGTCGACGATGTGTGCACACAATACTCAATTTGGAAGCGACAAAATACCCCAAAGCCTGCTGGAGAAAACCGTAATCCAGCACACTGAGACCGTGCTCCTAAATATGGATGTTCCAGGCCTCCTAATTAAGTCCAAGTCATTTCTTCCATTTCTCATATATCTAAGAAATGGAAGATGATCTTAATTCCCGGACACTGGAGACACGGCACAGCCACCTCCATCCTGGAATGGTATAATGAGATGGACACTATCTGCTCCTGTGAGAGGATCAGAGCTAGACGAGAAGGAGACTTAGAGAAGTTCACAAATGCCTGAAGACTCCGGTCCACCCCCACAAGTTGTTGATGCCCCCTAATCATTGAGTTTCTCTTATTTCCTCAGTTGATTGCTCTACATTAATGCTTATTCTTTGCAATTTTATATTCCTTTATCTGACGTTTTTCATTGCATTTCCCACAGAGCTGCCATTGTTCCTGTTATGTACGAGATTGATTGTCTTACAATGTGATTACTCCACGTTTGTTGTAACCCCTCCCTTTTCTATCATAATCGAAAAATAAAGTATACAAAAGAAAAGGAAAATTGTAATTTTTTTACTTCTGCTTTGCTTAGAGTCTGTGGGGTCAAAATACGCCGTACACCCCTAGATGAATCACCTTCAAGCAAAATTTCTGTTCTGAAAGCCACCAGCTGCTCCTTACGGCTTGGGCATATGAACATAAAATTAGGGCCACAATGTGTATGTTTCTGAACACAGAACAATCAGGGCGAACCATTTTGGGGTTTAAATCCTCACTTTCATGTGCACTATGGAAAAAATGCGCCTTTAAAATTACATATTTGCAAAAATATCAAATTTTATTTTTTCTCCTCTAAATTCCATTAACTCCTGAAAAAAACTATGGGGTCAAAATACTCCTGACCCCCTCAGTGAGTACATAAAATGGGGTCATTTTTGGGGGTGTCTATCATTCTAACACCTAGGAGCCTTTGTAATCTTGGCTTGGTGCAGGAAAACAAAATGTTCCTCAAAATGTTGATAATCAGTGTTAAATTTGTACGTCACCTAAATGGTTAAAAAAAACACTAAAGTTTTTCAAATGTGCGTCCAGAATAAAGTAAATAGATGAAAATATATATCTTATCAAAAATTTGTACAGTATGTTCGCACATATTTGAGATATTGCAGTTGAAAATGTGAAAAAAAGACAATTTTTTTTCAACATTTTTTCCAATTTTCCCGCTTTTAATAAATTTACACAAATTCTATCAGTCTATTTTTACCACCTAAATGAAGTACAACATGTGGCGAAAAAACAATGTCAGAATCACTGGGATATACAAAACCTTTACGGAGTTATTCTGTGTTAAAGTGATACATGGCAGATTTCCAAAATTTGGCCTGGTCATTAAGGCGCAAACAGGCTGGATTAAAAATCAGATATTGTTTAGCTGACAGCTGATGGTGTCACCTACTTACATTCCCTTTCTGAAGGAAGGTGGCTGGAACCTAAAGTAGCCATACACATTTGAATATCGGCAGCTAAACCCACTGATTTTGGCAACTTTACCCAACTGTCGGCCCATGTAAAAGGGCCATAAATGAGGTAGCTGAACTTCGTCTGATGGCTGGTAAACTCTTCCTATGCTGCAATTTCATCATCACCGTAGGAGGTCATGAGTAAGTTCTGTTACCTCAAATGTGATATAGAACTTGTATTAAAGAGGTTTTCCAGGATATAGAAAAAAACTTTAAAAGGGCTTAAAACGAAAATAAATTGGACATTCACAGCAGCTCCCCCACAAGCGCTGCAGTCCCTCTGCCCACCACACAGAACCCGGAAGAAGCGGCGGGCAAGAACGTGCCGTTCATTATGCATGTGACCGCTCAGCCACTCACCGGCTTCAGCAGTGCTTCTTCTGAAGTGCAGGACACTCCATAGCTGCACACTGACATTGATTATTACCCGATGACATGTTTTCCTTTCCTTGTAGCATCTTCACAATGACTATCTCCCACATATACGGTCGCAGACAAAGGTTTGGAGACGGACACATATCTTGGTTTTCACAAAGTTTGTTTGTTTTTACAGTGGATATAAGAAGTCTACACACCCCTGTTAGAATGCCAGGCTTTTGTGATGTTAGAAAAATCTGACAAAGATGAGTTATTTCAGATTTCCGTTATCTGTGCGATTCCATTGAAAAACAAACTGAAATATTTTAAGGTGGAAAAATAAAAATAAAACTATACATTTGCACCCCCTAAAACTAATACTTTGGTGATGCCCCCTTTGGCTTTATGACGGCATTCACTCTTCTTGTGTCAGTGTCTATCAGCCTGGCTCATCCTGACTTGACAACCTTTGCCCACCTTTCCTTGCAAAAGCTCCAAATCCATCAGATTGTGAGGGCATCTGGTTGTAGCGCCCTCTTCAGGTCACCCACAGATCTTCAGTGGGGTTCACCTGAGCTGTGGCTGGGCCATTCTAAAACTGTAACCTTTCACTGGTGAAGCTGTTCTCTTGGTGATTCGTCCGTCTGCTTTGGGTCGTTGTTGTGCCAAAAGGGGAATTTCCTTTTCATCTTCAGCTTTTTAGCCGAGGCCGGAAGGTTTTGTACCAAAATAGTCTGATATTTGGAAATGTTCATAATTCCCTCCCCTTGACTAAAGCCCCAGTTCCTGCAACAGAGCAGCCCCCCATATAATGCTACCTCGCTGTGGGTTGGGGGTCTTCTGCTGATGGCAGTGTTGGCTTTGTGCCAAACATACCTTCTGGACTTCTGGCCAAGACGTTCCCCCTTGATCCCATCAGACATAACATGTTCTCCACAGACTTCTGGCAGACTTGATGGAGGGTCCAGTAAAACATAGCCGGGCTTGGATGTTTTACTTTGTTAGAAGCTTCAATCTTGTCCCCCACCCCCCCACAGCCCAGAGATATGAAGAATATGGGAGATGGTTGGCACATGCTCTATGTAACCAGTACTGCCAGAATTTCCTTCAGTTCCTTTAATGTTTCTTTCGGCCTCTTGGCATTCTCCCAAATTTTCTTCTGGTCTTTTCATCAATGTTTGAGGGACGTCTGGTTATTGGTGGTGTCACTGTTGTGCCAAATGTAATCCCATGGTACATGTGTTAGGGTTGTGCTGCTGGGATTTGTTGTACTACATGGGTTTCCAGCAGCACAGCTCCACAAGGTGTGGATTGCTCCTGCCAGCTAATCCCCCGGGTCTGCTGCTCATATATACCAGCTCCTCTGCTAGAGGCTGCTGGTCTTTCCTCTGTTTGTTCAGTGTGTTTAGCTGTGAACAGTGTCATGTTCCTGCATATCTGCGCATGTTTCTGTATGTTTGGTGTGAACTGTGTTTTGCTGTGGATCATTTAACATCTAGGATGAGGTAGGTCCCTAGGTTTCAGTGCGGGGTCATCCCTGTCAGGACGATTACCCGGTATACAGGCAGATTTCCTGGGGTTAGTTTTCTTGTTAGAGTAGGGACCCGCGAGACAATGAGGACCCTTGAAGTTAGCTTGCAGGCTTAAATATTTTGGGCAAAATACGAACTAGTACATCATACATTCTATAGTCATTCCGTCTGGCTATGTGTGCAGGTATGCAGGTGAGTGTTTTTTAGCGTTTGTCAGTCGTTGATTTATGTCTGTTTCTTTATGTTCACGAGTATTGAGTTCAGTTCGCAGTTCTGCAGTTCCGTCTGAGTTCGCCTGTCGGCAAGTCGGATTTGCAGTTCTGCAGATCGTTATGCAATGTCTCGGACAGGTCATGGGCCCCCTTCTCCTGACTGACACCTTCCAACAATCAGACCCCTATGACATGCTGTAAGATCTCTATGGATCCTCCTAGAAGAGCCGAACTTTATATGGGGAACCCAGAATCCCTGTAAGTAACGGCAGCGGAGTGCAGACTACTAGTTATCAGGAGGTTAGATGGGATTGGCTAATGCTGAACACAACCGCATCCCCAAATATAAGAGGGTGTGAACACTTATGCAACCATATGATTTAGTTTTTCCAGCCTAAACGATTTCAGTTTGTATTTCAATGGAATCCCACAGATATAAGGGGTCACACGGAGGGGAAATAAATCTGAGATGATTCATCTTTAATATGACAAAAACATGGCATTCCATCAGGGGTGTGTAGACTTTTTATACCCACTGTACAGTAGTGACTGCTGGTGCTATCCAGGACCTGTTTCATGAATTGACCAAATTCAGATGGCAAATAGCCCATTCCCTGTGACAACCAAGTCCAAGCATACTGCTGCCTTTCAAAAGTGAATGCAAACAGATATTGGGAGTTTGGATGCAAAGATGCTTAAAGAAAGCATTCACCAAACCTAGTACACGGAAACAGGAGGCATCTGGTGGAATCTCTCCAACGGTAGTGTGAGAATTCACGGCACACGGGGCATCTTCTTGAATGCTGTTATTTACTGCACAAAGATCACGGACCAACAGAACTGGTCGGGTTTCCATGTTTAGCCACTAGATAAAGACGTATATGCACTGGGGACTGTGTGGGCAGCAGGATCCTCTGATTCACAAAAGCCTTGATTGGGTCCCTTACACCAATAATCTGTTTCAAACTAAGGGGACTCTAGGAACCCGGGGTAGTTTAGCTCCTGGTCTGAGCTTCATGACCACAGGGTGCTGCCTGCTTTATTGGACCCACTGGTCCTCCCTTTCTTGGGCAGACATCTTGGGAGACATCTTGCTCTGGAGGATTACAGACTGCCATCAGAAGGATCAGACTTTCCAAGGTGTTACGGTCTTCAGGTCTTTCCAAGCACAATAGGTCATTCCTTTTGTTCTGAATATTAGCTTTAAACGGGTTGAGCCAAGATTGCAAGTGTAGGGGAGAACTTGCTGGTTTGTGGGGGTCTCACTGCTGAGACCCCTGCTGATCTGCAGAATGGGACTCCCGCATTCCTTCTGCCAGTCACTGTGGGGTCACTTCTTCCCCCACACTAATGTCAGCATGAAAGGAGCACCGGCTGAGCAAGCGCGGTCAGCACTCCATTCATTTCATTGGAGCTGACAGACATCCTCGGGCAGGTGCCGCTCAGGTATCTCCGCAGCCCCATTGAAACTGAATGGAACACTAGTGGTGTAACAAGTACATGGAAACAAACGCAGGTGAGTGACCAATAGAGATCAATGGGCTATTAACATCACGTATTACACATATAACATGTGCTGACAATACGCCTGTGTGAGTGAGCCCTAACACTTCACTTTGCTAAGATCCATCCTGTTGCCTTAGACCAAACGAATAATATGTAAATACTGCAGTTATCTGATAACAGGTTCTTCTATTGTGTAAGACCAAAATAATAGTTAATTAGACCTCGTTATAGAGGTCTTAAATATGCTGGCACAATGTCAATTAATTGAAGGTTACATTTATGGTATATCAATACTGGATCAAAGCTAAAAAATCCATCTGCTTCCCTCCACACCATCATAGAGTTATATGATAAAATATTATTTGCCTGCAGCCACCACTAGGTGGAGCTCACTGCACAGACATGTATCCAGTCACCACTAGAGGGAGCTCACAACATACAGTTGTATACAGTCAGAATTAGGGAGCGCTCATTACATACAGATACATACAGCCACCACTAGAGGGAGCTCCCTACATGCAAAGAGAAATAGACACAAGTAGAGGGAGCTCACTACATACAGATACATCACAGAAGGGGAAATAAAAAATTAAAAACAATCACAGAAAATGGCCGTTACTTACTGACTGAGAAGTGCATATAGATGCATCCTCTCACCATGCAGGTAGCTGACTACCAAATGGAGGAGCAAATAAACCGATAAAACAACCACTCACACTGCCTCTTGATAATGAGGGGGGTGGCTGCTTGGCGTATACTCCCACACTCCCACCCACGGGTGGTCAATGCATTCCTATGGGGCGCGGATCCGCGTGCGGGAAAAACGCTGCGGATTTTAATTCTTATTTTCGCCATGGACATGAGGCCTTAAAGGGGTTGTCCCGCGATAGCAAGTGGGGTTAAGCACTTCTGTATGGCCATATTAATACACTTTGTAATATACATCGTGTATTAAATATTTGCCATACAGAAGTTATACACTTACCCCCTCCGGTGCTGACGTCCCCGTCTCCATGGCGCCGACCAAAGCCGCCTTTTCCCTGGATTAGACGCGCTTGCGTTGAAGGGGCAGCTCCGGCGTGCTCGCGCTGCACAGGTCTTCTGCGCAAGCGCGTCTAATTCACGGAGAAGGCGGCTTTGGTCGGCGCCATGGAGATGGGGACGCCAGCACCGGAGGGGGTAAGTGTATAACTTCTGTATGGCCAATATTTAATGCACGATGTATATTACAAAGTGCATTAATATGGCCATACAGAAGTGTATAACCCCACTTGCTATCGCGGGACAACCCCTTTAAAGTCACAGATACCAACCATAGCACTAGATCCTGCTTTAGCTCCCTTGACATCTGTGCATGTGATGTATGGGCCTTCCAACTACACACCACCACACACAATCTGCGGGAATACCTGCAACCAATAATAATCACCAAACAGGACCGACCTGCCAACCGCTGCAACTCCCTCCATGTGATCTGCCTTCATACATAATGTCTGACTAATTAAACCCATAAACTACACACCCCTGACATTGTCAATTAGAACAACCATCACAATGCTATCAACTGAATACCTAAAAACTCCAACCGAGTACATGGCTATACCATTTTTCCAATTAGCCAGCGGCACCCCAAAATCCTCCATCCTGACCACATGCCCTCTGAAACTTGTGCCCCCCTCCTTACCCTGATGCCTCATAACCAACAATCATCTAAGTAGTGTATTATACCAACATCAGGGGATTCCTTCCTCCCACCTACTCTAACAATGAGGATAGTCCTAAATAATAGCAGGATGCCTTAGATCCCATCGGTAACGCCAAACCGGAAACCAAAGGATTAACACCCCAACCAATAAGAAGTTATCCCAATACTGGATCACATGACCTAAGTGCCATAATAAAGCCAATGTAGTCACATGATGATTATCTTACTGCCAGCAGCTCAGGAGCCTCAGCATTCAGAGACCACTGCTTGGGGTAAGATAGATGATAAATCACTGAGAGGAGATAGACTCCGTCTGTGGCATCACCCTTAAAGGGGACAACCTCAAAGGGGGGTATCAAAATGACCGGCAACTCTGCCCTCATCTGTGTGCTTAGCAATTTAACTACCTCAGGATCATAAACAACTGAAATTAACTTATTAACCCCTTCCAGCTGAGTCCCTTTAACTCATGCACATATAAGCCGTACCGGGAGCCTTCTTTAATGAAGCGGGCCTACTTCCAATATGAGAGCCTCGCTGGAGTCTTGCCCTATTGTAGGAAATTCTCTATTTCCTGGATGCAAGGAATTTGTACTGATTTCTGCCTAAAACAACCATAAATGGATGAGACCGGCCCAATATGAGCCCTCATGTCAGTACCCGCACCTCTCCATTACCTCGATCCCATAAATGTAACCACACATCCAGGTAGTGAGGCGCCCCAAGGATGTCCAACAACCACCTAACTAGTTACACCGAGGTAGTGAGGCCCCCCCTAAGGATGTCTAACAACCACCTAACTAGTTACACCGAGGTAGTGAGGCACCCCAACGATGTTTAACAACCACCTAACTAGTTACACCAAGGTAGTGAGGCGCCCCAAGGATGTGTGACAACCACATAACTAGTTACATCGTGGTAATGAGGCGCCCCAAGGATGTCCAACAACCACCTAACTAGTTACACCGAGGTAGTGAGACGCCCCAAGGATGTCTAACAACCACCTACCTAGTTACACTGAGGTAGTGAGGCGCCCCAAGGATGTCTAACAATCAGCTAGCTAGTTACACCGAGGTAGTGAGGCACCCCAAGGATGTGTGACCACCACCTAACTAGTTACACCGCGGTAGTGAGGCGCCCCAAGGATGTCTAACAACCAGCTAGCTAGTTACACCGAGGTAGTGAGGCACCCCAAGGATGTCTAACAACCACCTAACTAGTTACACCGAGGTAGTGAGGCGCCCCAAAGATGTCTAACAACCACCTAACTAGTTACCCCGAGGTAGTGAGGCGCCTCAAGGATGTCTAACAACCACCTAACTAGTTACACCGAGGTAGTGAGGCGCCTCAAGGATGTCTAACAACCACCTAACTAGTTACACCGAGGTAGTGAGGCGCCCCAAGGATGTCTAAAAACCACCTAACTAGTTACACCGAGGAAACACCAACATCCCGGTAACCATTATTAACCATCTCTGTTCCTCTGGTCATCATTGGATTCTGATTCTTTATATGAAATTAACAGTTATAAAATAGCAAGTAATTATAAACCAAAACTAATTAACAGCAGCAGCCGCTTCAACCACAGACTGCATACAGTGGTTACCTCACAGCTGACAGTCTGCATACAGTGGTTACCTCACAGCTGACAGGCTGCATACAGTGGTTACCTCAGAGCTGACAGTCTGCATACAGTGGTTACCTCAGAGCTGACAGTCTGCATACAGAGGTTACCTCACAGCTGACAGTCTTCATACAGTGGTTACCTCAGAGCTGACAGTCTGCATACAGTGGTTACCTCAAAGCTAATTGCCTGCATACAGTGGTTACCTCACAGCTGACTGCCTGCATACAGTGGTTACCTCAGAGCTGACAGTCTGCATACAGTGGTTACCTCAGAGCTGACAGTCTGCATACAGTGGTTACCTCACAGCTGACAGTCTGCATACAGTGGTTACCTCAAAGCTGACTGCCTGCATACAGTGGTTACCTCACAGCTGACTGCCTGCATACAGTGGTTACCTCAGAGCTTACAGTCTGCATACAGTGGTTACCTCAGAGCTGACAGTCTGCATACGGTGGTTACCTCACAGCTGACAGTCTGCATACAGTGGTTACCTCACAGCTGAGAGTCGGCATACAGTAGTTACCTCACAACTGACAGTCTGCATACAGTGGTTACCTCACAGCTGACAGTCTGCATACAGTGGTTACCACACAGCTGACAGTCTGCATACAGTGGTTACCTCAGAGCTGACAGTCTGCATACAGTGGTTACCTCACAGCTGACAGTCTGCATACAGTGGTTACCTCACAGCTGACAGTCTGCATACAGTGGTTACCTCAGAGCTGACAGTCTGCATACAGTGGTTACCTCACAGCTGACAGTCTGCATACAGTGGTTACCTCACAGCTGACAGTCTGCATACAGTGGTTACCTCACAGATGACAGTCTGCATACAGTGGTTACCTCACAGCTGACAGTCTGCATACAGTGGTTACCTCAGAGCTGACAGTCTGCATACAGTGGTTACCTCACAGCTGACCGTCTGCATACAGTGGTTACCTCACAGCTGACCGTCTGTATACAGTGATTACCTTACAGCTGACTCACTGCATACAGTGGTTACCTCACAGCTGACAGTCTGCATACAGTGGTTACCTCAGAGCTGACAGTCTCCTGTAGCGCTCATTTACCTCAGCTCAGACATGATACCATTAATAAAACAAAATTGTTAAGCAGACATACCTTCCCCCTCATCACCCTGACTCGCCCTTTCTTTACAGCCTAGTAAGGGTTAACACTAACACATTTAAAACTGACAAATCTCCTTTAGGGGGCGCTCACACGGTGGCCCCGATGCCCAGCACTTCGTGAGCAAAAGCCAGGAGCAGAGAGAAAGCATAATGGAAAGATTCACATGTCTTCCCTATAATGGACCCGCTCCTGGCTCCGGCTCACTAAAAACCAAACACAAAATCCACCGTGCGAGATCGCTCCCTGTTGGTACACAAGCTAAATCCTTCTATACAAAGGTGCCAGTAACCAGGGGTATCACCTGGTTACCGGGGGTCTCACCAACTTGTAGAGCTTCAGCTGTATGCTGCGCCTCCAGCAGCACAGGACTTGGCAGAGGTGCCGTCGCCATCTTGTAGAGCTTCACCTGTACCCTGCACCTGCAGGAGCACTGGACTTGGTGTTGTCATCTGGTGGGCACTGTTTCTCCTGGCATTGTCATCTGCTGGGCACTGTTCCTGCTGGTGTTGGCATCTGCTGGGCACTGTTCCCGCTGCCAGGATTCAGTCACCTCCGATCAGATAAAGGTAAAGGCAGCCTCTACGTCCGCTTCACTGGTGGTTCTCTACTGACAAGTCCTCCTCAGATACAAGCGTTCATACGATGTCCTCTGCCTGTTCTGCTCCTCCTGGCCGACGCTTCTGACAAGTCCTAAGCTGAAGCGCAGGGGATTCCAGACATCTGTGCAGCTATTCCTGACCGTCCGCTTCATCCTCGCTGATGATCAGCCGCTGCAGAAGGTCCTCCATCTTCACAGAGGATCTGAAGCTGTGACAGGAATTGTGAGGGGAGCTGACAGGAACAGGGAGCTGTCACCTGGATGCTGCATGCTGCTTTCTCTCCAGATGATGATGGCCCACATCTCTGCACCTCCATATCTCACTGCTGCTCCTCTCAGCTTGTTCCTCTGGGCCAATCACCAGCCACTGTCAGGCCACCAGATTCTGCCTGCCAACCACAGGCATTTCCCGCCATTTTTCTTCAGCCAATCAGCTGCTCCTGCCAACCAGTCCATCACTGGGCAGAACTCACTCTCTGCCATCTCATCTGACCCAGTAATGACCTTTGTAACATATCATAGTTAACCAGAAAACCTCCTCCATAGAAGGTGACATATCATCCATCCATCGTGTACATATGCTCCCCGATCCCATGAGGCTCCATAGAAGGTGACATATCATCCATCCATCATGTACATAAAGCTCCCAGATCCCATGAGGCTCCATAGAGGGTGACATATCATCCATCCATCATGTACATAAAGCTCCCAGATCCCATGAGGCTCCATAGAAGGTGACATATCATCCATCCATCATGTACAGAAAGCTCCCAGATCCCATGAGGCTCCATAGAGAGTGACATATCATCCATCCATCATGTACATAAAGCTCCCAGATCCCATGAGGCTCCATAGAAGGTGACATATCATCCATCCATCATGTACATAAAGCTCCCAGATCCCATGAGGCTCCATAGAGAGTGACATATCATCCATCCATCATGTACATAAAGCTCCCAGATCCCATGAGGCTCCATAGAGAGTGACATATCATCCATCCATCATGTACATAAAGCTCCCAGATCCCATGAGGCTCCATAGAGAGTGACATATCATCCATCCATCATGTACATAAAGCTCCCAGATCCCATGAGGCTCCATAGAGAGTGACATATCATCCATCCATCATGTGCATAAAGCTCCTAGATCCCATGAGGCTCCATAGAGAGTGACATATCATCCATCTATCATGTACATAAAGCTCCCAGATCCCATGAGGCTTCATAGAAGGTGACATATCATCCATCCATCATGTACATAAAGCTCCCAGATCCCATGAGGCTCCATAGAGAGTGACATATCATCCATCCATCATGTACATAAAGCTCCCAGATCCCATGAGGCTCCATAGAAGGTGACATATCATCCATCCATCATGTACATAAAGCTCCCAGATCCCATGAGGCTCCATAGAGAGTGACATATCATCCATCCATCATGTACATAAAGCTCCCAGATCCCATGAGGTTCCATAGAGGGGGACATATCATCCATCCATCATGTACATAAAGCTCCCAGATCCCATGAGGCTCCATAGAGGGTGACATATCATCCATCCATCATGTACATAAAGCTCCCAGATCCCATGAGGCTCCATAGAAGGTGACATATCATTCATCCATTATGTACATAAAGCTCCCAGATCCCATGAGGCTCCATAGAAGGTGACATATCATCCATCCATCATGTACATAAAGATCCCAGATCCCATGAGGCTTTCCCCCTAACTGTCCCTCAAGCCTTACATTGGTCATGAAAAAGTTAAAGTTATCTTGTTGAAAGTGGATAAATATCTGCATGGTGGTTGGGGTGGCATCCACCGCTGGACCCTCACAATTGTGAAAATGGGGTCCTGTGTACCCCATAATAAATGGAGCAGGGGTCAAGCATGAACTCTACCACTCCATTCATTTTAATGGGTCTGCCAGTGATAGCTGGCTTGGCCGCCGCTCCAGTCACTCGGTGGGACATGGGACTCCTGAACAATGGGCGTCCCAGCGGTGGGATATTTATCCCCTATCCTGTCACATGCTGCCCCTTCCTGGGACTTTACTATTCACTGTAATAAAAAAATGTTTGATATCACTCATGTTCGGTTTTTAAGTTTTTTTACTTTTTTACATGTTTGGATTTAGGGCAGCATGAAATGAGCTTATGCGTAAACGGTCTGGAGGAGTTCCTCTTGCTGCGGCTTTGTGCAGTTTTTCACACACCCGCCAAGACTTCTATGAGTCCCCGGCTGCTTTGTGCATGCAATCACTGCAAACCAAAATATAAACTCTCGGGCAACATTCACACCACACTGGCAGGAACCTCCTGCAGTGCAAAGAAAAAAAAAAACAAGAAGGGAAACTTCTGAAGATAAACTAAACTGAAAATAAATCAGACAGAAATCAGACAAAAATGAAGCCTATTATTGTAAATGGAGTATTCACACGGGGGATTTTTGAATAAAACGAATAGTCTGAAGAAAAGAAATTGCAGCATGTCCTATTGTGTTGTAATTTTCAGACAAAAGTCTTCTGGACCCTCCAGAGTCCACTGTTGGCCATGTTTTTGGGAGATGGAAGCCATCCGGTGAGTGCAGTGCCGCCACATTCAGGGCGACCTTGTAAACTGACAGAACGTGGTCAACGAAGCCTTGTAGAACATTGGACAAACATTAGCACCAGAACCCTCCATAGGGCACGACATGGGAAGGGTTATCATGGACGAGCGGCTGCACAGAGCATCACAGCAGTGAATGCCCAGAGGGCGCCTGCGATGGGGCTTGAAGCAACGGACTGTAAGTGAGTGCAAGCAAGTGTTGTGGACAGATAAATCACAGGACATCATCTTCCGATCAGAGGGCGGCACTTGGGTGTAGCGGTTGGCTGTAGAGTGGTTTCTACATGACTGCATCGTCCCAACAATGAAGTTCGGAGGAGGTTCTGTTATGGTGTGGGGTATTTCTGTTGGGAAGGACTGGTCCCATTGGTTATAGTGAAGTTCCCCCTCTACACCAATGGGTACGGAGACATCCCGGACAATGTGGCATCACCTCCCCTGTGGTAATACTCTGGTACAGCTCCGTGTCTCCACCAACATGACGAGCACCATGTCATAAGGCACGCAGTGTGGAGGAGCAGAACGTCTGCAGACTTAATTGGCCGCTCAAAGTCCGGAACTCAATCCCATGGAGAATGCTGAATTATAATGACGTATTCGTGCACACCCAGCACACCTATCATCCCCCACATCACTATCCGAAGCTCTCCTCGAGGAAATCTCTCCACATGTATATTGGAATTTGGTGGAAAGTGGCCGTGGAGGGTGACTGCAGTCATTGAAGCCAAAGGCGGCCAACACCGGATTGAGAATTGTGAATAAAATCAAATTTCATCACCTTCTGTGTGTCTAGTACTTCAGTCAACATAGTGTATAAGGGGCATCGGACCCTGTATATAGGATCAAGGTTCCATCTGCGGATAAACCAACTAGATCCCCAAATATAACAGAATAAGTGTTTGCTCACACCACATCCAGCCTACTGGACGCCAGGAATCTCTCCAGATGTATAAGCCAAACGTATGACCCACTATATGCTATAGCAAATACTACATGCAGTCCATGCTAAGCTTTGCTGTGATTCATGTACTCACCCCGACCTCTGACGTTCCTTACATATTGCACATGGAGATTAAAAAGCAGAGGCAAGGCGCAGCCCTATTTAGCATTGCAAAAAACACAAGTGAATCGGCTTTTATCTCATTAGGTAAGATGCCAGCAGATGCCGACAGAAAGTGAGATATTCATTCCTATCCACAATTACACGTCCGCCCTGCTGGAAAGTCAGATCAACCCAGGTATTCCTTTTGTTCTAGATAAAAAACAAAGGCGGAACAAGGCAAAAGAAGGCAAAACAAGCCAGAACAAGGCGGAACAAGGCAAAACAAGGCAGAACAAGGCAGAACAAGGCAGAACAAGGCAGAACAAGGCAAAACAAGGCAGAACAAGGCAAAACAAGGCAGAACAAGGCAAAACAAGGCAGAACAAGGCAGAACAAGGCAGAACAAGGCAAAACAAGCCAGAACAAGGCAGAACAAGGCAGAACAAGGCAGAACAAGGCAAAACAAGGCAGAACAAGGCAAAACAAGGCGGAACAAGGCAGAACCAGGCAGAACAAGGCAAAACAAGGCAAAACAAGGTAGAACAAAGCAAAACAAGGCTAAACAAGGCAGAACAAGGCAAAACAAGGCAGAACAAGGCAGAAAAAGGCAGAACAAAGCAGAACAAGGCTAAACAAGGCAGAACAAGGCAAAACAAGGCAGAACAAGGCAGAAAAAGGCAGAACAAGGCAGAACAAGGCAAAACAAGGCAGAACAAGGCAAAACAAGGCAGAACAAGGCAAAACAAGGCAGAACAAGGCAAAACAAGGCAGAACAAGGCAGAACAAAGCAGAACAAGGCTAAACAAGGCAGAACAAGGCAAAACAAGGCAGAACAAGGCAGAACAAGGCAAAACAAGGCAGAACAAGGCAAAACAAGGCGGAACAAGGCAGAACCAGGCAGAACAAGGCAAAACAAGGCAGAACAAGGTAGAACAAAGCAGAACAAGGCTAAACAAGGCAGAACAAGGCAGAAAAAGGCAAAACAAGGCAGAACAAGGCAGAACAAGGCAGACCAAGGCAAAACAAGGCAAAACAAGGCAGAACAAGGCAGAACAAAGCAGAACAAGGCTAAACAAGGCAGAACAAGGCAAAACAAGGCAGAACAAGGCAGAAAAAGGCAGAACAAAGCAGAACAAGGCAGAACAAGGCAAAACACGGCAGAACAAGGCAGAACAAGGCAGAGCAAGGCAGAACAAAGCAGAACAAGGCTAAACAAGGCAGAACAAGGCAAAACAAGGCAGAACAAGGCAGAAAAAGGCAGAACAAAGCAGAACAAGGCAGAACAAGGCAAAACACGGCAGAACAAGGCAGAACAAGGCAGAACAAGGCAGAACAAGGCAGACCAAGGCAAAACAAGGCAAAACAAGGCAAAACAAGGCAAAACAAGGCAGAACAAGGCAGAAAAAGGCAGAACAAAGCAGAACAAGGCTAAACAAGGCAGAACAAGGCAGAACAAGGCAGAACAAGGCAGAACAAGGCAAAACAAGGCAGAACAAGGCAGAAAAAGGCAAAACAAGGCAGAACAAGGCAGAACAAGGCGGAACAAGGCAGAACCAGGCAGAATCAGGCAAAACAAGGCAGAACAAGGCAGAACAAGGCAGAACCAGGCAAAACAAGGCAGAACAAGGCAGAACAAGGCAGAACAAGGCAGAACAAGGCAGAACAAGGCAAAACAAGGCGGAACAAGGCAGAACCAGGCAGAATCAGGCAAAACAAGGCAGAACAAGGCAGAACAAGGCAGAACAAGGCAGAACAAGGCAGAACCAGGCAAAACAAGGCAGAACAAGGCAAAACAAGGCAAAACAAGGCAAAACAAGGCAGAACAAGGCAGAACAAGGCGGAACAAGGCGGAACAAGGCGGAACAAGGCAGAACAAGGCAAAACACGGCAAAACAGAGCAGAACAAGGCTAAACAAGGCAGAACCAGGCAGAATCAGGCAAAACAAGGCAGAACAAGGCGGGACCAGGCAGAACAAGGCAAAACAAGGCAGAACAAGGCAGAACAAGGCAAAACAAGGCAGAACAAGGCAGAGCAAGGCAGAACAAGGCAGAACAAGGCAGAACAAGGCAGAACAAGGCAGAACAAGGCAAAACAAGGCAGAACAGAGCAGAACAAGGCTAAACAAGGCGGAACAAGGCGGAACAAGGCAGAATCAGGCAGAATCAGGCAAAACAAGGCAGAACAAGGCGGGACCAGGCAGAACAAGGCAAAACAAGGCAGAACAAGGCAGAACAAGGCAAAGCAAGGCAGAACAAGGCAGAACAAGGCAGAGCAAGGCAGAACAAGGCAGAACAAGGCAAAACAAGGCAGAACAAGGCAGAACAAGGCACAACAAGGCACAACAAGGCAGAACAAGGCACAACAAGGCAGAACAATGCAAAACAAAGCAGAACCAGGCAGAATCAGGCAAAACAAGGCAAAACAAGGCAGAACAATGCAGAACAAGGCAGAACAAGGCAAAACAAGGCAGAGCAAGGCAAAACAAGGCAGAACCAGGCAGAATCAGGCAAAACAATGCAAAACAAGGCAGAACAAGGCAGAACAAGGCAAAACAAGGCAGAGCAAGGCAAAACAAGGCAGAGCAAGGCAAAACAAGGCAGAGCAAGGCAAAACAAGGCAAAACAAGGCAGAGCAAGGCAAAACAAGGCAAAACAAGGCAGAGCAAGGCAAAACAAGGCAAAACAAGGCAGAGCAAGGCAAAACAAGGCAAAACAAGGCAGAGCAAGGCAAAACAAGGCAGAGCAAGGCAAAACAAGGCAAAACAAGGCAAAACAAGGCAAAACAAGGCAGAGCAAGGCAAAACAAGGCAGAGCAAGGCAAAACAAGGCAGAACAAGGCACAACAAGGCAGAACAAGGCAGAATCAGGCAAAACAAGGCAGAACAAGGCAGAACAAGGCAAAACAAGGCACAGCAAGGCAAAACAAGGCTAAACAAGGCAGAACAAGGCTAAACAAGGCTAAACAAGGCAAAACAAGGCAAAACAAGGCGGAACAATGCTAAACAAGGCAAAACAAGGCAGAACAGGGCAAAACAAGGCAGAACAAGGCAAAACAAGGCAGAACCAGGCAAAACAAGGCAGAACAAGGCAGAACCAGGCAAAACAAGGCAGAACAAGGCAGAACCAGGCAAAACAAGGCAGAACAAGGCAGAACAAGGCAAAACAAGGCAGAACAAGGCTGAACAAGGCAGAACAAGGCAGAGCAAGGCAGAACAAGGCAGAACAAGGCAAAACAAGGCAGAACAAGGCAGAACAAGGCAGAACAAGGCAGAACAAGGCACAACAAGGCACAACAAGGCAGAACAAGGCAAAACAAAGCAGAACCAGGCAGAATCAGGCAAAACAAGGCAAAACAAGGCAGAACAATGCAGAACAAGGCAGAACAAGGCAAAACAAGGCAGAGCAAGGCAAAACAAGGCAGAACCAGGCAGAATCAGGCAAAACAATGCAAAACAAGGCAGAACCAGGCAAAACAAGGCAGAGCAAGGCAAAACAAGGCAGAGCAAGGCAAAACAAGGCAAAACAAGGCAGAGCAAGGCAAAACAAGGCAAAACAAGGCAGAGCAAGGCAAAACAAGGCAAAACAAGGCAAAACAAGGCAGAGCAAGGCAAAACAAGGCAAAACAAGGCAGAGCAAGGCAAAACAAGGCAAAACAAGGCAAAACAAGGCAAAACAAGGCAGAGCAAGGCAAAACAAGGCAAAACAAGGCAGAGCAAGGCAAAACAAGGCAGAACAAGGCACAACAAGGCAGAACAAGGCAGAATCAGGCAAAACAAGGCAAAAAAAAACCAGACCAAGGCAGAACAAGGCAAAACAAGGCAGAGCAAGGCAAAACAAGGCAGAACAAGGCACAACAAGGCAGAACAAGGCAGAATCAGGCAAAACAAGGCAAAACAAGGCAGAACAAGGCAAAACAAGGCTAAACAAGGCAGAACAAGGCTAAACAAGGCTAAACAAGGCTAAACAAGGCAAAACAAGGCAAAACAAGGCGGAACAAGGCTAAACAAGGCAAAACAAGGCAGAACAAGGCAAAACAAGGCAGAACCAGGCAAAACAAGGCAGAACAAGGCAGAACCAGGCAAAACAAGGCAGAACAAGGCAGAACCAGGCAAAACAAGGCAGAACAAGGCAGAACAAGGCAAAACAAGGCAGAACAAGGCTGAACAAGGCAAAACAAGGCAGAACAAGGCTGAACAAGGCAGACCAAGTCAGAACAAGGCAAAACAAGGCATAACAAGGCAAAACAAGGCAGAACCAGGCAAAACAAGGCAGAACAAGGCAGAACCAGGCAAAACAAGGCAGAACCAGGCAAAACAAGGCAGACCAAGGCAGAACAAGGCAAAACAAGGCAGAACAAGGCAGACCAAGGCAGAACAAGGCAAAACAAGGCAGAACCAGGCAAAACAAGGCAGAACAAGGCAGAACAAGGCAAAACAAGGCAGAACAAGGCTGAACAAGGCAGACCAAGTCAGAACAAGGCAAAACAAGGCATAACAAGGCAAAACAAGGCAGAACCAGGCAAAACAAGGCAGAACAAGGCAGAACCAGGCAAAACAAGGCAGAACCAGGCAAAACAAGGCAGAACAAGGCAAAACAAGGCAGAACAAGGCAGACCAAGGCAGAACAAGGCAAAACAAGGCAGAACAAGGCAAAACAAGGCAGAACAAGGCAGAACAAGGCAGAACAAGGCAAAACAAGGCAGAACAAGGCAGAACAAGGCAAAACAAGGCAGAACAAGGCAGGCACTAAACCCCAGTTTTTAGATTTTCTCAATTTTTTAAAGCAATAACTTTTTTTATATTCCGGTTGATGCGACCGGATGAGGGTTTGTTTGTTGTGTGGTGAGCTGTAGTTTTTATTGGCACCCTCTTTGGGTACATATAATGTAACGCATAACTTTTATAAATTTTTTTGGAGTGTAGGGAAATTAAAAACAACATTTCTACCACTGTTTTTTGGGGGTTTATTTTACAGCATTAATCATGCAGCATGAATGACATGACATTTTTTTTCCCGTGGGTCGGTACTATTACGACAATACTAAAAGTATATTTTTTTTAGGTTTTTCCACTTTTGCAGAATTGAACATTTTGGATTTTTTTTCTTTTGCATCTTTGCATTGAAAGTCCTATAACATTTTTATTTCCCATGGACAGAGCTCTGAGAGGGCTTATTGTTTGCGTGACGTGCTGCAGTTTTTACTGGTACTATATTAGGGCTCAGTCACACGGGCACCGATCCGCCCGTGATAATGCACAATAAGACGGCCACACTGCAGGTGCGGACGACTCTCTGCACTGGCCAGCAGAAAGAACACATGGCCGGCAATGGAGCCGGTCATGCAGAGAGTTGTCCACACGCGGTGCGGCCGTCTTATCATGCAGTAACACGGGCAAATCAGCGCCCGTGTGACTGAACCATTAGGGTACATATAGCTTTGTTTTAATCAGTTTTAGCGCGCCTTCACACTGGCAAGAAAATCGGGTGATTTTCTTGCGCTGCAAGAGGGAGTGAAAACCCATGATTATGAAACCAATGAATTTCAATGGTTTCATTCTCATTTGAGGTGTTTTTGCTCCTGCGATGCTGCGTGAAAAAAAATCATAGCATGCCGATTCTTTTTGCAATATCGCCCACTGTTTCCAATAGAGCCGGCTGCAGCAGCGCCTACCCCATTGATGGGAGAAGATTGCGATCCCCTGCCGCAGCTGTGACAGCTGCAGCAGGGGATTCCTTCAGCTTCACAGGGATGCAAGGCTGTCACATCCAGGGGTTTAACTTAACCTTGTCCGCCGGCCCCATTGAGAACATGAGAACATCACGATCTCCTGCCAGTAATTCTTTCATCCCTGAGGGGAGTCCCCTCATCACTGTGATAGCAGCGGCAAGGTGTTCAGTGATGAGGGGACTCTGGAATGAAGGAATCCCCTAGAGGATTGTTCTCTAATTGCTTTCAATGGGGCTGATGCTGCTGCTGCCCCATTAAAAGCAATGGCAATAAGGGATAGCCCGAAGTGATGCAAGGCTATATTCACATGAAAACACCTGGAATCCAGGGGTCTTTAGAATGCTTGTGAGACCAATATTGGGCCATGAATCATAACCCGATATCACTCTCACCAGTGTGCAGGAACCCTTATAGTGTTTTTTGGGGGGGAAATGAAAAAAAAAGAATTTTGTCACCGTTTCTTCTTTTTTTTTAGTATTTGCTGTGCCGAAAAAAAGTGTGTTCAATTTACTGTACAGGTTGCTAGGGATGTGTTGATACATAAGCATTTTTAAAAAAAAAATATTTTTAAAAAGGAATAGGGTAAAAGGCGCGAAAAAATTACCTTTTTTTTTACAGTTTAAAAATTTTTTAAAAAAATGTATGTCCCTGTAAGAGAGTTGAATCTGCAATTCTGTGATCACTCTGAAAATGCATTGCAAAACCACCGTATTATCGTTCCCTTTGTGAACCCTTTACATGCCACAATCAACATTGATCAGAAGGGGTTAACTGTGGGGATCGGTGTTCTCACCGATTTCTGCTGTTGCAGTGGGAGGCTGGCTGTCAGTCACAGCCGGCTCCTGCTGCAGACGTGGAGGGCTACATTCTGAGTCCGTGTCAACCATTACATGTAATTACTGTACATGTTCTTTTACGGGAAGTGTTTCCCAGCCAGGATGTACATTTACATCCTGGGGCGGGAAGGGGTTAATATACCTAACATACACCCCTGACAGGCTTGGGCACAACTCACATCAGACACCACACAGACACCCGCCCGTGCCCCATCCACTACCTGGGCAGCCCGCACATTGATGTGCCTTTACATATCGACATTGAACATGCAGTAAGTTGTTTTTCTGCGGAGCCCATGAATACCCGGCACTGAACACACTTACTGATTACTTTTTCATCTCATTGTTTTCCAGACAAACACACAAGGCTTTAATAAAAACAATAAATATACAAATAAATATATGGCTTTATCCTGAATACAGCAATAGTGGAAATAATCTCCTTAAGAATACGACAATTAAGGAATTGATTAGGCTCATAAGAATAAACCAAAGCGGCAGAACTCGTTTAACCCCTTCGGGACCAGAGAATCTAAATTATAAATCCAAAAAGTTTCTTTTTGATGCGATGTCTTTTTTCCAGCAGCTTCATCACTGCCTGCAGTTTCCTCCAAAGCCTTATGTCCCATTTCAAAAAGTGTCTTGGTTTCTCTTTCACCATAAAACTTACCACCATCATGGTGATAAGTGAGGTTAGGGTAGTGTAGTGACCCAGAGCACCATCCTGGTCCCCTCCATAAATGTCATACATGTTCTGTGTCATGTCAATGGACTGTGCAAACCTGTCTTGTCATTTTCTGTATGTGTATTGCACAGCTGTAGCATCTAAAGGGTTAACTCTCATAGAATCCTTGCCTGTCAGCTCTGTCTGCTGAATGTGTCTATTCTCTTGTGTCATGTGGTACAAGTGAGGGTATAAATGTGAGTGTCTGACAGCGGGAAAGGAGTTTCATCTTCAGTAGGAGAGAGTGCTAACACAGAGCCGCATGGAAGCACCTTCAGCTTCCATGTAGGTAAAGATGGAGGAAGAAGAGCGACATCCGTAACATTTGGAGTGTGGATGTGAGGAGTGAGTCCCAGCAGTAGAGAGAGAGAGAGCAACTCCCAACTTCCTAAAGACAGGTACCCATTCACAAAACAAACGTTTTTCCTGTACAGCCATCCGGCACGTCCGGCATTAGGATCACCACACAGAGGTACTTGATTGTGACACCCACACGTATACTGTGCAGGGTGTATCTAGGCTAAGCCGTCTCCTTGAGTAATTGTCTGCCAGAGTGTTTGTGGAGTGACCCCCTATTCCCCTTCCTCCTCCGGGTTGCTCCAAATCTAGGACAGATAGATAATGTGGACTATAGGGCCGTATTCATCCTGTGTATCCTCACTACCTCTGAGCTATAGCCTGTCAGTATGTAAAGTGAATTGTACCCGTAATACCTGTTGTTCGAGTTCTTTCTTAGTATATACACATAAAGGAGAGGTAGATTCTCCTCAGTATATACACATAAAGGAGAGGTAGATTCTCCCCAGTATATACACAGAGGTGAGGTAGGTTCTCCTCAGTATATACACATAGAGGTGAGGTAGATTCTCCTCAGTATATACACACAGAGGTGAGGTAGATTCTCCTCAGTATATACACATAAAGGAGAGGTAGATTCTCCTCAGTATATACACATAGAGGTGACGTAGATTCTCCTTAGTATATACACATAGAGGTGAGGTAGATTCTCCTTAGTATATACACATAGAGGTGAGGTAGATTCTCCTCAGTATATACACATAGAGCTGAGGTAGATTCTCCTCAGTATATACACATAGCGGTGAAGTAGATTCTCCTTAGTATATACACATAGGGTTAGGTAGATTCTCCTCATAATATACACATAGAGGTGAAGTAGATTCCCCTCAGTATATACACATGGAGGTGAGGTAGATTCTCCTCAGTATATACACATAGAGGTGAGGTAGATTCTCCTCAGTATATACACATAGAGGTGAGGTAGATTCTCCTCAGTATATACACATAGAGGTGAGGTAGATTCTCCTCAGTATATACGCATGGAGGTGAGGTAGATTCTCCTCAGTATATACACATAGAGGTCAGGTAGATTCTCCTCAGTACATACACATGGAGGTGAGGTAGACTCTCCTCAGTATATACGCATGGAGGTGAGGTAGATTCTCCCCAGTATATACACATAGAGGTCAGGTAGATTCTCCTCAGTACATACACATAGAGGTGAGGTAGATTCTTCTCAGTATGTACACGTAGAGGTGAGGTAGATTCTCCTCAGTATATACACATAGAGGTGAGGTAGATTCTCCCCAGTATATACACACAGAGGTGAGGTAGATTCTCCTCAGTATACACACATAGAGGTGAGGTAGATTCCCCGCAGTATATACACAAAGAGGTGAGGTAGATTCTCCTCAGTATATATAGGGTGGTCCTTATTTTTCAACTATTTAAAAATTTAGCTCCCACCCCCCTATCTCGTTTCAATTAAGGGAAAAACAATGTATGCCAAATTTTAGCTCAGACAGACACCTGTGAGGCGACCCTCATCGACCATGGAGTTTGGAAATTTTCGCCCAGAAACTTATGTTTTCTGTTCAAAATTATTTTTTAGTTATCATATTTATAATTATTTGTAAGCACTAAGAAAGGAAATTAATGCGAAATGGAAATTTTCTTATTTAATTAGCATTGCTAAGTTAAGCCGGTGCTACAATTGATTTAACATTCAGTTGTGTTATGCGTGAATTAGGTTATGTAATGTTATGCTGGGTGGATGCATTCATACATTCAGGATATACCTGTTGCAAGATCCATTTCAGTTATCTCAAAGTGAAAAGAACTCTTTAAGGCGGCCTGCAGACTGGCAGAAATTCCGCCACTGGAAGCCTGCATAGAATTGCGTTTACAAACACAATCCTATGCAGACGGCCGCGGTTTGGCCATGCAAAATCTCGCGCGGCAAACAAACCGCGGCATGTTCTATTTCCGTGGCAGTATATACACATAGAGGTGAGGTAGATTCTCCTCAGTATATACACATAGAGGTGAGCTAGATTCCCCTCAGTATATATACACAGAGGTCAGGTAGATTGTCCTCAGTATATACACATAGAGGTTAGGTAGATTCTTCTCAGTATGTACACGTAGAGGTGAGGTAGATTCTCCTCAGTATATACACATAGAGGTGAGGTAGATTCTCCCCAGTGTATACACATAGAGGTGGGGTAGATTCTCCTCAGTATATACACATAGAGGTGAGGTAGATTCTCCCCAGTGTATACACATAGAGGTGGGGTAGATTCTCCTCAGTATATACACATAGAGGTTAGGTAGATTCTTCTCAGTATGTACACGTAGAGGTGAGGTAGATTCTCCCCAGTATATACACATAGAGGTGAGGTAGATTCTCCCCAGTATATACACATAGAGGGGAGGTAGATTCTCCCCAGTATATACACATAGAGGGGAGGTAGATTCTCCTCAGTATATACACATAGAGGTGAAGTAGATTCTCCTCAGTATATACACATAGAGGTGAGGTAGATTCTCCTCAGTATATACACATAGAGGTGAGGTAGATTCTCCCCAGTATATACACATAGAGGGGAGGTAGATTCTCCTCAGTATATACACATAGAGGGGAGGTAGATTCTCCTCAGTATAAGAATCATTTCCTGTAGGCTTTATGCTTTCTGAGAAAAAAAAACTCTCTCATATGTCAGGGATTTTCTACTCAGTATTTTATGCTTAGGAATGAATATTAAAGTTGTGACCCCTTAACTTTTCTTATTTAGGACATAAAGAATGGTTTTGCCAAATTTCAAATTTGTACGACACCGGGAAGTTAGAGAATTAAATTAGGTACATTACATAGGGGGTCATTTACTTTTGCACTTGGAATTGAATAATCAAGTTGCGACCCTTTACCTATCATGTTTAGTACCTTAAGAATGCTCCTGCCAAATTTCATGTTTGTCTGACACCGGGAAGTTAGAGAATTAGTGGTGAATCAGTCAGCCAATGTGGTCTTCCACTTGTGTATATATATATATATATATATATATATATATATATATATATATATATATATATATGAACTGCATGTGGGAAAGATTGGGCAGCACCTCTCTTCCTGCTGTATTTTTCAGACTCCTGCACTATAGCGCGGTGTTTGTGGCGAGCGCAGTTGCACATAAGGCAATGTGTTTTTGCCCTCAGGGCTCAGTCTCACGGGGATTTCTATGAGTGTATAACAGCTGTGTTTGTGATTCGCATCTATATAGACCCAATGCTTTGCAATGGGAGCAGTCACATGTGGGACTTTTTCATGCGCACAAACACATGCAGCGAAAATTATAGAACATAACAATTCGCAGAATGCATGTAACTGCGTTCTGCGCCAAATTGTCGTGTTCTGTGTATGTGCGCTCAATGAGGCCGGCGGCAACAGCGCCGACCACATTGAGAACATATACTAAAGATCGTTCTCCACTACCACAGCTGTCACAGTTGTGGCAGAGGAGAACGATGTTCTCCCATTGAATTCAATGGAGCCAGCAATACAGCCGGCTCCATTAAAAGCAATGGGCTGCTGGCAAGCGCTGTATTAATTTTCGGGAAAGGGCTTCAAATATAAGCCCTTCCCTGAAAACCATCTTAAAAAGTTTAAACAATAAAAAATCTATACTCACCTCTCTGCAGCTGCCGGGGCTCAGCCGTGTCCAGCCAGCTCTTCTCCTGAACTGCTTTCAGTAGTATTCAGCAGGCGGGGATTTAAAATCCCCGCCTGCTGAATGGGCTGCCTCTGATTGGCTGAGCACTGTGACCAATCAGAGGCAGCTCTCAGCTATTGAATGACAGCTGAGAGCTGCCTCTGATTGGTCCCAGCACTCAGCCAATCAGAGGCAACACTCACTGGCGCATTCATGAATTCATGAGTCCCGGCAGCTTCAGAGAGGTGAGTATAGATTTTTTTCAATTTTTTACACTTTTGTAGGATGGTTTTCAGGGAAGGGCTTATATTTTAAGTCCTTCCCCGAAAATTATAACAGCGCTTGCCGTCAGCCCATTGCTTTTAATGGAGCCGGCTGTGGCAGAGGATAGCGGGCAGTGCTCTTTTTGTCCGTACAAACGCCCGTGTGACCGAGCCTTTTGGGCGGATAAACGCTGCTAGCAGCGTTTTTTTCCGCAGTATGGCCCGCTTAGGTCACGCAATTTTTTTCAGCGCATCAGTTATGCGCACAAAAAAAAATCGTGTGACAAAACGCCCGTGTAGCTGAGCCCTCAGGCTGTATTTACACAAGCGAGCTTTGTGCTTTGCGAGATGTACAAACCTTGCAGGGCAATCACCCCCATTGTTTTCAATGGGTCTATTTAGATGTATGATTTTTCTCTCGCAGTGAAGCAGAGATCTCGCCCGTTCTTCCCCAGTGTAATGCGTACGCGAGTGCAATGCGAGGTCTCCCATTGAAAACAAATGGGAAGCACTTGCCGATCCTCCAACACGGCTGAAAGCCAAACCGACGGGCATCCATGGGTGCATCACATGTTCATGGCCCGATATCCAGCTTTCTTGTGAAATCTTGGATGAACCACTGGCAGAACGTGTTCTTCTTCTTGCAGTGTAATAATGGTAAGCTATTCATTTGGCTCTCATTTATCTTCTGCCGCTGTCAAATGTTTATGTAGTAACCTGGCTGTGCGGGGGAGGGGACTAATGAGGGAATTATTTTCTTCTATATGGCTGAGACGTAAACACATGGGGAGAAAATAACTGCAATCAAAACTGTTTCATAAGTTTTTAGGGAGCGCCCAATTTTTGTCATCTCTTTTTGGCGTTAGGGAAAAATAAACCATCGATAGATATTTGCATAATGTTTTTGTGCGCATGAAATTCACATCTGTAAAACATGACAAAGCTATTGATTAGGTACATTACATAGGGGGTCACTTACTTTTGCACTTAGAATTGAATAATCAAGTTGTGACCCCTTTATTTATCATATTTTGGACCTTAGGGCTTATTCACATGAGCGTATATCGGCCGGCCATGAAAATGGCCATTCGATATACACTACCATGTGATGTGTGGGGCGGCGTATATGCCGTCAGGCAGGGGGAGGCAGCCCTTCCATTCCCCTCACTGACTCTCTGCAAGAGGAGGAGGCGGAACGGGGTGGGAGCTAGTGTGCTGAGCTCTCGCCACCCTCCGTCCCTTGCCGCTGTTTACAATGGCAGGGACGGGGAGGAGCTTAGCTCTGCCCCCATCCCAGGCCTTCCATTGCAAACAGCGGCAAGGGGCGGAGAGGAGAAATAGGTGATTATACCTACCCGATAATTGGGTTTCCAGGAGTCTCCACGACAGCACCACCTGAGATAGCCTTCTCCTGGTTGGACAGGAACACACCGAGAGGTTAAAAAGCTCCCCCCTCTCCCACCTTCCTCAGTGGTTTCTAAAAAATTGCCGGGGTTGGAGCTTAACCTAAATCTTTACCTAACTGGTATTTTAACCTATATTTTTCCTAAGGGAAATTATATTTCATACATTTTTCCTAGTATTTCTTTAAATAAATATATATATATATATCCTTTTTTGGGGCGGGGGGAGGGGAATGTATGGGTGCTGTCGTGGAGACTCTTGGAAACCCGATTATCAAGTAGGTATAATCACCTATTTCCCCATTTATCTCCACGACAGCACCACCTAAGATGTACCAACTAAAATTTATCTAGGGTGGGATTGCCGCGGGGAGGACCTTGCGGCCAAAGGCCATGTCCTCGTCCTGCTGCCTCTTTACCCTATAATGCTTAACAAAAGTGTGCGGCTTCTTCCAAACTGCGGCCTTGCATATCTGCTCAACGGATGCTGAACTATGCTGGGCCCATGAAGACGCTACTGCCCTTGTGGAGTGGGCTTTAAGAACCGAAGGGACTTTTTTTCCCCAGGGCCCTATAGGATTCCTTAATGGCCAGGCGGACCCACCTGGCTATGGAGCTTTTTGCCGCCTTGTTCCCTTTGTTTTGGCCAAAGAAGTGGACGAACAGGTTGTTTTCCCGCCTCCAGTGACTTGTGGTGTCAGTGTAGCTCAGGACCGCTCTCCTGACGTCCAGGCAGTTTAGGGTTTTTTCTCCCTCGTCTTTAGGTTTATTGAAGAATGAGGGGATTACTATATTCTGAGCTCTATGGAAGGGTGACACCACCTTCAGCATAAAGGCTGGGTCTGTTTTGAACACTAACATGGTGTCGGTGATTTTAAGGAACGGGTGTTGGAAAGATAGGGCCTGTAGTTCACTAACCCATCTTGCTGAGGTAATGGCCACGAGGAAGACTGTTTTAATCGTGAGCATTTTTATTGAAAGTGCTTCGATCGGTTCAAAGGGATCTGCTGACATAGCCTTCAGAACACAATTTAGATTCCAGTCCGGAAATATATTTGTGGGCCTGGGTCGTAACCTATCTGCTGCTGTCAGGAATCTGCTAATCCACCTGCTCTCTGATAACTCGGTGTCAAATAGAGCACTAAGGGCCACGACCTGAACTCTTAGGGTGCTTGGGGAGAGGCCCATATCCAGGCCCTCCTGCAAGAAAATCAAAATCAAATCAAATCATGGTATTTGTATAGCGCCAACTTATTCCGCAGCGCTTTCAGGTAATTATTACTTATTACCCCCCACCAAGCTGGGTTCTCATTTTACCGACCTCGGAAGGATGGAAGGCTGAGTCAACCTTGAGCCGGCTACCTGATTCATGCGGGGATCGAACTTGCAACCACACGAGGCTCTAAAGAACTCCAGGATTAAGGGGATGCCCGGAAAGGAGACGGGGAATCTCTTCCCTGCCTCCATGAGATAAACCTCTTCCAGACTTTTTGATAGATAAGGTTGGTTGTTTTCTTCCTACTTGACATTAGGGTCTCGATTACTTTCTCAGAGAACCCTCTTCCTCTCAGTGTGGATTCCTCAAGATCCAGGCTGCTAGGTGGAGTTTGTCTATATTCGGGTAGCTCAGAGGTCCCTGTGTCAGTAGATCCGCCTGGGCAGGGAAGAGGACTGGGTCCTGGATGCTCAGAGCTTTTAGAAGACCGAACCAGCTCCTCCTTGGCCAGAAAGGGGGCCACCAGAATCAGTGTGCATATCTGTGATCTGAAGTATTGCAACACTCTTGGAATTAACGGTATTGGAGGAAAGGCATACACAAGGTTTTTTCCCCAATTCTGGCTTAGGGCGTCTACCACTATTGTCTGGTCCCCTGGCCTGAGGGAGAAGAAGTTCTTCACCTTGGCGTTCTCCTTGGTTGCAAACAGGGGTCCCCACCTGTCCGTCAGGATTCTGAACGCCCCCTGAGATAGAGACCATTCTCTTGGGTCTATACGTCTTCTGCTGAGGAAATCTGCCCTGTGGTTCAGCGATCCTTTTAGATGTGTTGCCGAGATTGAGAGGACTCGGCCCTCTGCCCAGCAGAAGATTTTTTGCAAGATGCTCTGTAGGGCTGGTGACCTTGTACCCCATTGGCGCCGAATGTGGGCAACCGCCGTGGTGTTGTCCGACAGGATCTTTATGTGCTGATTTTTTACTGAGTCCCCCAGGTGTTGGAGGGCCTTCCAAACTCCCTGGAGTTCTCTGTACTTTGATGATTGACCTCTTATCTCATGCGGCCAGGGACCCTGTAGAAGTTTGTCTCCCATGTGCGCCCCCCACCCCCAGGCACTTGTGTCTGTCGTGACGTTTGTGGCTGGGTTCTGTATCCAGTGGACTCCCCTTCGCAGGTTCGCTGGGGATGTCCACCAAAGCAGAGATATTTTCACTGAGTTTTTGATGCGCATCTTTGTTCCTAATGAGGACTGTCTCCTGTCCCAGGCTGAAAGGACTGCGATCTGCAGGGGTCTGGTATGCGCTTAGGCCCATGCTACCCCAGGGATGCACCTCTGGGATGTCAGGCTTCCTAGGAGGACATGGCCTCCCGGACTGTACATGACCGCCTCCACAGAAAGGTCTTGACTAGCTGAAGGATCTTCTGTATTTTTATCTCGGGAAGAAATGAGCATTGAGTCTCCGAGTCGAGCGTTATGCCCAGGAATACCTTTTCTCTGCTGGGATCTAAGCTGGATTTCTTCCAGTTTATTATCCATCCTAGGAATTGGAGCAGATCGAGCACCGTCGCCAGGTGTTCCGCTAAGAGCTCTCTGGACCCTGCTACAATCAGGATGTCATCCAGATAAGGTATTATTAGGATTGATCTTTGCCTTAGGTAGGCTGCTACCTCTGCCATGATTTTTGTAAAAATTCGAGTGCTGAGGAAATCCCGAAGGGAAGGCATCTGAACTGAAGATGACTTGTTCTTCTGCCCATGTCTAGTGTGAACCTCAGGTACTTCTGAGAATCCCTGTGGATCGGCACATGAAAGTACGCATCCTTTAGATCTATAAACGCCATATAGGCTCCCTTTGGTATCAGCTTCACTGTTTACTCCATCTTGAACTTTTGATATGTGATAAAGGCGTTCAGGGGCTTAAAGTTTATTATCATGCGTGACTTTCCGCATGGTTTCCCTATCAGGACGAGTCTGGAGTAGTGACCCCAGGTCTCTTCATTTTAAGGTACAAAGGATACTGTGTTTGAATGTAGTAGGTGCCGACGCTCTGTTGGAGTAGGCGTAGTTGTTGTACTGAGCCTCCTGTGGTAATGTATTTCCTTCTGGGGAGGGACACCAGCTCTATTTGGTATCCCTGACGTAGGACCTCTGGGATCCATGAGCCCTTGCAAAGTTCCCCAGCCTCGCCCCCACTGGGATGGTGTCAGGGTTTCTATCTTGTTGGATCCCCCTGGTGGGGGTTGAAGAGGAAATTTCTCCCTCTAGCCCCCTTGAGGTAACTCCAGCGGCCTGTCTTGCCCTTGCCCCTATATGACTCGGGCTGTTGCGCTGGGGCCCGAAAAAAGGTCTTCCCCTTCCGTTGCTTCTCCTCTGGGAACCCCTTCTTCCTGTCGGATGCCTTCTCGAGAATTTTGTCGAGATCTGGGCCGAAGAGAAACTGGCCATGGAATGGAAGCAAGCACAATTTGTTCTTTGAGGCTAAATCACCCGACCAGGACATTAGCCATAAAACTCTTCTGGCTGAATAGAACAGGGTTGTCGCCTTTCCTGAGAGCTTTACCGTCTCCGCCAACGTGTCTGCCAAAAAGGTTGTGGCCATCTTTGGGATAGGGAGAGAGTTTATAATTTGCTCCCTTGGTGTTTTGTTAGTTATATGGAGCTCCAGCTGCTCCAGCCACACTCCTAGGGTCCTGGCTACACATGTGGCTGTGACCCCCGGTCTGAATATACTAGCTGCTGACTCCCAAGATCTTCTCAGAAGGCCCTCAGCCTTCTGATCCATTGGATCCCTTAGTTTTGTGGCGTCCTCGAAGGGCAGAGTTGTTCTTTTAGCCACCTTGGCCACCGGGACATCCACTCTGGGTATTTCCTCCCAGCTTGCGCACACTTCTTCTTCAAACGGGTATCGTCTTTTAACCCCCCTAGAGGAGAAGGATCCCGCATTGGGCTTTTTCGATTCCTTCTGAAGGTATGTCTGTGTCTTTCCCCTAGTCCCCCGAAAATCTCGTCCTGTATAGTACGTGGCTCTCTGGGTTCCTCCATTTTGAGTGTAGCCCTGACTGACTTAATGAGGTCTGCTAAGTCTTCCTGATGAAA
Organism: Eleutherodactylus coqui; assembly: GCF_035609145.1. Classification (NCBI taxonomy): domain Eukaryota; kingdom Metazoa; phylum Chordata; class Amphibia; order Anura; family Eleutherodactylidae; genus Eleutherodactylus; species Eleutherodactylus coqui. The sequence goes on from NC_089839.1 coordinate 311,060,372, forward strand.
TAGATATTTCTTGTAATCCTCTTCATCTGAGGACCCTTCGGGTGCTGGTTCTTCCAGCTCTGTCCCGATCAAGCTTCTTTCGGAGTCCAAATATTCTTCCGGGCTATACGCCCTTTTGTGGCGCTTAGCCCTGGATGCCCCCGCTGGTGGCGCTATTTGTGATGTCAGAGCTGACCGAACCTCCTCCTTGACCAGCTTCCTGACATATTCTAGGAATTCCCCTGATTCCTCTTTAACCAGCCTGGCTATGCATGCCTTGCATAAAGGCCTCTCGTATGTACCTGGCAGTCTCGATCTGCACTCTGCGCATTTTTGGGGTTTCATTCTGGGAGGGACAACTTTTTTATCCCCCTGGAAGACAAACAGAGTTTTTTTATGTTAAGGATGCAACATTCCAAACATTATACAGCGGATTTTGCATAAACTTTTTTACCCCACTGGCTCCTTACGGCCCCCGCTGTAGCTGAAGATTCAGCGATGGCTAGTGCTGGAGCACTCATCTGTCAACCAGTGCTGCAGACACCTTGGAGCAATACAAGCCAGCCTAATGGCAATGGCTTACTTGTTCGAGTTGATCTTCTCTCAGGTTCCTTTATAAAGCTTTTCAAATTTGGCGCCTCCGTGCCAAGTCCCGCCCCTTCTGACGCTCGTAAAAGGGACTCAGAGAGCGCCCCTGTACATAGGACCATGTACAGCCGACGGAAGAGGAGAGCTGAGGCCTCCGCTTTGCACCCCCCATGGGCCGCTGCGGGAGGAACCTGGCCCGGGGGAACCACCCCATGTGGCGTCCCGGTAGCAGCTCGTCTGGAAGGGAGGACAGGCTGACCCACTGCCCTCCGATCCGCCTGTAAGTATCTTCATGTTGGCGTCTCCACCAGCACCTCTCAGGGATCCTGCCTCCTGGCGGGACAGGAAGACACTGAGGAAGGTGGGAGAGGGGGGAGCTTTTTAACCTCTCGGTGTGTTCCTGTCGAACTAGGAGGAGGCTATCTCAGGTGGTGCTGTCGTGGAGAGAACTGGGGAAATGTCTTTGGTGGTAAAGCCCCTTTAAGAAATGTTGCATTGAAGTAGACAGTTAGCAGCATAACTAAGGTAGCTGCAAGTATCAGCATGTCCACCATCATGACAGCTGCAGTCAGAAACTTTAGGTTATCAATTAATTCAGACAGAAGACCATTCAAGGGGGGGGGGGGTTGCAGTAAATAAGAGGAAAAACAGGGAGGACGGGTCAGGGTGGGCAGAGTCTGGAGGGCATGAGGGGTGCTAGTCATCGGCTGGGGAGTATCAGGACCGGGATGGAAACATTTATTAGATGCAATTTTGTTGGCCAATTAACAAATGCAAATGAGGTTCTAAAGAAATAAAAATGGATTTAGTGAATGCTGTTTATATGAGATGTCAGTAACACAATGGCCTTCATTATACAGCTCCCGCATCCACCTGTCATGCCTCACATTCTTCTCTATTACTCATATAACCCATTAAAATAAGCAATTACCCAAAATAAGAGATCAGCCTTCCAGGAAAGAGATTGTGCTGCCCTTACCTGCTGGCATCAGTCACCACTTGGTCCAACCCCCTTTAATATAGTCCCTGCCATCTTTAATGTCTGTCACTGGTCTGTGCCCGAATAGAGAGGATTGACCTGGGAGAGTTGAAGAGAGAAGAGCAGGTAAGTGGCCACAGCAGATTCATTCATTGGAAAACTTCATGTTTTTTGTCATTTTTCCAATCACATCACACACTTTTTTTGCATATATATACAGTATGCCATAAATGTCGGCTAGATGCAGATCCTGCCTATATGGCATCTATATGAATAATAGCTTCAAGTTAGCCAATGCAAAACCTGTAACTGGGCTCCCTATATGGAGAGAAGCAGTTTGCAGCATGCTGTGAACTGCCTGCCGTGAGCGGAGAATTGCAATGTGGCGCTTGTGGACAGGGGGAAACGCTTTCCATAACAACACTATGGAAAGTTTCAGAGTTTGTGATTTGCCAGCAGGGGCCTCAAGGTAATTTATTTATTACCCCCACCAAGCTCAGTGCTCATTTTCCTGGGTAATGGGAGTAATACCTTGAGCTTGCTATCTGAACCACATGGCAATTGAACCTACAACCTTCAAGTCATAAGTGAGAGCTTAACACTCTGCACCACACAGGGCTCCCATATTGTGTAGGAACACAGCCCATTGTTTTTAATGGGTTCATATGAATGAATATATTGGAATCTAATTCTTCTGATGGTCGCGATTTTTGGGTGATTTTTGACGCGACTACATAGCTGCGTCTATATGCTTGTGGCAGTATTGTCAGATAGCAATATAGATGTTACTTGCATGAGAAAAGGACCTATTATTTTCTATGTGTTTATAAACATGAGTAAGTTTTCTTTTGGACTGAAGGCTCTTCACACGGCTGCAGGCATTTTTATTTTTTCTCGGCTGCGCCGTAAGATTGCATGCACAGCTGTTTTTCCGTGCTCACGCCAGTGTATTCTTGCCCATTCACACGGCCGGGAGTGATGGGGGTCTTTTTGCGAAAAAATACGTGCACCCTGGAAAACCCTTGCTCTGCAAAAATCCTCGGGTGCCTTCCAATGCCTATATAGAGGCACCTGTAAGCTTTTCGCAGTGTTGGACGCTGCTAAAATGCCTACCCTCCCGTTTCGTTATCCAGCACCCATAGGAGTCTATGGGAGACGCCGCTGTATGTTGGGCAAAGATTGTTCCAGAACTATCTTTTTGCCCACCGTATATGCGTCAGCTTGTATTTCGGTCGTGTATGTTCCCTTTTTCATGGTCCAACGTATTTACGCGACAAATATTTGCCCGTGTGAAATGATGCATTGGAAGCCAATGCCTCTGATGGTCGCGTATATCGGTCGGCCGTAAAAACACACTGTTTATGTGCTCGTGTGAAAGAGCCCTGAGTCTGAGATAGAAAAGTCGCAGCATTTCTATTTCCGGGCTTTATTGCCCATTATTTCCTATGGGAGTAAAAAAAATAATAATAATAATTGCATCGCACTTCTATGCCATGTGATGTGTATGCCAGTGTGATGCCATTTTTACCACTGTAAGTTTTGGAACAAATTGAGATTATTTATGTGTTTTTCTAGTAAGAAAAAAAAAATTTGCAGGTTTAGAAGTGCAATATTTCTCCGACTGATATTGTACCCACCCCTGTAAATACAGCCCTACTAAGGATGCAATGTAAATAATAAGCAGTAGATACAGTTTTTGTAACTCCTGCCAAGATGGCGGCCTGTGTATTTCATAAATCCTCATACATTTTCCTGCTGGCACCACTTCTATAAGCTGTAATAAAGTATTACATACGTTTTTATTTTAATTTATGTAAGTTTTTTTTTGACAATAACTCCTGACCAGGGAAGTCAACAGAAGGGTCTGGGGTGGAGACAGAGGGATTTGCAGAAGACCAAGGGGTCTGGAAAAGACAGAGAAGTCTGGTGGAGGAATCAAAGGGGTTTCGAGGAGACAGAGCAGTCTAGAGGAGGGCAGAGTAATTTGGAGGAGGATAGAGGTCTGGAGGAAAACAAAGAAGCCTGGAGGGGAAAGAGTGGTCTGGAGGAAACAGAGGGGTCTACAAAGGACAGAGAAGTCTGGAGGGGACAAAAGAACCTGGAAGAGGCAGAGGAATCTGAAAGAGACAGGAGTATGGAGGCTACAGAGTAGTCTAGAGGAGACAGAAGAGTCTGGAGGCAACATGGTAGCCCGGAGAGGAAAGAGGAGTCTCAAGGAGACAGAGGAGATGGAGGAGACAGCAATGTGGAGGCAACAAAGTAACTATAGGAGAGAAAGGAGTGTGGAGAAGAAAGAGGTGTCTGAATTAGGAGAAAGGAATATAGAGGAGGATAAAGGTGTCTGGAGGAGACAGAGGTATTTGCCGATCCTGGGTCACCGTCGGGCGGGGGGAGACAGTTTAGCTCTGATAAACTACCTCCCCCTTTCCACCCCCTCGCTGGCTCTCCACAAGGGGAAAAGGGCAGGAGCTAGCGTGCTAAGCTCCTGCCCCCTCTCCACTCCCTCCCGATTGCCAGCAATGGTAGGGGGCAAGACGTCCTGCCCCCTCCCATTGCAAACAGCCAGCAATGGGCGGAGAGGAGGAGGGAAGGGGTGGGAGTTTAGCAGACATGTGAGCTGTTACAGTATTGCGGCCGGCAGATAGTTCCTGAACTATCTTTTCTGGCCGGCATAAAAACGCCCGAATGTGCACTGTATGCGCTATCTTGGCTGGCTGGGCGCTTTTACGCCATGGGAATAAGCCCATCTGAACTGATGCATTGTACACCAATGCATAAGATGGGTAGCGTATATCAACCGGGCGTGAAAGCCTGTGAAGGTTCATGTGAGTTTTTACACAATGCGCAGACACTGTTCAGAAGTTTAGGCACTTGCTTTTGTACTTGTGAGTGTCTGTAGTTGACCGCTGCAGAAGGCAGCAGTAGTCACCATCAGGTTGGGGTTGAAGCGGCCTTCATGTCTGTTTTCCATGTTAGCAATCAATGTCCTGGTGGAATCTGTCCCCATGTTCATCACTCACATCACCCAAAAAACACAGATGAGAATGTAGGAAATTAATTTTGAGCGACATTCGGCAGCCGAGTTGCTGATCCGCTGCTAACATGTTGCTTACAAGTTCAGCGTAGTTGTCAGCCCGATGGTTGCCAAGCAAGTTTTGCACAGCTAGCACAAATGCAACCCGAGCGGCGAGTTCAAGGTTGCTAAATTTGGATCTGAGTTTATCATCACGCATTAATTAGTGGATTTCAGGACCGACCAAAATTCCTGCTTTTAGTTTGGCTTCCGTTTCAGTTTTTCCAAACTTGTCCTTCAGATACTGTAAACCATTTCCAGAATGACCCATAGCCACGACAATCAGGTCCAGCTTAATGTGAAGTGGTGGAAGGGGCACTATCATTGTATCAACCAGTGATGCATGTAGCACATTGTATCCGCCAGCAGTGCGCTCAGCTCCGGACGGCCGCTGCGGCACTTTGTAACAATCACTCACAAGCAGAAGTAACTATTTTTTACTTGTTCTCATTTTAAAAATCCAGCAAATTGGCCGTGCAGAAATAGCCGTCCGCGTGATGAGCTTTCGGTTCACACCAAATCATAGGCACAGCAAACGCCATTGCCGTCCTCTCGCCATGGAGCCGCTGTGAGGCCCGAGTAGCACACGGTGCAGCAGATGTCAGGCGCCCATCTTTTGTCTTAATCTTCAACTTTACACCCAAAATAATACTTGTAAGCAATCTTCACTCTTTGCCCGATATTGCACTTGCCCATGTGAGGGAGATGAGCGGCGTAACTAAAGGGAATGCAGGGGATGCTGTTGCACCCAGGCCCAGGAGCCCTAAGCTAAGCCCCTGTGAGCGGGCATTCACCGGCTGATAGAGAACCAGGGAGCGGGATTCAGCTGAAACAATAGCATCAGCTGTATCCCGCTGTGAATCCCTGACAAGGCTCATCGTCATCGTCAGCACGCTAAAAGATCAGTGATCGCGATTCCTTAAGGAAAACTGCACGACGCCAGCGCGGTTAGACATAATGATTATTGCTCAAAAGACGGCTTTGAGCGATTTCTGAGCGATAATCGTTATGTCTAAATGGGTCTTTCCAACCCCTGTGAAATAGCTGCTTACCATAAAATGAATCCAGTCTGTCGACGAGCTCAGGAACTCACAGATTTAATAATAATAATCTTTATTTATATAGCGCCAACATATTCCGCAGCGCTTACAATACACATCGAAAGGAAAGAACACATCGATTACATGAAGTAATCAATTGATGGAGACAGTAGCGGTGCGGGTCCTGCTCCAATGAGCTTACATTCTACGAATAGTGGGCTGATACAGAAGGTAAAGGGGCTGGAGATGTGCAGGGTATGGCGGGGTGGAGATGTGCCCGTAATGGCGGGCTGGAGATGTGCACAGTATGGCGAGGTGGAGAGTGAGGGATGCTATACACATAGACAATGGTCAGGCCGTATAGTGGCGGAATCGGGATGACTGCAGGAGCCAGATGATTACGGCTTCCAGGAACTGCAGTCAGTAGGACAGGGATCATGTTATCAGGCGGAGTACAGAGGGGTTTGGTTTAGGGGATATGGTATGCCTCCCTGAAAAGGTGCATTTTTAGAGCACGCCTGAATTTTAGTGTCAGTGATTGCCCAGATATTTTTTGGTAGCGCGTTCCAGAGGACCGGTGCTGCTCTGGAGAAGTCTTGGAGGCGGGAATGAGAGGTTTGAATTAAAGGGGCACTCAGTCTGATTTCATTAGCAGAGCGGAGGGCGCGGGCTGGGTGGTGAATTGAGATGAGGGAGGCAATATAGGGGGGCGCTGCGCTGTGGATGGCTTTGTGGATGAGGGTAGTGGGTTTAAATTGTATTCTGTATTTGACGGGCAGCCAGTGCAGTGACCGGCACAGGGCAGAGGCGTCTGAGTAGTGGCTGGACAGGAAGATGTGCCTGGCTGCCGCATTCAGGATGGATTGGAGGGGGTAGAGTCTGGTGCGGGGGAGGCTGATCAGCAGTGAGTTGCAATAATTAAGCTGAGAGTGGATGAGGGCGACAGTGAGCATTTTTAGCGTGTCCGCGGTGAGAAAAGGGCGGATTCTTGAAATGTTCTTGAGGTGCAGCTGACATGTTCGGGCCAGAGACTGAATGTAGGGGGTGAAGGAGAGATTGGAGTCGAATATGACCCCAAGGCAGCGGGCGTGCTGGGAGTTATGGTGCCACACACTGAGATACAAAGTAATAAAAGTCTATTTCCCCTTAGAACCTTTTCAGCTTCGGTTCTCATTTCTCTGTCCATCCGGGATGTCTGATCATTCAGCAACTGTCTAATCTTATTCATTCTGAATTAGAAATTCTACTAATAGTCCATTTAATGCATGAATCTTTCCTCGTGTGTTCTGCATAAAGTGTAATAGAGGACGTCTTTTTCCCCACAGTGTGACTGGGACGCCAGCGCCGGCTTCAGGATGGGCAGACGCATCTCCCCGAGGCTGTGGCTGTACCTTATGCTTCTGGCAGGTAAGGAACAGATATGGAGCGAGTCTATGCTAATTAATATGGAAATATTTCTTGGTATGTGGAAATGAAAATGCATTTTCATATCAAAGGCATAGCAGGTATAAAAATGGATATTTATTCTAAAGGGATTAACCTGATTGTAATTTGGCAGCAATACATGAAGCTATAACAGTGAGAACATGAATGACAGCAAAGACATATCAGAAGTATTATTGTGAAAACTAATTAAAAGTTCTAAATATAAATAGAATACTAATCCTATATTTAGGATTTTAATTAGTTCTCACAATAACTCCTCTGATATGTAATTTTATATATATATATATATATATATATAAAATTTTCTGAATAAAATGTTAAATCACTGTGTACATACATTACTTATCCTGTACTGATCCTGAGTTACATCCTGTATTATACTGCAGAGCTGCACTCACTATTCTGCTGGTGGAGTCACCGTGTACATCCATTACTTATCCTGTACTGATCCTGAGTTACATCCTGTATTATACTCCAGGGCTGCACTCACTATTCTGCTGGTGGAGTCACTGTGTGCATACATTACTTTTCCTGTACTGATCCTGAGTTACATCCGGTATTATACTCCAGAGCTGCACTCACTATTCTGCTGGTGGAGTCACTGTGTATGTACATTACTTATCCTGTACTGCTCCTGAGTTACATCCTGTATTATACTCCAGAGCTGCACTCACTATTCTGCTGGTGGAGTCACTGTATACATGCATCACTTATCCTGTACTGCTCCTGAGTTACATCCTGTATTATACTCCAGAGCTGCACTCACTATTCTGCTGGTGGAGTCACTGTATACATGCATCACTTATCCTGTACTGACCCTGAGTTACATCCTGTATTATACTCCAGAGCTGCAGTCACTATTCTGCACTGATCAGTATGTTGATCCTGTTCATAGCTTTAGGAATAAAAACTGCTGAATCAACATCAACCCCCAAATCTGCTACAGCAACAACGGCTTCACCCACCACTACAAATTACAAAAAAACAGAATCCTCTTTAATTTTAGAAGAATCAACCACCAAATCATCATCAGCTGCACAAATCGTTATTACTACAAGTTTACAGACAAATACTACAACTAGTGGAAACTTATCACAAAGAACTACTGAATTATCAACTAAAGCGGAACAGAAAATTAATACAACACAACTAGGTTCATTAAGGCCGGCTTCCCACGGCTGTGACGGGCTCCGCCGCGGAATTCCGCGGCGGAGCCCATCACGGCGCCCCCCAGAGACCCCAATACTTACCTCTGGACCCGGCGTCTTCCGTCCTGCATGACGCTTCGGCGCGCATGCGCAATAGAGCACGTGACGCGCCGGCCGCATCATATGACACGCCCACAGCATCACATGACGCGCCGGCCGCGTCATATGACGGCGGCTGGCAGTGGGCTAGGAAGCGGTTTCACGCTATATTCCGCTATGCTACAGCGGAAGACAGCGTGATGGATGGCTTCCATTGACTGCAATGGAAGCCGGCCACGCATACACCCGCGGCAAATAGAGCATGCCGTGGGTGAGGTCGGGTGATTTCACTGTGCGGAATTCCGTGATGGATTTCCACACTGTGAGCATTGAGCTATTAGGTTCAATAAAACCTAATAGCTGCGGGCAACGCGGCGGATTTTCGCCGCATATTACGCGGTGGAAATCCGTCCGTGGGAAGGAGCCCTGTTACATCTTCAGCATCACCTACAGCAGCAGACACAACATTTACAACAAATATACGAGCAGATCCTATAACTAGCGAAGACATATCACATACAACGACTGCACCACCAGCTACAGCTGTACGCTCAGCTTTTACAACAAATACACAAGCAATGACTAGTGGAAACGTAATACATACCACAATAGCTGAATTATCTCCACCCACAAAATCTGCTACATCAATCTCAACAACTGCAATACCCACTACTACAGCACTACAAGCCGCTACAAAGAGTAGAGTCAATGCTTTCACTACTGCAACAACATCTTCAGTAGAACTGACAACCACCAAATCAACAGCAACTGCTGTAGCACAAACAACTTTTACATCACTTACACAGGCAACCACCACAAATAGTGGAAATATGCTATCCACACCAGCCACAGAAAACAATGTGGCAATATCAAAAACTACAACACCCACAACGACAGCATCGCAAACAGCTCTAATAACACAAGGAAATTCATTAACTAAAGTGCCCAGATTTTTTGAAGCATCAGCAACAACCAAATCATCACTACATACAGCAGCAGAAACAGTTACTACAACAAGAGTAAATACTTTATTTAATACAACCACATCATCAAGACAGCTAACAACCAAAAGTTCAACACCAACTAGAGATGAGCAAACGTACTCGGTTCGGGTGTTTTTGGACCCGAGCTCCGCTTTTACTGAGTAACTGACTACTCGGACGCCCCCCGAATCTTTTCGTCCGAGTAGTCAGTTACTTGGAAAAAGCGGTGCTCGGGTCCAAAAACACCCGAACCGAGTACGTTCGCTCATCTCTAACACCAACTATAGCAGCTAAAACAGATATTACAAAGCTAAATCCTTCAACTATTGCAGCTACTCTTTCAGAAGCGCCACAAACTACTAAATCATCACCAACTACAGCAGCACAAGCAGCTATTACAAGTATAGAAGCAACCACTACAACCAGTGGGAAAGTATCACAGACAACAGTTTCTGAATCAACACTAACCACAAAATTTGCTACAGTAAGCTCAAGAACTGCATTGACCCCAAGCACAGCGGCCAAAACAGATATTACAAGAATGGTACATTTTTCAACTCTTGCAGCCACAGAACTAGAAACACCATCATCCACTAAATTATCAACAAATAAAGCAACTGAAACAGCTGTTAAGACGATACAAGCAGATACAGCAACAAGTGAATACAAATCCCCAACAACAGCTGCTGAATCCACACAATCTGCTACCGTAATCTCAGCAACAGCATCACCCACAACCACAGCGGCAGAAACAACTGCTACAATAAGAGTAAATACTTCAAGTCCTCCAGCCACATCTTTAGAAATACCAACAGCCACTAAATCATCACTAAATAAAGCAGCAGAAACTGCTGTTACAAGTATACACACAAGCACAACAACTAGTGAAAACACATCACCAACAACAGCTGCAGAATCAACATCAACCACACAATCTGTTACAGCCAGCTCAGCAGCCTCTTCATCTGAAACCATGGCAGCACAAACAGATCTTAGAAGTAGACAAGCAAATATAAACAGTGAAAATGCATCACAGACAACAGCAGCTGAATTATCACCGACCACAAAATATGCTACAGCAGTCACAACATCAGCAACTGTATCACCCACAACCACAGCAGCAGAAACAACTGCTACAGAAAGAGGAAATTCTTCACATTCTGCTCCCATAACTACAGAAACCCTGACAACTACTGCTGCTTCCATAACTACAGGAACACTGACAACTACTGCTGCTCCCACAACTACAGGAACACTGACAACTACTGCTGCTTCCATAACTACAGGAACACTGACAACTACTGCTGCTTCCATAACTACAGGAACACTGACAACTACTGCTGCTCCCACAACTACAGGAACACTGACAACTACTGCTGCTTCCATAACTACAGGAACACTGACAACTACTGCTGCTCCCACAACTACAGGAACACTGACAACTACTGCTGCTCCAGTAACTACAGGAACACTGACAACTACTGGTGCTCCTATAACTACAGGAACACTGACCACTACTGCTGCTCCCATAACTACAGGAATACTGACACCTACTGCTGCTCCAGTAACTACAGGAACACTGACAACTACTGCTGCTCCACTAACTACAGAAACACTGACAACTACTACTCCTCCAGTAACTACAGGAACACTGAAAACTGATGCAGCTCCTATAACTACAGGGACACTGACAACTACTGCTGCTCCAGTAACTACAGGAACACTGACAACTACTGCTGCTGCAATAACTACAGAAACGCTGACAACTACTGCTGCTCCCACAACTACAGAAACACTGACAACTACTGCTGCTCCCACAACTACAGGTACACTGACAACTACTGCTGTTCCCATAACTACAGAGACACTGACAACTACTGCTGTTCCCACAACTACAGAAACACTGACAACTACTGCTGCTCCTATAAATACAAAAACACTGACAACTACTGCTGATCCCATAACTACAGAAACACTGATAACCACTGTAGCTCCCATAACTACAGGAACACTGACAACTACTGCTGCTCCAATAACTACAGGAACACTGACAACTACTGCTGCTCCAATAACTACAGGAACACTGACAACTACTGCTGCTCCTATAACTACAGGAACACTGACAACTACTGCTGCTCCAATAACTACAGGAACACTGACAACTACTGCTGCTCCCATAGCTACAGAAACACTGACAACTACTGCTGCTCCCATAACTACAGGAACACTGACAACTACTGCTGCTCCAGTAAGTACAGGAACACTGACAACTACTGCTGCTCCAATAACTACAGAAACACTGACAACTACTGCTGCTCCAGTGACTACAGGAACACTGACAACTACTGCTGCTCCCATAACTACAGAAACACTGACAACTACTGCTGCTCCCACAACTACAGGAACACTGACAACTACTGCTGCTCCAATAACTACAGGAACACTGACAACTACTGCTGCTCCAGTAACTACAGAAACACTGACAACTACTGCTGCTCCAGTAACTACAGGAACACTGACAACTACTGCTGCTCCCATAACTACAGGAACACTGACAACTACTGCTGATCCCATAACTACAGGAACATTGACAACCTCTGCTGCTCCCATAACTACAGGAACACTGACAACTACTGCTGCTCCAGTAACTACAGGAACACTGACAACTACTGCTGCTTAGAGATGAGCGAGCACCAAAAAGTCGAACTTTCAGGGGATGCTCGAGAGCTTTGAGTAACAAACCCCATTGAAGTCAATAGGCGACTCGAGCATTTTTGTATATGACCAATGCTCTGCTTTGATTTTCAATTGTGAAAATCTGGAAAACATAAGAAAGTCATGGAAATGCCACAGAAACGGATAGGGCAGGGTAGGGGCAGCATGCAGGGCTGTATCTCAGGTTCCCAGGTCCCAGTATTAAGCCACAATAGCGGCAAGAGTGCCCCCCCCTAACAGTTTTTACTTTGGACAAACCCTCATTAGCAAGGCACACCTTAGCTAAGCACCACACTACCTCCAACCAAGCACAATCACTGCCTGCTGGACACACCGCTGCCTCTTCTCCAGGGTTACATGCTGCCCAACCCCCCCGCACGACCCAGCGTCCACAGCGCACACAAAAGTGTCCCTTCGCAGCCTTCAGCTGCCCTCATGCCACACGCTGGCCTCATAGCCACACCACCCTCATGTCTATTTATAAGTGCCTCTGCCATGAGGAGCAACCGGAGGCACGCACTGCAGAGGGTTGGCAGGGCCAGGTAGTGACCCTCTTTAAAAGGGGCGGGGCGATAGCCCACAATGCAGTTGAGAATCAATGAGAAATTGACGTTTGATCTTCATTCCAATAAAGTGCCAACCTCCGTCAGGAGCTGCAAATGTGGGCATGAGTTACATAGTTATGGGGAATCTATGTGCCCACACAGTATTTATTCTGTCTAGGTGTCGGATAGCTCAATCGACACCGCAAGGGGAAAGCCATCTGCACTCTGCCCCCTACCCAAGTCAGTCAGTGTCTTTGTGCCAGACAGGTCAAACACCGCAATGGGAAGTCTGTGTGCACCAACAGCATAGGTGGGTCCTAGGCAACCCAAGACATGAACAATAAAGAAATCAGAGTGGCCAAACATGGCAGACTTAGACTGCGCCGAGGACATAGGCCTCGGCCAACAGCTTCAGCAATCGTAGGCATGAAGCGGACTTCGATGCTAGTACACCTGTGAAGGTCTCATTAAATCAGTTACGTTTTCTTTCACCGCTCCAATGACTGGATTAGCAGGAAAAAGTTCCACAGGCCCAACCTGGCGCAGTTGCAGTACCCCCGGGACATAGGCCTCAGCCCACACCCTCAGCAAACGCGGGCATGAAGCAGACTTCGATGCTAGTTCATCTGCGACGGGCTCAGTAAATCAGTTACGTTTTCTTTGACCGCTCCAATGACTGGATTAGCCAGGCAAAAGTTCAACAGGCCCAACCTGGCGCAGTTGCAGTTCCCCTGGGACATAGGCCTCGGCCAACAGCTTCAGCAATCGCGGGCATGAAGCGGACTTTGATGCTAGCACAGCATTGAATGTCTCATTAATGCAGTAACGCTCCTCTTCTTTGGCCCAAACCAGTGTATCAGATAACTGTGGTAACACGAGAGAAAGTACATGATGCCCAGTGCTGATCCCCTGATCCCAAGCAGGAGGAGGAGGTGGCCTTACAAGGCCAAGAAACCATGACCAGGACCCACTGTAGCCTGTGTGGGAAGTATGTGAGCAGGCCTTTGGTACAGCTTGGTTCCAGCAAACACACTGTGGTACCCAAGGTGCCGCGAGTTACATAGCAATGGGCAATCCGGGTCCCCTCACACTATTCATTCTGTGTTGGTGTCAGATAGCTCAATCGACACCGCAAGGGGAAAGCCATCTGCACTCTGCACCCTACCCAAGTCAGTGAGTGACTTTGTGCCAGACAGGTAAAACACCGCTATGGGAAGTCTTTGTGCACCCACAGCATAGGCGAGCAGAAGGAACCAAAAGAAAGTAATAAACATGAAGAAATTACAGTGCCCAAAGATGGCAGACTTTCACTCCACCGAGGACATAGGCCACTGCACACACCCTAGGCAAACGCGTGAATAGAGCGGACTCCGATGCTAGTACAGCTGTGAATGTCTCATTAAAGGGGTTGTCCCGCGCCGAAACGGGTTTGTTTTTTTTTCAACCCCCCCCCCCCCCCCCCGTTCGGCGCGAGACAACCCCGATGCAGGGACGTAAAAAAAAAAACGCTCAGCGCTTACCTTAATCCCCGCGCTCCGGTGACTTCTATACTTACCGGCTGAAGATGGCCGCCGGGATCCTCTTCCTCCGTGGACCGCAGCTCTTCTGTGCGGTCCATTGCCGATTCCAGCCTCCTGATTGGCTGGAATCGGCACGTGACGGGGCGGAGCTACACGGAGCTACATGGAGCCCCATTGAAGAAAGCAGAAGACCCGGACTGCGCAAGCGCGTCTAATTTGGCCATTCGACCATTTTAGACGGCGAAAATTAGGCGGGCTCCATGGAGACGAGGACGCCAGCAGCGGAGCAGGTAAGTAAAAAACTTTTTAGAACTTCTGTATGGCTCATAATTAATGCACAATGTACATTACAAAGTGCATTATTATGGCCATACAGAAGTGTATAGACCCACTTGCTGCCGCGGGAGAACCCCTTTAAGGCAGTAACGCTCCTCTTCAGTGGCCAAACGAGTTTCACAGATAACTGTGGTAACACGAGAGAAAATACATATTGGCCTCGGCCAACAATTCATGCCCTAGTCAGTAAGTGTTTTTGGGCCAGATAGGTAAAACACCGCGTTGGGAAGTCTGTGTGCACCCATAGTATAAACAGACCCCTGTAACATTCCAGTAGAAAAGGTATAAGCAGACCCCAGTAACATTTCGGTTGCAGTAGTATAGGCAGACCCTAGTACCATTTCTTTAGTAGAAGTATAGGCAGACCCCTGTAACATTTACGTGGCAGAAGTATAGGCAGACCCCTGTAACATTTAGGTGGCAGCAGTATAGGCAGACCCCTGTAACATTTATGGAGCAGCAGTATAGGCAGACCCCTGTAACATTTAAGCGGCAGCAGTATAGGCAGACCCCAGTAACATTCTTGTAGCAGAAGTATAGGCAGATCCCTGTAACATTTATGTGGTAGAAGTATAGGCAGACCCCTGTAACATTTATGGAGCAGCAGTATAGGCAGACCCCTGTAACATTTACGTGGCAGAAGTATAGGCAGCCCCCTGTAACATTTAAGTGGCAGAAGTATAGGCAGACCCCAGTAACATTCTTGTAACAGAAGTATAGGCAGATCCCTGTAACATTTAAGTGGCAGCAGTATAGGCAGAGCCCAGTATTTGTAACATTTCTGTAGCAGCAGTATAGGCAGACTCCAGTAACATTCTTGTAGCAGAAGTATAGGCAGACCCCAGTAACATTCTTGTAGCAGCAGTATAGGCAGACCCCTGTAACTTTTATGTGGCAGCAGTATAGGCAGACCCCAGTAACATTTACGTGGCAGAAGTATAGGCAGACCCCAGTAACAATCTTGTAGCAGAAGTATAGGCAGGCAGACCCCAGTAAAATTTCTGTAGTAATAGTATAGGCCAACCTCTGATACATTGGGGTATCATGATCGTAGGCAAAGGCCGGAAAAATTAGTTGGATAAGAGAGTAGGCGTCGGCCCGAAAAATAAGTGTACCTCTGAAAAATTTATCACCGAGAGGGCAGGTGAAACCCATAAATATTTTTTGAAAGCTACAGCTCACTGTTGCTTAATTTATAACAGAGCCTGGAGGCAGCCCTGTTGAAAAAAATGGTTCATGTTAAAGTATCAATACTTTTGAAACATTGAAAAATTGTAAAAACATTGCTTGATGAGCCTTTTGGGCCGCAGAAAAATTGGCCGTTCAGCGCGATAACATGTTGTTTCTGGAGGAGGAGTAGCAGGAGGAGGACTAATGTCAGAGACAGATTGACAAAGATAAATGCCCCGTTTTCCCGGTGATAGAGAGGAGTGTTTTTATCTGCGGTTGCAGCGAAAATAATCTTTAGGTTCCGCTGCTCTCTGCCGGTGGAGAAGAGAAGTGGCAAGCCAGCACCTCCAGGGCATACAGCGCAAGTTCGTGTCTCGTGTCCAGTAGAGATGAGCGAACGTACTCGTCCGAGCTTGAATCTCGGGCGAATATTAGGGTGTTCGGGATGCTCGTTACTCTTAACGAGCACCACGCGGTGTTCGGGTTACTTTCACTTTCATCTCTGAGACGTTAGCGCGCTTTTCTGGCCAATTGAAAGACAGGGAAGGCATTACAACTTCCCCCTGTGACGTTCAAGCCCTATACCACCCCCCTGCTGTGAGTGGCTGGGGAGATCAGATGTCACCCGAGTATAAAAGTCGGCCCCTCCCGCGGCTCGCCTCAGATGCCTTGTGAGTTAGCTGAGGGAAAGTGCTGCTGGTGCCGGAGCTGCTGTAGGGAGAGTGTTAGGAGTGAGTGTAGGCTTCAAGAACCCCAACGGTCCTTTCTAGGGCCACATCTATCCGTGTGCAGTAGTGTGGAGGCTGCTGTTAGCAGTGTTGCCCTTTTTTTTTTTTTTCAAAATCGGCTGTGCAGAGCATTGCGCCCTGCAGTAATACAACAGGGACAGAAGTGGTGGTTAGGCAGGGAGAGTGTTAGGAGTGAGTGTAGGCTTCAAGAACCCCAACGGTCCTTCTTAGGGCCACTCTATCCGTGTGCAGTAGTGTGGAGGCTGCTGTTAGCAGTGTTGCCCATTTTTTTTTTTTCAAAATCGGCTGTGCAGAGCATTGCGCCCTGCAGTAATACTACAGGGACAGAACTGTGTAGGCAGGGCCAGAAGACATATTTTATTGATTGAATATAGTCAGTGGGCCTTTTCTTTAAAAAAAAAAGGGAAACATTCTATTTGGCCTGCCTCTGACAGTCCTCAGCGTTCTGGGTACGTGTGTGGTGGGTGGAGAACGTAAAGAAATCATACGCAGCCAGCTACGTTTAACAGCAGGCTTGCGCCAATTTATTTCCTGCCTGGGAAATCAAATCACTGGTAATACAGCATGCTGAGGGGTAGGGGTAGGCCTAGAAGACGTGGACGCGGCCGAGGACACGGAGGGCCAAGTGAGGGTGTGGGCACAGGCCGAACTCCTGATCCAGGTGTATCGCAGCCGACTGCTGCGCGATTACGAGAGAGGCACGTTTCTGGCGTCCCCACATTCATCGCACAATTAATGGGTCCACGCGGGAGACCTTTATTAGAAAATGAGCAGTGTGAGCAGGTCCTCTCATGGATGGCAGAAAGTGCTTCGAGCAACCTATCGTCCACCCACAGTTCTGCGCCGTCCACTGCTGCAAATCCGAATCCTCTGTCTGCTGCTCCTCCTTCCTCCCAGCCTCCTCACTCCATGAAAATGAGACATTCTGAGGAGCGGGAAGACTCCCAGGAACTGTTCTCCGGCCCCTGCTCAGATTGGGCAGCAGTGGTTCCTCTCCCACCAGAGGAGTTTATCGTCACTGATGCCCAACCATTGGAAAGTTCCCGGGGTCCGGGGGATGAGGCTGGGGACTTCCGGCAACTGTCTCAAGACCTTTCAGTGGGTGAGGAGGACGATGACGATGAGACACAGTTGTCTATCGGTGAGGTAGTAGTAACGGCAGTAAGTCCGAGGGAGGAGCGCACAGAGGATTCTGAGGAAGAGCAGCAGGACGATGAGGTGACTGACCCCACCTGGTTTGCAACGCCTACTCAGGACAGGTCTTCAGAGGGGGAGGCAAGGGCAGCAGCAGGGCAGGTTGCAAGAGGCAGTGCGGTGGCCAGGGGTAGAGGCAGGGCCAGACCGAATAATCCACCAACTGTTTCCCAAAGCGCACCCTCGTGCCATGCCACCTTGCAGAGGCCAAGGTGCTCTAAGGTCTGGCAGTTTATCACAGAGACGCCTGACGACCGCCGAACAGTGGTGTGCAACCTTTGTCGCGCCAAGATCAGCCGGGGAGCCAACACCAACAGCCTCACCACCACCAGCATGCGCAGACATATGATGGCCAAGCACCCCACAAGGTGGGACGAAGGCCGTTCACCGCCTCCGGTTTGCACCGCTGCCTCTCCCCCTGTGCCCCAACCTGCCACTGAGATCCAACCCCCCTCTGAGGACACAGGCACTACCGTCTCCTGGCCTGCACCCACAACCTCACCTCCGCTGTCCTCGGCCCAATCCAGCAATGTCTCGCACCGCACCGTCCAGCCGTCGCTAGCGCAAGTGTTTGAGCTCAAGCGCAAGTACGCCGCCACGCACCCGCACGCTCAAGCGTTAACCGTCCACATAGCCAAATTTATCAGCCTTGAGATGCTGCCGTATAGGGTTGTGGAAACGGAGTCCTTCAAAAGTATGATGGCGGCGGCGGCCCCGCGCTACTCAGTTCCCAGTCGCCACTACTTTTCCCGATGTGCCGTCCCAGCCCTGCACGACCACGTCTCCCGCAACATTGTACGCGCCCTCACCAACGCGGTTACTGCCAAGGTCCACTTAACAACGGACACGTGGACAAGCACAGGCGGGCAGGGCCACTACATCTCCCTGACGGCACATTGGGTGAATTTAGTGGAGGCTGGGACAGAGTCAGAGCCTGGGACCGCTCACGTCCTACCCACCCCCAGAATTGCGGGCCCCAGCTCGGTGGTGGTATCTGCGGCGGTGTATGCTTCCTCCACTAAAGCACCCTCCTCCTCCTCCTCCAACGCAACCTCTGTCTCGCAATCAAGATGTGTCAGCAGCAGCAGCGCGTCGCCAGCAGTCGGTGTCGCGCGTCGTGGCAGCACAGCGGTGGGCAAGCGTCAGCAGGCCGTGCTGAAACTACTCAGCTTAGGAGATAAGAGGCACACGGCCCACGAACTGCTGCAGGGTCTGACAGAGCAGACCGACCGCTGGCTTGCGCCGCTGAGCCTCCAACCGGGCATGGTCGTGTGTGACAACGGCCGTAACCTGGTGGCGGCTCTGCAGCTCGGCAGCCTCACGCACGTGCCATGCCTGGCCCACGTCTTTAATTTGGTGATTCAGCGCTTTCTGAAAAGCTACCCACGCTTGTCAGACCTGCTCGGAAAGGTGCGCCGGCTCTGCGCACATTACCGCAAGTCCCACACGGACGCTGCCACCCTGTGCACCCTGCAACATCGGTTTAATCTGCCAGTGCACCGACTGCTGTGCGACGTGCCCACACGGTGGAACTCTACGCTCCACATGTTGGCCAGGCTCTATGAGCAGCGTAGAGCTATAGTGGAATACCAACTCCAACATGGGCGGCGCAGTGGGAGTCAGCCTCCTCAATTATTTTCAGAAGAGTGGGCCTGGTTGGCAGACATCTGCCAGGTCCTTCGAAACTTTGAGCAGTCTACCCAGGTGGTGAGCGGCGATGCTGCAATCATTAGCGTCACCATTCCTCTGCTATGCATCTTGAGAAGTTCCCTGCAAAGCATAAAGGCAGACGCTTTGCGCTCGGAAATAGAGCCGGGGGAAGACAGTATGTCGCTGGATAGTCAGAGCACCCTCCTGTCTATATCTCAGCGCGTTCAGGAGGAGGAGGAGGAGCATGAGGAGGATGAGGAGGAGGGGGAAGAGACAGCTTGGCCCACTGCTGACGGTACCCACGCTGCTTGCCTGTCATCCTTTCAGCGTGTATGGCCTGAGGAGGAGGAGGAGGAGGAGGAAAGTGATCTTCCTAGTGAAGACAGCCATGTGTTGCGTACAGGTACCCTGGCACACATGGCTGACTTCATGTTAGGATGCCTTTCTCGTGACCCTCGCGTTGCACGCATTCTGGCCACTACGGATTACTGGGTGTACACACTGCTCGACCCACGGTATAAGGAGAACCTTTCCACTCTCATTCCCGAAGAGGAAAGGGGTTCGAGAGTGTTGCTATACCACAGGACCCTAGCAGACAAGCTGATGGTAAAATTCCCATCCGACAGCGCTAGTGGCAGAAGGCGCAGTTCCGAGGGCCAGGTAGCAGGGGAGGTGCGGAGATCGAGCAGCATGTACAGCACAGGCAGTACAACAGTCTTTAAGGCCCTGGACAGCTTTATGGCTCCCCAGCAAGACTATGTCACCGCTCCCCAGTCAAGGCTGAGTCGGCGGGAGCACTGTAAAAGGATGGTGAGGGAGTACGTAGCCGATCGCACGACCGTCCTCCCTGACGCCTCTGCCACCTACAACTACTGGGTGTCGAAGCTGGACACGTGGCCTGAACTCGCGCTGTATGCCCTGGAGGTGCTTGCTTGTCCTGCGGCTAGCGTCTTGTCAGAGAGGGTGTTTAGTGCGGCTGGGGGAATCATCACAGATAAGCGTAGCCGCTTGTCAACCGACAGTGCCGACAGGCTAACACTCATCAAGATGAACAAAGCCTGGATTTCCCCAGACTTCTCTTCTCCACCAGCGGACAGCAGCGATACGTAAGCAATACGTAGGCTGCACCCGCGGATGGAAGCATCGTTCTCTCTCACCATCCAAAACGGGGACATTTCTGCTTCATCAATCTGTGTATAATATTCCTCCTCCTCCTCCTCCTGCTCCTCCTCCTGAAACCTCACGTAATCACGCCGAATGGGCAATTTTTCTTAGGGCCACAAGGCTCACTCATATAATTTTTCTTAAAAATTTTTATACGTTTCAATGCTCTTAAAAGCGTTGAAACTTTAACTTGAACCAATTTTTCGTTAAACTGGGCTGCCTCCAGGCCTAGTTACCACTTAAGCCACATTAACCAAAGCGATTAATGGGTTTCAACTGCCATCTTGGTTGGGCATGGCCAATTTTTTCTGAGGTACATTAGTACTGTTGGTACACCAATTTTTTTGGGCCCTCACCTACAGTGTAATCATAGTAATTTCTATGTTCTTCGCCTGCACTCATGGTACAGAAAGGTGTGTGTGGTTGGCCTACACTTTAGCTACATAAATGTAACTGGGGCCTTGTCTATACTGCAGCTACTGAAATGTGAAAGAGACTGTTATCTCCCTAAACTGCTGCAATGGGAATGTTACTGGGGCCTGTCTTGAGTGCTACTATTACTGAAATGGAACTTTGACTGCGCTCCCCCTATACTGCTGCTAGTGATATGTTAGTGGGGCCTGTCCCTAATGCTACCGCTGAAATGTTAATAATTCTGGGCTCTGCCTATACCGCTGCTAATGGTATGTCACTGGGGTGTGGAAACAGAGGCTTCACAAAGACATGATGGCGGCGAGGCCATTTCCCACCAACGCTGTTACTGTTAAGGTGCATATAACAACGGACACGTGTAGAGGACACATAGTGCCTCCAAAACATCCCCCTCCTCCTCCAACAATGAAAACATTCTTGGCAAATACCGTTGCATTGGTCCGTCTGGTGGCAGTCCAAGAATTTCACCTTTAACGACACAACAAGAAAGCACCACCACCATCCCCCCGCCACGGCCCACTTAATCCTGGCCACATTCCGAAAACCAACTACATTAAACCGCGCTACCAGGTCCGCAGTCACCACCACATTACCACCAACGAGGTTACTGTTAAGGTACATATTACCAGTCAGACTGGGGCATGCAGTGTGGGCCGAAGCCCACCTGCATTAAGCACGACATTACTACCTCAGCTGTGTTGGGCAATGCAATGGGATATTTTTATGTACCGCCGGTGGCTTCCTGGCACCCACCCATGCTGTGGTTCCACAGGGAATTATAAATGCATCTGTTTCCACTTCTAAAGAACCCCAGTCTGACTGGGGCATGCAGTGTGGGCCGAAGCCCACCTGTATTAAGCACAACATTACTACCTCAGCTGTGTTGGGCAATGCAATGAGATATTTTTATGTACCGCCGGTGGGTTCCAGGGAGCCACCCATGCTGTGGGTCCACAGAGAATTATAAATGCATCTGTTTCCACTTCTAAAGAACCCCAGTCTGACTGGAGCATGCAGTGTGGGCCGAAGCCCACCTGCATTAAGCACGACATTACTACCTCAGCTGTGTTGGGCAATGCAATGGGATATTTTTATGTACCACCGGTGGGTTCCAGGGAGCCACCCATGCTGTGGGTCCACAGGAAATTATAAATGCATCTGTTTCCACTTCTAAAGAACCCCAGTCTGACTGGGGCATGCAGTGTGGGCCGAAGCCCACCTGCATTAAGCACGACATTACTACCTCAGCTGTGTTGGGCAATGCAATGGGATATTTTTATGTACCACCGGTGGCTTCCTGGCACCCACCCATGCTGTGGGTCCACAGAGAATTATAAATGCATCTGTTTCCACTTCTAAAGAACCCCAGTCTGACTGGGGCATGCAGTGTGGGTCGAAGCCCACCTGCATTAAGCACAACATTACTACCTCAGCTGTGTTGGGCAATGCAATGGGATATTTTTATGTACCACCGGTGGGTTCCAGGGAGCCACCCATGCTGTCGGTCCACAGGGACTTCACAATAGGAAGTTGTACCTGCCTGTGTCTATGAATTAAAAAGCCCGGTCTGACTGGGGCATGCAGACACCTTGACAGAATGAATAGTGTGTGGCACATAAGTTCCCCATTGCTATGCCCACGTGTGCAGCTCCTGATGGCGGTGGCACAGGATTGGATTTCTCATTGCTTCTGTACAGCATTGTGGGCTATCGTCCCGCCCCTTTTAAAGAGGGTCGCTGCCTAGCCGTGCCAACCCTCTGCAGTGTGTGCCTGCTTTTCCTGTGGCAGACGCACTTATAAATAGACATGAGTGTGGCGTGGCATGAGGGCAGCTGAAGGCTGGGCAGGGACAGTTTGGTGTGCGCTGTGGACACTGGGTCGTGGGGGGGGGGTTGGACAGCATGTAACCCAGGAGAAGTGGCAGCGGAGTGTCATGCAGGCAGTGATTGTGCTTTCTTGGAGGTATTGTGGTGCTTAGCTAAGGTATGCATTGCTAATGAGGGCTTTTCAGAAGTAAAAGTTGTTGGGAGGGGGGGGGGGCCCACTCTTGCCGGTATTGTGGCTTAATAGTGGGACCTGTGAACTTGAGATGCAGCCCAACATGTAGCCCCTCGCCTGCCCTATCCGTTGCTGTGTCGTTCCCATCACTTTCTTGAATTGCCCAGATTTTCACACATGAAAACCTTAGCGAGCATCGGCGAAATACAAAAATGCTCGAGTCGCCCATTGACTTCAATGGGGTTCGTTATTCGAAACGAACCCTCGAGCATTGCGATAATTTCGTCCCGAGTAACGAGCACCCGAGCATTTTGGTGCTCACTCATCTCTAGTGTCCAGCTTTGACAGCCAATAGTTGTATGGAGCTGAGGCATCACGGAGGACGGTGGTACGATCGGCTACGTACTCCCTCACCATCCTTTTACAGTGCTCCCTCCGACTCAGCCTTGACTGGGGAGCGGTGACGCAGTCTTGCTGGGGAGCCATAAAGCTGGCAAAGGCCTTGGAGAGTGTTCCACTGCCTGCGCTGAACATGCTGCCTGATCTCCGCGCCTCCCCTTCTACTTGGCCCTCGGAACTGCGTCTTCTGCCACTAGCGCTGTCAGATGGGACGTTTAGCATCACTTTGTCCACCAGGGTCCTGTGGTATTGCATCACTCTCGTACCCCTTTCCTCTTCTGGAATCAGAGTGGAAAGGTTCTCCTTGTAACGTGGGTCGAGAAGGGTGTACACCCAGTAATCCGTGTTGGACAGAATGCGTCTAACGCGAAGGTCACGAGAAAGGCAGCCTAACATGAAGTCAGCCATGTGTGCCAGGGTGCCAGTACGCAAGACATGGCTGTCCTCGCTAGCAAGATGACTTTCAGGATCCTCCTCCTTCTCCACAGCCCATACACACTGAACAGATGAGAGGCAAGCTGCATGGGTACCCTCTGCAGTGTACCCAGCTGTCTCTTCCCCCTCCTCCTGCTCCTCCCCCTCCTCCTCCTCCTCCAAAACGCACTGAGATATAGACATGAGGGTGGTCTGGCTATCAAGCGACATACTGTCATCCTCCGTCTCCTGTTCCAACCGCAAAGCGTCTGCCTTTATTCCTTGCAGCGAACTTCTCAGCAGTTATAGCAGCGGGATGGTAACGCTAATGATTGCAGCGTCACCGCTCACCATCTGCGTAGACTCCTCAAAGTTTTCGAAGGACCTGCCATCTAGGCCCACTCCTCGGTAAAGAATTGGGGCGGCTGACTACCACTACGCCGCCCATGCTGGAGTTGGTATTCAGTATAGCTCTACGCTGCTCATAGAGTCTGGCCAACATGTGCAGCGTAGAATTCCACCATGTGGACACGTCGCACAGCAGTCGGTGCACTGGCAGATTAAACCGATGTTGCAGGGTCCTCAGGGTGGCAGCGCCCGTGGTGGACTTGCGGAAATATGCGCAGACGCAGCGCACCTTGCCGAGCAGGTCAGATAAGTGTGGGTAGTTTTTCAGAAACAGCTGAACCACCAGATTGAAGATGTGGGCCAGGCATGGCACGTGTGTGAGGCTGCCGAGCTGCAGAGCCGCCACCAGGTAACGGCCGTTGTCACACACGATCATGCACGGTTGGAGGCTCAGTGGCCAAAGCCAGAGGTTGGTCTGCTCTGTCAGACCCTGCAACAGTTCGGGGGCCGTGTGCCTCTTGTTACCTAGGCTGAGTAGTTTCAGCACGGCCTGCTGACGCTTGCCCACCGCTGTGTTGCCGCGCCGCGCCACACCGACTGCTGGCGACGTGCTGCTCACATTTCTTAATTGAGAGGTAGAGGTTGCGTAGGAGGAGGAGGAGGGGGAGGGTTTAGAGGAGGTGGCATAGACCGCCGCAGATACCAGAACCGAGGAAGGACCCGCTATTCTGGGTGTGGGTAGGACGCGTGCGGTCCCAGGCTCTGACTCGGTCCCAGCCTCCACCAAATTCACCCAATGTGCCGTCAGGGAGATATAGTGGCCCTCCCCGCCAGTACTTGTCCACGTGTCCGAGGTTAAGTGGACCTTCCCAGTAACCGCGTTGGTGAGGGCACGATTGATGTTGCAGGAGACGTGCTGGTGTAGGGCTGGGACTGCACACCGGGAAAAATAGTGGTGACTGGGGACCGAGTAGCGTGGGACTGCTGCCGCCATCATGTTTTTGAAAGCCTCCGTTTCCCCAAGCCTGTATGGCAGCATCTCCAGACTGATCAATTTGGCAATGTGCACGTTTAAAGCTTGAGTGTGCGGATGTGTGGCGGCGTATTTGCACTTTTGCTCCAACGCTTGTGCTAGCGACAGCTGGACGCTGCACTGAGAGACATTGCTGGATGAGGTCGAGAACAGCGGAGGTGAGGGTGTGGGTGCAGGCCGGGAGATGCTCATGCCTGTGTCCTGAGAGGGGGGTTGGATCTCAGTGGCAGGTTGGGGCACAGGGGGAGAGGCAATGGTGTGACCCGAAGGCGGTGAACGGCCTTTGTCCCACCTTGTGGGGGGCTTGGCCATCATATGTCTACGCATGCTGGTGGTGGTGAGGCTGGTAGTGGTGGCTCCCCGGCTGATCTTGGCGTGACACAGGTTGCACACCACTGTTCGTCGGTCATCCGCGCTCTCACTGAAAAACATCCACACCTTTGAACACCTAGGCCTCTGCACGGTGGCTTGGCGTGAGGGGGTGCTTTGGGAAACAGTTGGGGGATTCTTCGCTCTGGCCCTGCCTCTACCCCTGGCCACCCCACTGCCTCTTCCAAACTGTCCTGCTGCTGCACTTGCCTCCCCCTCTGAAGACCTGTCCACAGTCGGCTTAGTAAACCAGGTGGGGTCAGTCACCTCATCGTCCAGCGGCTCTTCCTCCGAATCCTCTGTGCGCTCCTCCCCCGGACTTACTGCCCTTACTACTACCTCACTGATAAGACAACTGTGTCTCATCATCATCGTCCTCCTCACCCACTGAAAGCTCTTGAGACAGTTGCCGTAAGTCCCCAGCCTCATCACCCGGACCCCAGGAACTTTCCAAAGGTTGGGCATCGGTCACGACTCAGGTGAGAGAGGAACCATTTTTTCCCAATCAAGGCAGGGGCCCGAGAACAGTTCCTGGGAGTCTGCCTGCTCCTCAGAATGTGTCATTTTCATGGAGTGAGGAGGCTGTGAGGAAGGAGGAGCAGCAGCGAGAGGATTCAGAGTTGCAGCAGTGGACGGCGTAGAAGACTGG
Organism: Eleutherodactylus coqui; assembly: GCF_035609145.1. Taxonomy (NCBI): domain Eukaryota; kingdom Metazoa; phylum Chordata; class Amphibia; order Anura; family Eleutherodactylidae; genus Eleutherodactylus; species Eleutherodactylus coqui. Next base: position 311,086,392 of record NC_089839.1, read on the forward strand.
GTGGCCGATACATTGCTGGATGCATTTTCTGCCATCCACGACAGGACCTGCTCACACTGCTCTGTTTCTAATAAAGGTCTACCACGTGGACCCATAAATTGTGATATGAAGCTAGGGACCCCAGAAACTTGCCTCTCTTCTAATTCCGCAACAGCCGGCTGCGATTCACCTGGACCAGGAACTCAGCCTGTGCCCACATCCTCACTTGGACCTCCGCGTCCTCGCCCGCTTCTACGCCCAGGTCCTCTAGCCCTAACCCTACTCCTCAGCATTGTGGATTACAAATAGAGCAGACACAGAGCGGTGTAAATAATTATGGAATTATTTGCGTACACTTTCACTGACAGCGGTATTGTAACGCTAACTTCAGGCAGAAACAAAGAATGCGGAAGGCTGCAAACAGGCCTAGCTGTGCAATAGTGATGCACTGCAACTCCCACCAGACACCCAGTAAATTGCAGACGGTCAGAAGTAGCCCAACGATGGAGGTTTTTTTTTCTTTGTGAAAAAGAATACAGGCTATATAGCGTGTATATGACTTTCCCTCTATCTGTGACTGTGGCCGTACGCTGTGCGTGAAGTTCACGGCAGACACAGACTGGTGTAAGAAATTATGGAATTATTGTTGGACAGCTTGATGCTGAGAGCCGTATTGTAACGCAAACTGCAGGCAGAAAAAAATTATATGGAAGGCTGCAAACAGGCCTAGCTGTGCAATAGTGATGCGCTGCAACTCCCACCAGACACCCTGTAAAATGCACACGGTCAGAGGCAGCCCTAAGAAGGACCGTTGGGGTTCTTGTAGACAGGATCCTACACTACCACTGTCCCTATCTCAGCAGCACTTTCCCTATACTCTGTATAATTGACTGCAGACTGAGAACGCTATAGCTGTAATAGCCTGCACAGCCCGAGATGACAAGAAAAATTTTTGGTGCAAAACTGCTCCCAGCAGCCACAACACTAATGCACACAGTCAGATGTGGCCCTTAGAAGAACCGTTGGGGTTCTTGTAGACAGGATCCTACACTAACACTCTCCCTATAGCAGCAGCAGCACTTTCTGTATGCTCTCCCAATGTGTGTCTGAGGTGAGCTGCGGGCAGAACTGCTTTAAGTACTCAGCGGTCACTTAATCTGGCCAGCCACTCACTGCAGGGGGGTGGGATAGGGCTGGCACGTCACAGGAGGAAGGGGTAATGCCTTCCCTGCATGTCTATTGGCTAAAAAATGGCGCTAAACATGCAGGGAAGGAAATGGAATGAACTCGAGTACCGCGTGGTGCTCCTCTCGAGTAACGGGCATCTCGAGTACCCTAATACTCGAATGAGCATCAAGCTCGGACGAGTACGCTCGCTCATCTCTACTGCTGCTCCAATAACTACAGGAACACTGACAACTGCTGCGGCTCCTATAAATACAGGCACACTGACAACTACTGCTGCTCCAATAACTACAGGAACACTGACAACTGCTGCGGCTCCTATAAATACCGGTGTACTGATAAGAGCGGCTCTGATAACTGCTGGTGAGATATCAGGATGGAATATTTTCAGCCCTACAAGATGGGATGTACAATTAGTGATCTCCACAATACTTCCTCTCCATATAGTTTGTTTCTACCTCAGTATAATTTATTTCTAAAGATATGTTTTGTTACTTTTGTTTCTGCTGTAGTTTGTTATCTATTTAGGCCCAATGTCCATAAGCGGGTTTGATTTGCGGAATCCGCATGGGTGTCTGCAAATTCAGTAAGCCATGCAGATTTGTTTTGCGGACCATTTGGGTCCTAAAAACAAATTGCATTACGCTCCATTTATTTGCAGTATCCGCACGGATGGCTTCTAGTGAATTCAATGGAAGCCATCTGATCTGCGACCCACCAGCAGCTGACAGTGCAGACAGACCACGCATCCCGCGGGAAAACCAAAGAGTAAAAAAAAAATCTGTACTGCGTATGTCCGACGGCGACCTGTGGGGCCCATCCGCAGTACCAAAAACCCGGAGGCACACAGATCCTTGTGGACACCGCCTCCCTGCCTGCACAGGTAAGCAGGGTCCTCAGCCGGAGGCAGGGTGGGATTCCGCTATGGGCTGCTGCATGCGGAATCTGAGCCGCCCGTGGACATGAGGCCTAGAATCGCATATATTATCAGACTATACTGATCATCCTGCCATTAGATATTATATTTCACATCAGGCAACAGAAAACATATTTAGAGTATTTTACAATCTGACACCAAATTAAGAATACTTCTTAATGGAGATATGCAGCAGTGCAAAGTAATTTATAACCACAGAACAACCCAATAATTCCTTATCTGTAAATCACAGGTTAAAAATTATTCTTTTATTACTCTATTTTCACAGAATGTATGAATATTAACTTTCTATTTGTTGACATTAGTTGCTTTTTTAACATTTTGTCCAATTTGTTCACAGGAAATAATTTTATTATAGTGCTTGTAAAACTATTGATAACATCGCTGAACTCAAATTATCTTATCTTTAACAGCTTTAACATCATCACTAAGAGGTTCAGATACAACTGCAGTAAGCAACACATCCACCATAACCACAGAAACACTGACAACTACTGCTGCTCCCACAACTACAGAAACACTGACAAGTACTGCTGCTTCAGTAACTACAGGAACACTGACAACTACTGGTACTCTGGTAACTACAGGAACACTGACAACTACTGCTCCTCCAATAACTACAGAAACACTGACAACTACTGCTGCTCCAGTAACTACAGGAACACTGACAACTACTGCTGCTTCAGTAACTACAGGAACACTGACAACTACTGGTACTTCAGTAACTACAGGAACACTGACAACTACTGCTCCACCAATAACTACAGAAACACTGACAACTACTGATGCTCCAGTAACTACAGGAACACTGACAACTACTGCTGCTCCAGTAACTACAGATACACCGACAACTACTGCTGCTCCCATAACTACAGGAAAGAAGACAACTACTGCTGCTCCCACAACTACAGGAACACTGACAACTACTGCTGCTCCCACAATTACAGGAACAGCGACAACTACTGCTGCTCCAACAACTATAGGAACACCGACAACTACTCCTGCTCCAATAACTACAGGAACACTGTCAACTACTGCTGCTCCCACAACTACAGGAACAGTGAGAACTACTGCTGCTCCCACAACTACAGGAACACTGACAACTACTGCTGCTCCCACAACCACAGGAACACTGACAACTACTACTGCTCTAGTAACTACAGAAACACTGACAACTACTGCAGCTCCCACAACTACAGGAACACCGACAACTACTTCTGTTCCCACCACTAAAGAAACACTGACAACTACTGCTGCTCCAGTAACTACAGAAACACTGACAACCACTGCTGCTCCAATAACTACTGAAACACTGATAACTACTGCTGCTCCCACAACTGCAGGAACACTGACAACTACTGCTGCTCCAACAACTACAGGAACACTGTCAACTACTGCTGCTCCCACAACTACAGGAACACTGACAACTACTGCTGCTCCAGTAAATACAGTATCGCTGAAAAGTACTGCTGCTCCCACAACTACAGGAACACCGACAACCAGTGCTTCCACAACTTTAGAAACACTGACAACTACTGCTGCTCCCACAACTACAGGAACACTGACAACTACTGCTGCTCCCACAACTACAGGAACACCGACAAATACTTCTGTTCCCACAACTACAGAAACACCGACAACTACTGCTGCTCCAGTAACTACAGAAATACTGACAACTACTGCTGCTCCCACAACTACAGAAACACTGACAACTACTGCTGCTCCCACAACTACAGGAATACTGTCCACTACTGCTGCTCCAGTAACTGCAGAAACACTGACAACTACTGCTGCTCCCATAACTACAGGAACACTGACAACTACTGCCACTCCAATAACTACAGAAACATTGACAACTACTGCTGCTCCCACAACTACAGGAATACTGACAACTACTGCTGCTCCCACAACTACAGGAACACTGACAACTACTGCTGCTCCCACAACTACAGGAACACTGACAACTACTGCGGCTCCAGTAACTATAGAAACACTGACAACTACTGCAGCTCCCACAACTGCAGGAACACCGACAACTACTTATGTTCCCACAACTAAAGAAACTCCGACAACTACTGCTGCTCCCACAACTACAGGAACACTGACAACTACTGCTCCCACAACCACAGGAACACTGACAACTACTGCTGCTCTAGTAACTACAGAAACACTGACAACTACTGCAGCTCCCACAACTACAGGAACACCGACAACTACTTCTGTTCCCACCACTAAAGAAACACTGACAACTACTGCTGCTCCCAAAACTACAGGAACACTGACAACTACTGCCACTCCAATAACTACAGAAACATTGACAACTACTGCTGCTCTAATAACTACAGAAACACTGACAACTACTGCTGCTCCCACAACTACAGGAACACTGAAAACTCCTGCTGCTCCCACAACTACAGGAACACTGACAACTACTGCTGCTCCCACAACTACAGGAACACTGACAACTACTACTGCTCCCACAACTACAGGAACACTGACAACTACTGCTGCTCTAGTAACTATAGAAACACTGACAACTACTGCAGCTCCCACGACTGCAGGAACACCGACAACTACGGCTTCCACAACTACAGAAACACCGACAACTACTGCTGCTCCCATAACTACAGGAAAGAAGACAACTACTGCTGCTCCCACAACTACAGGAACACTGACAACTACTGCTGCTCCCACAATTACAGGAACAGCGACAACTACTGCTGCTCCAACAACTATAGGAACACCGACAACTACTCCTGCTCCAATAACTACAGGAACACTGTCAACTACTGCTGCTCCAGTAACTACAGGAACACTGACAACTACTGCTGCTCCCACAACTACAGGAACAGTGAGAACTACTGCTGCTCCCACAACTACAGGAACACTGTCAACTACTGCTGCTCCCACAACCACAGGAACACTGACAACTACTACTGCTCTAGTAACTACAGAAACACTGACAACTACTGCAGCTCCCACAACTACAGGAACACCGACAACTACTTCTGTTCCCACCACTAAAGAAACACTGACAACTACTGCTGCTCCAGTAACTACAGAAACACTGACAACCACTGCTGCTCCAATAACTACTGAAACACTGATAACTACTGCTGCTCCCACAACTACAGGAATACTGTCAAATACTGCTGCTCCCACAACTGCAGGAACACTGACAACTACTGCTGCTCCCACAACTACAGGAACACTGTCAACTACTGCTGCTCCCACAACTACAGGAACACTGACAACTACTGCTGCTCCCAAAACTACAGGAACACTGACAACTACTGCCACTCCAATAACTACAGAAACATTGACAACTACTGCTGCTCTAATAACTACAGAAACACTGACAACTACTGCTGCTCCCACAACTACAGGAACACTGAAAACTCCTGCTGCTCCCACAACTACAGGAACACTGACAACTACTGCTGCTCCCACAACTACAGGAACACTGACAACTACTACTGCTCCCACAACTACAGGAACACTGACAACTACTGCTGCTCTAGTAACTATAGAAACACTGACAACTACTGCAGCTCCCACGACTGCAGGAACACCGACAACTACGGCTTCCACAACTACAGAAACACCGACAACTACTGCTGCTCCCATAACTACAGGAAAGAAGACAACTACTGCTGCTCCCACAACTACAGGAACACTGACAACTACTGCTGCTCCCACAATTACAGGAACAGCGACAACTACTGCTGCTCCAACAACTATAGGAACACCGACAACTACTCCTGCTCCAATAACTACAGGAACACTGTCAACTACTGCTGCTCCCACAACTACAGGAACAGTGAGAACTACTGCTGCTCCCACAACTACAGGAACACTGACAACTACTGCTGCTCCCACAACCACAGGAACACTGACAACTACTACTGCTCTAGTAACTACAGAAACACTGACAACTACTGCAGCTCCCACAACTACAGGAACACCGACAACTACTTCTGTTCCCACCACTAAAGAAACACTGACAACTACTGCTGCTCCAGTAACTACAGGAACACTGACAACTACTGCTGCTCCCATAACTACAGGAACACTGACAACTACTGCCACTCCAATAACTACAGAAACATTGACAACTACTGCTGCTCCCACAACTACAGGAATACTGACAACTACTGCTGCTCCCACAACTACAGGAACACTGACAACTACTGCTGCTCCCACAACTACAGGAACACTGACAACTACTGCTGCTCCCACAACTACAGGAACACTGACAACTACTGCGGCTCCAGTAACTATAGAAACACTGACAACTACTGCAGCTCCCACAACTGCAGGAACACCGACAACTACTTATGTTCCCACAACTAAAGAAACTCCGACAACTACTGCTGCTCCCACAACTACAGGAACACTGACAACTACTGCTTCCACAACTACAGAAAAACTGACAACTACTGCTGCTCCAATCACTAAAGGAACACTGACAACTACTGCTGCTCCCACAACTACAGGGACACTGACAACTACTGCTGCTCCCACGACTACAGGGACACTGACTACTACTGCTGCTCCCACAAGTACAGGGACACTGACAACTACTGCTGCTCCAGTAACTACAGGAACACTGACAACTACTGCTGCTACCATAACTACAGGAACACTGAAAACTACCGCTGCTCCAGTAACTACCTTAACACTGACAACTACTGCTGCTCCCACAACTACAGGAACACTGACAACTACTACTGCTCAGACAACTACAGGAACACTGACAACTACTGCTGCTCCCATAACCACAGAAACACTGAAACCTACTGCTGCTCCCACAACTACAGGAACACTGACAACTACTGCTGCTCCCACAATTACAGGAACAGCGACAACTACTGCTGCTCCAACAACTATAGGAACACCGACAAGTACTCCTGCTCCAATAACTACAGGAACACTGTCAACTACTGCTGCTCCAGTAACTACAGGAACACTGACAACTACTGCTGCTCCCACAACTACAGGAACAGTGAGAACTACTGCTGCTCCCACAACTACAGGAACACTGTCAACTACTGCTGCTCCCACAACCACAGGAACACTGACAACTACTACTGCTCTAGTAACTACAGAAACACTGACAACTACTGCAGCTCCCACAACTACAGGAACACCGACAACTACTTCTGTTCCCACCACTAAAGAAACACTGACAACTACTGCTGCTCCAGTAACTACAGAAACACTGACAACCACTGCTGCTCCAATAACTACTGAAACACTGATAACTACTGCTGCTCCCACAACTACAGGAATACTGTCAAATACTGCTGCTCCCACAACTGCAGGAACACTGACAACTACTGCTGCTCCCACAACTACAGGAACACTGTCAACTACTGCTGCTCCCACAACTACAGGAACACTGACAACTACTGCTGCTCCCAAAACTACAGGAACACTGACAACTACTGCCACTCCAATAACTACAGAAACATTGACAACTACTGCTGCTCTAATAACTACAGAAACACTGACAACTACTGCTGCTCCCACAACTACAGGAACACTGAAAACTCCTGCTGCTCCCACAACTACAGGAACACTGACAACTACTGCTGCTCCCACAACTACAGGAACACTGACAACTACTACTGCTCCCACAACTACAGGAACACTGACAACTACTGCTGCTCTAGTAACTATAGAAACACTGACAACTACTGCAGCTCCCACGACTGCAGGAACACCGACAACTACGGCTTCCACAACTACAGAAACACCGACAACTACTGCTGCTCCCACAACTACAGGAACACTGACAACTAGTGCTTCCACAACTACAGAAAAACTGACAACTAGTGCTGTTCCAGTAACTACAGAAACACTGACAACTACTGCTGCTTTAATAACTACAGAAACACTAACAACTACTGCTGCTCCAGTAACTACAAGAACACTGACAACTACTGCTGCTCCCACAACTACAGGAACACTGACAACTACTGCTGCTCCCACAACTACAGGGACACTGACAACTACTGCAGCTCCCACAACTACAGGGACACTGACAACTACTGCTGCTCCCATAACTACAGGAACACTGACAACTACTGCTGCTCCCATAACTACAGGATCACTGACAACTACTGCTGCTCCTATAAGTACAGGCACACTGACAACTACTGCTGCTCCCACAACTTCAGGAACACCGACAACTTCTGCTACTCCAACAACTACAGGAACACCGACAACTACTGCTGCTCCCACAACTACAGGAACACTAACAACTACTGCTGCTCCAACAACTACAGGAACACTGACAACTACTGCTGCTCCAGTAACTACAGAAACACTGACAACTACTGCTGCTCCAACAACTATAGGAACACTGACAACTACTGCTACTCCTATAACTAAAGGAACACCGACAACTACTGCTGCTCCAAAACCTCCAGGAACACTGACAACCACTGCGGCTCCCACAACTACAGGAACACTGACAACAAGTGCTGCTACCACAACTACAGGAACACCGACAACTACTGCTGCTCCCACAACTACAGGGACACTGACAACTACTGCTCCTCCCACAACTACAGAAACACTGACAACTACTGCTGCTCCCACAACTACAGGAACACTGAAAACTACTGGTACTCCGACAACTACAGGAACACTGAAAACTACTGCTGCTCCCATAACTACAGGAACACTGACAACTACTGCTGCTCCCACAACTACAGGAACACTGACTACTACTGCTGATCCCACAACTACAGGAACACTGACAACAAGTGCTGCTACCACAACTACAGGAACACCGAAAACTACTGCTGCTCCCACATCTACAGGGACACTGACAACTACTGCTGCTCCCACAACTACAGAAACACTGACAACTACTGCTGCTCCCACAACTACAGGAACGCTGCCAACTACTGCTGCTCCTACAACTACAGGAACACTGACAACTATTGCTGCTTCCACAACTACAGGGACACTGACAACTACTGCTGCTCCAGAAAATACAGAAACGTTGACAACTACTGCTGCTACCACAACTACGGGAACACTGACAACTACTGCTGCTCCCACAACAACAGGAACACTGACAACTACTGCTGCTTCCACAACTACAGGAACACCGACAACTACTGCTCCCACAACAACAGAAACACTGACAACTGCTGCTGCTCCCACAACTACAGGAACACCGACAACTACTGCTGCTCCAGTAACTACAGGAACACTGACAACAACTGCTTCTCCCACAACTACAGAAACACTGACAACTACTGCTGCTCCCACAACTACAGGAACACTGACAACTACTGCTGCTCCCACAAATACAGGAACACTGACAACTCCTGCTGCTCCTACAACTACAGGAACACTGACAACTACTGCTGCTCCCACAAATACAGGAACACTAACAACTACTGCTGCTCCTACAACTACAGGAACACTGACAATTACTGCTGCTTCCACAGCTACAGTGACATTGACAACTACTGCTGCACTGGTAAATACAGAAACGCTGACAACTACTGCTGCTCCCACAAATACGGGAATACTGACAACTACTGCTGCTCCCACAACTACAGAAACACTGACAATTACTCCTGCTCCTACAACTACAGAAACACTGACAACTACTGCTGCTCCCACAAGAACAGAAACACTGACAACTACTGCTGCTCCCACAACTACAGGAACACCGACAACTACTGCTTCCACAACTACAGGAACACTGACAACTACTGCTGCTCCAATAACTACAGGAACACTGACAACTACTGCTGCTCCCACAACTAGAGGAACACTGACAACTACTGCTGCTCCAACAACTACAGGAACAGTGACAACTACTGCTGCTCCCACAACTACAGAAACACTGACAACTACTGCTGCTCCCACAACTACGGGAACACTGACAACTACTGCTGCTCCCACAACTACAGGCACACTGACAACTACTGCTGCTCTCACAACTACAGAAACACTGACAACTTCTGCTGCTCCCACAACAACAGGAACACCGACAACTACTGCTTCCACAACTACAGGAACACTGACAACTACTGCTGCTCCAATACCTACAGAAACACTGACAACTACTGCTGCTCCAATAACTACAAGAACACTGACAACTACTGCTGCTCCCACAACTACAGGAACACCGACAACTGCTGCTCCCACAACAACAGAAAAACTGACAACTACTGCTGCTCCTACAACTACAGGAACACCGACAACTACTGCTGCTCCAGTAACTACAGGAACACTGAAAACTACTGCTGCTCTAATAGCTACAGAAACACTGACAACTACTGCTGCTCCCACAACAACAGAAACACTGACAACTACTGCTGCTCCCACAACTACAGGAACACCGACAACTACTGCTTCCACAACTACAGGAACACTGACAACTACTGCTTCTCCAATAACTACAGAAACACTGACCACGACTGCTGCTCCCACAACTACAGGAACACTGACAACTACTGCTGCTCCCACAACTACAGGAATACTGTCAACTACTGCTGCTGCAATAACTACAGGAACACTGACCACGACTGCTGCTCCCACAACTACAGGAATACTGTCAACTACTGCTGCTGCAATAACTACAGAAACACTGACCACGACTGCTGCTCCCACAACTACAGGAATACTGTCAACTACTGCTGCTGCAATAACTACAGGAACACTGACAACTACTGCTGCTCCCATAACTACAGGAACAGTGACAACTACTGCTGCTCCCACAACTACAGAAACACTGACAACTACTGCTGCTCCCACAACTACGGGAACACTGACAACTACTGCTGCTCCCACAACTACAGGCACACTGACAACTACTGCTGCTCCCACAACTACAAGCACACTGACATCTACTGCTGCTCCCATAACTACAGAAACACTGACAACTACTGCTGCTCCCACAACTACAGGAACAGTGACAACTACTGCTGCTCCCACAACTACAGGAACACTGACAACTATTGCTGCTCTCACAACTACTGGAGTATTGTCAACTACTGCTGCTCCCACAACTACAGGAACACTGACAACTACTGCTGCTCCCATAACTACAGGCACACTGACAACTACTGCGGCTCCAATAACTACAGAAACATTGAGAACTACTGCGGCTCCCACAACTACAGGAACCCTGACAACTACTGCTGCTCCCACAACTACAGGAACACTGACAACTACTGCTGCTCCCACAACTACAGGAACACTGACAACTACTGCTGCTCCCACAACTACAGGAACACTGACAACTACTGCTGCTCCCACAACTACAGGAACACTGACAAGTACTGCTGCTCCAGCAACTACAGGATTACAGACAACTACTGCTGCTCCTACAACTACAGGAACACTGACAACTACTGCTGCTCCAGTAACTACAGGAACACTGACAATTACTGCTGCTCCAGCAACTACAGGATTACAGACAACTACTGCTGCTCTAATAACTACAGGAACACTGACAACCAGTGCTGCTCCAGAAACTACAGGAACACTGACAACTACTGCTGCTCCCATAACTACAGAAACACTAACAACCACTGCTGCTCCCACAACTACAGGAACACTGACAACTACTGCTGCTCCCACAACTACAGGAACACTGACAACTACTGCTGCTCCCACAACTACAGGAACACTGACAACTACTGCTGCTCCCACAACTACAGGAACACTGACAACTACTGCTGCTCCCACAACTACAGGCACACTGACAACTACTGCTGCTCCCAAAACTACAGCAACACTGACAACTACTGCTGCTCCCACAACTACAGGATCACCAACAACTACTGCTGCTTCCACAACTACAGGAACACTGACAGCTACTGCTGCTCCCACAACTACAGTCACACTGACAACTACTGCTGCTCCCACTACTACAGGGACTCTGATAACTACTGTTGCTTCCACACCTATAGGGACACTGACAACGACTGCTGCTCGCACAACTACAGGCACACTGACAACTACTGCCACTCCAACAACTACAGAAACACTGACAACTACTGCTGCTCCCACAACTACAGAAACACTGACAACTACTGCAGCTCCCACAACTACAGAAACACTGACAACTACTGCTGCTCCCACAACTACAGGAACACTGACAACTACTGCTGCTCCAATAACTACAGAAACACTGACAACTACTGCTGCTCCCACAACTACAGGAACACTGACAACTACTTCTGCTCCCACAACTTCAGGAACACTGACAACTACTGCTGCTCCCACAACTACAGGATCACTGACAACTACTGCTACTCCCATAACTACAGGAACACTGACAACTACTGCTGCTCTAGTAACTACAGAAACACTGACAACTACTGCTGCTCCTGCAACTACAGGAATACTGACAACTACTGCTGCTGCAATAACTACAGGAACACTGACAACTACTGCTGCTCCCACAACTACAGGAACACTGACAACTACTGGTTCTCCAATAACTACAGAAACACTGACCACTACTGCTGCTCTCACAACTACAGGAACAACCTCTGTTAGGTTTAATATGACATTTCGTAATAATTATGATGAAAGACTTAACAATCCGAAGGATCCTTATTTCATTGATGTGAAGAACAAGACTGAAGCGTTGGTGAGTCTGCGGTTGTAATTATGTCATCTTATTAGTATATAGGTCCTTTTTTCTCCGTGTAGTGATGTTGTACAATCAGTATACAGAGAGGTATACAGGGTGTCTTCAGGAATGCCTGTCCAGGGGAAGAGAGCTCCTTAAGGAAGTAATGCACTCAGTGACATCATGCCAGTGTCTCCACAGTAAGGGACGCACACAGGATGCCGCACAGCAACAATGTTTTATCGGGAATCGGGAGAAAATGCACGATCTGCCGCACGTTAACTACACAAGAGGTTAAATCCTCACATGCGTCGGTCCGCATGAGCCTAGACATCTCTCATGAAATCAGTGTCTGCAGCTCGTGTGTTTCTTCCCGTTCCCCCCTATTGTCAGGTTTCTCTGTAGCTTTTATTTTCCTGCTGACACGGCCGTATGAGGACTTGTTTGATGAGACAAGTTGTGCTCTTAATGACATCATTCTTGGTTACACATAACGCATCATGTACCTTTTCTAGTAATTTAATTGTGGAATACGGAGCGAGGGTCAGCCTCTGGATCCCATAGCAAATACCGCCCATCGCATGCTATGCAGAAGTGATTATTCATGCACACGAGCGAAAACCAATTGTTTGCTCCATTTTTGCATGGACTACGCGTGGACATCGCGGAAAGATCTCAGATGCTGCGTCATCGCGAGGCGAAGACACGGTAAAATCAGGAATTTCAAAGAAAAACATGTACTGTGCATGTCCGACGGCAAACCATGCGGACCATTCGCAGTACAGATGAAGATCCAAGAAAGCTGCTGCCGCTCGGGCTGAATTCCAGTGCGGAATCTGGCTCTGCTGTGTGCATGCGGCCTGTAGAGGTGCACTACAGAGAATGGCCTGTAGAGGGGAAAAGACAGGCATCTCTGGTGCCTGAGAAAAGGGAAAACGCCCAGGGTATGGTCAGGAAGTTGGATATAAGGGTGCATTCCTGCTACAGCCAGGGAGATGTTGGCTGAGAGAGCCAGAGAGACAGCTCAGTGTAGCTGGAAGGGCTGTTAGCCCCAGGGTCTAGTGCAGACCAGGAGAAGCGGGAGGTTGACAGGGGTGACCACCCTAACCTCAACACCCAGGTGGGGTGTGCATATGGACTTTGTGTTCCGCCTGAACAGCCTGAGGAGAGGCATACAGCCTGACAGCCGGAGATGGGAGTACCATCTGTGTGGGCCTGAGCACCCTGCGTGGTGCACCTTGTGGGATTATAAGGACTTTGTGTTGCTTTTTTATTTGGAGTGTGCCGTGCCAAATAAAGACTGAAGTTGAGTTTCCGCACGATTAAAGTCCAGTGTGTCGTCGCCGCCCTCCCCTGGAGGACAAACTATTACGGGCCATATACAGTCTTTTTATGTTTTGATGTTTTATAGACACTGAATACACTTTCTTTTAAAGATTTGTTTTTGTGTTGCCGCATTCCAAGAGCCAATCACTTTTTTCCTCTGTCCCCGAAGCTCTATGGGAGCTCGTTCTCTGCAGGATGAACTCCAGTCTTCATTCTTCTCATATGTGGAAAAATAGATACAATTTTGATCACTTTTTATTTAGTTTTTTCCAGAGGCAAGACAAGAAAATCTGCAATTCTGGCAACGTTTTTTTTTTTGTTTTTGTTTTTTTTACGGTGTTCACTGTGTGATATAAATGTTGCATTGTTTCTGCGGGTCAGAATGATTAAGACAATACCAAATTTATATACCGTATATACTCGAGTATTAGCTGACCCGAGTATAAGCCGAGTCAGTAAGTTTTACCACTGGAAACTGATAAAACATAATAAATCGAGTATAAGCCGAGCTACACTCGGGTGTATACTAGGTAAAGAAAAAAATGCAATACTTACCTCCCAGACGCCGTCTGTGTCCCCGGCGTGATGGTCTCCCCGCTGTGTAAGTAAGAGCTGTGATTGGATCGAGCGTCATCCAATCACAGACATTCAGTGATGTTATCCACTAAATGGCTGTGAATGATCGAGCGCCGGCTGGGATTGGCTGGAGCTCGATCCAATCACAGCAGTTACCTACACAGGGCTGACGGCGGGGGAATTCAAAGCTGAGCAGGGAGATGACCGCGAGTAGAATTCTCAAGCAGCTTGCCGCAACGTTGAGGAGACCATCGCGTCGGGGACACAGACACTGGCTGAGAGGTGAGTATTGCGGTTTTTTGTTGTTGTTTTTTTTTACCTAACTCCAGTATATGCTGAGGGGGGTTTTTTAGCATAAAAAAATGTGCTGAAAAACTAGGCTTCTACTCGAGTATATATGGTAGTTTGTTTTTAACCCTTTCCAATCCACTGTCTGACCTGAAAAGACATTCTGATTGAAGGCTGTACAGCTCCGATGTCGGAAGAAGTCCGGCAGGGTATTCTTACTGTAGATTACTGGCAGCTCTGTTGTCGGGAGCCTCTCCGGCATGTCCCATACCGCAGTACTGCCTCTAGCCAGCAGATGGCACCATTGTATAATGGCAGAAAGACAAAGCCCCCTAGGAAACCCTGAATTCAAAATTGGATTGCAAAGGGTTAATATCTTGCTGCTTCTTGATACTTTTTCTAAACAGATTTTGTGTCGTTGTATTGAAAGCCTTCTAATTTGTTTCTTTTCCATCAATTGTGCGGCTTCAGGTTGTTTTGTTTTGCGGGACCATTTGGACTTTCTATTGTTACCATATGGTGATCCATATGACTTTTTGATCACTTTGTATTCCATTTTTTGTGAAGCAAGATATACAAAATTAGCAATTTTTGCCATGCTTTTTAATTATTTTTTTCTCACGGCGTGAAGGTTAAATAATGTAGTAACTTTTTTACCAGCTTTGTGATTTTTTTGGGAAAGGAGGGATTTTGACTTTTTATTTATTTTTTTAATATTTTTTTTTTACTATTTATACGCAATGTGTTTTCTTGTTATATTGAAAACAATAGGTGATGCGTTCTCAAAGATGGGACATGCCAAGATTTTTTCCCACACCGCTGCGGCACCCTGGCTGTTAATCACTTTCTTGGTGACCTGTCATGTTGAAAGTGGAACAAAAGGCTGTCCCACTTAAGGACCTTGGGAACAGTGGGAAACAGGATCCCAAAGTGCGACTGCCCCATCAAGAAGTCTGGTCACATTATTATAGTAGTACTAGTAACGAACGGTGTGTGTGTCCACAGGGAGGGGTCTGGGTGACCCCTCTGGCTTACGTACTATAGGTTCGTTACTACTGGTCTATGAGGTTCCGCCAGAGGCTGTCTCATGGGGCACCATAGATGTCTGACCTGTAAGCCATCTTCATCTCTGGGTGCCATAGCAACCTATAGGGACCCCTTGATCACATCACTGGGGTCCATTAAATGACAGTAGGAAGAGTCCCCTCTTGTTGCCTTTTTACATGCCATGGTTGCATTGACCGTAGCATGTATAGGGTTAAACAGTGGGGATCAAAAGATTCTCCAGCTTCTTTGAATAGACACCGGGCTGTCATCAGACATCCGGACCCCCGTCCCTACTAACACAGGAGACGTATGCTGATATTGTGATGCAGTTCAGTGAAAAGGCGCTACGTCAAAATAAAGCCCATTAATGACCGCTTAAAAAAGGTGTCACTTTGGGGTTAAACCGATTCCCTTCAGTTATTCTTGTGCTGGAACAATCAGCATCACACACATCCAGCCTGGAAAGGCCTCTTCTGCCCCTGGATAGGTATTTCTGTGGACGCCTTATACATCACTAAGGGCTTCTATGAGTTATTGGGGAAATTAACTTGAGTTCTAACAGTCCTTATTGTATTGTATGGTCTCACTGATATCTTGTGTTATGTCCCTCATGTAGTTACTCCCGATGATAAAGAAGACTTACTCTTCCTGTAAGTCAGCGAAAATAACTAAATTCTGGTAAGTATTGTGTATGGTGATGGTTATAGATAACTAATAGAAAGCCGGTCCCAGGACAGCGACTACAGTCTATATACGAGGCAAGTCACATCATTATGGCCACCCGGTAATATCCAGGGTAACAACCACGTGCCGCATGGACAGCAGCTAGATGGGTTGGGAGTGACTCAGTAAGGTGCTGGTAGGTGGTCTCGGGTATTGGGTGCCATGCTGACAACCGTGTATCCCACAGTTACTGGGGGGCGCGTGGCAGAGAATCCATAGAGCAAACACAATGATTGAGATCCCACAAATGCTCAGTTGGGTTCAACTCTGGAGAATCCGGGGGCAGGGAAGTACTTGGAGGTCTCGGTCGTGCTCTTCCAACCGCTGGGAGACATTTCTAGCCATGTAAGTAGTCACATTGACTTGCTGGAAGATCCCATCTGCCCGGGGATCACAAACAGCACGTAAGGCCGCCTGCAGACGGCCGGGTCAGCGCTCACCTTTTCTTCTCCGGACAGACACTCTTCCAGACATCCCAAACAGTCAGAAGAGGACTTCATCAGAAAAATAATGTTCCTTCAGTCCTCTGCAGACAAATCCCTGTACTTCCTACATAATAGCAGTCTGTTTTCCTGGAGAGAAGTGGCTTCTCTGTTGCCCTTCTTGACACCAGGCCGGCCTCCAAAAGCCTTCATCTCACTGAGTGCAGATGGACCAACACCCGCCTGCAGCCATTCCAGAACAAGTTCTGCATTGGTGTTGAACCCATCCCGTAGCTGAATCCTCTTTGGGAGACGCTCCTGGCACTTGCTGGACTTTCTTGGACGCCCTGAAGTCTCCTTCATAACATTTGAATCTTTCTCCTTGAAGTGGGGTTTTTGTGATTAAGTTAATTTTCATGGCAAGGAATGACTTTGTAAGTTATGGCAATTCATCTGATCGCTCTTCATACCAATCTGCCTCATTGCCTCTATAAAAGCTGAAGCAACAAACTTGCTTAAAACGAAAAATTTGTGTCAGATTTAAAACGTTTGGCCACGACTGTAGAACCCGAGGGCCCGTTTATAGGATCCTTCTATCGTTAGACAGGTGGTAAGTTCTACTGATAACGACCTCTTCTCGGATTTAGTAACTATACAGAGAATACATGGGGGATGTGAATATTTGTAGACTATCAGACATGAGTTCTCAGTGACGACTGTTGTGTTTCCCAACCTCAGGAGAGGCTCAACGATAGCTGAAAGTGAAGCCGATTTCCCAAATTCCTCAGTGGCGCCTACTAGTGAGGAACTGGAGGAAAACATTGAAAAGTCAATAAGGCAAGACGGAGGAATGTTGGGAGACTTTGAGGTGTTTCCTCCCAACACGACAACTGCAGGTGAGACGTCCGGGTGAAGTATTTCCAGCGCTACAAGGTCTGACATAAAGTTATATTATTTATGTCTTTTTTCACTGACTTTTTCAGGTTTTTTTTATTTTATTAGTGGGTAAAAAGTTATTTTTTTTATTTACAGTTGTTTATTTTAAATTCCATTGTTTTTTATTGAATGATTGTTACAACATACGTTTGAAAGCATTTTCAGTGCAACATCGTAGGAGAGCCTACATCTCTTAAAACGCCTTATAAAAACATTTGAAACAATAGCAATATACATTGTTCTTTTCACATTTTGGTCAATATTTCAACATGTCCTGCTAATAAACCTTCACTTTGTGATTGATTGACTATACCTATTTTTGAGTATATGCTAATGGAATAGGGAGGTTGAGACAATGGGGGGAGGGGGAGGGGGGTCAAAGCACTTCTCAGATCTAGTATCTTATCATTATCATTATTCTCCAGGCAGAATGCATAATGTTTTGCTTTTATACCTTTCGCTAGTATTCCTGTTTTTTTGTTGTTGTTGTTGTTGTTTCCACTCAGCTAGCCATGTTTTTCATCCAGCTATCCCTGTTACTCTATATATTAGTCTGACCGCTTCTTCCCACAAAGGTGTAATCTTCTTGCATTCCCAGAAAATGTGTAATAGGAAGTGAAGTAGGTCACAACCTCTCCAAGTCCCACTAGGTCTGGGGAAAAGTCTGGGCAGTCTATTGGGAGATACCATCTTGTCACCACATTAAAGTGGACTACCAATAGATTGACACAAGACGAGCCTCTTTTGGCTTCTAGGAAGGCTTTTCACCATTGGGTCGGGGTGAATTTCTGCTTAAGGGTGGATTCACACGAGCGTGTTTATGTGCGTAGAGTTGTGTGCACAAAAACACGCTTCTATTAGAACCATTGGTTCCCTATGGTGTATTTACATGTCCGTGTTTTACAGGTGTGCAAACACATGTACCTGCAAAACATAGGACATGCGTGCACCATAGGTCCGTGGTGCGCGTCAATATTGTGTGAAGCCACCCTAAGGTCCCTTTCCCAATTTAATATTTGGGCTTTTTTGTATTTCTTTTCCTCCTTCTCGTTCCCTCCAACATGTAGATCATAAATAATTTTCAGGGTTGTTTTGTAGAAAAGGGATTAAGTACATATGTGTACAAAGTGGTTGGCATGGAGGTTGCAAAAGAAATGTGGCTATTGATGAAGCTTTTTATCCTAAGATATTGGAATATGTCTGATCTTGGGATATCATATTCATTTCTCAGGTCTTCAAAGCTTTTAATTTTTATTTTACATATATATATATATATATATATATATATATATATATATGTGAAAGCCCTCACTGACTGACTCGCTACTAATTATCTAACTTCCCAGTGTCGTACAAACATGAAATTTGATGCGAGCATTTTGTAGCTTCTAAGTGGGGAGAGTGGGAGGGGCGGCACATTCTGCAGAGGAACATCAGTACATGCAGCCTGAGGAGAATCTAATGCTCCTCTATGTGCATACATATTTTATTCCTCGGTTCCTCTAAAGTAACCACGACTTCATAACATTTTCCATGCAAACAACACGTAAACACCTGTATCAAATTAACTCGGGCAAAGCCGGGTATTACTCATGTCAGCTAGTTATATATATGGTGAAAGCCCTCATTGACTGACTGACTCACGACTAATTTTCTAATTTCCCGATATATTACAAATATGAAATTTGGCAGGAGCATTCTTTAGGTCCTACATAGGAAAAGTAATGGTGTCACAAATTATTCAATGCCAAGTGCAAAGGTAAGTGCACCCCTATGTTATGTAACTTCTCGGTGTTGTACAAGCGTGAAATTTGGCAGGAGCATTCTTTAGGTCCTATATAGGAAAAGTAAAGGTGGGGGGGCACAAATTAATTACTCAATTCTAAGGGCAAAAGTTAGCGAACCCCTATGTAAATATAACTACCAAGACACATCTGGATTAACAACATAGGAGGATACATTCCCTGTAACATCCTCCGTGGGGCGAACCCAATCCTCCATTTCTTCGTTTAATTGCTTGTTACATCTTTCTGATGCTACAGTCATTTCAGGGAACTTCTCTAACTTGCATTTCAAGACAAGCGCTTTGCTTATTTTGCAGGAGCCTCTGCT
Source organism: Eleutherodactylus coqui (assembly GCF_035609145.1). NCBI lineage: Eukaryota > Metazoa > Chordata > Amphibia > Anura > Eleutherodactylidae > Eleutherodactylus > Eleutherodactylus coqui. The sequence goes on from NC_089839.1 coordinate 311,106,538, forward strand.
CCTGCACAATACTGGTCAGCCATCTCACTCTCCATCTGCTCCAGCAGGTCACATTCTTCTGCATCTTCAGGAGACATGGCTTTCTTCTCCATTATCTTTTTCATCTCCATCATCTGACAGCTATCACTCACAAGTTGCTGTCAATCTCTGTTATTTTGCTCCCCAATTTCTTTCTCTTACCCAGTCAGAGCCTCACCTGCTTGAATGATGGCAGCTTCAGTGTCTCTCTTACAGATATACTTCTGTATAACTTCCGGAGCTTTTACACCTTTTCGTGAGCTTATATGTTGAGCTTCCATTCCATTAACCTTCTCCCTTAAATACTTCTGGCGTCATCCACAGTAGATAAACCAGGTTAGCGCTCCTGAGTAATATAGGCAGAATGCTAGCAATGTGTGAAAAAACGTGTATCACACTTACCCGGTGTTTGGCAGAGACCTTGCAAAAGATCCCTACCAACACCCCTTAATCCAGGAAAGCCTGTAAAATATGTTGCCGGTAGGTCCCTTGAAATCCCGCTGGGCTAGACAAGGGAGAGTATCTGCGGATCCTCCGTCTCTCTGACACGAGAGCCGCTAAAGTTTAAAGCTATGTACTATGAAAATAGGATACCGCGCTTCTAGGAACATCCACCTTCTGGCGTCATCCAGGCATGGAACACTTTTCCTCTTCCTCTAGTTGTGCCATGCTGGATTCTAACTGTCTCTTTTCCTCCACAACTAGAGCACCTTTACTTCGGCTACTTGCAATTTCACCGGTGAGTCCATCTCTCTCCTGCTGCACTTATATTCTGGCACACTCTGCTGCTGCAAGCTCTTCCTGTATATGGATCATCTCTACTTCCATTGGCTGTCAGTTTTCTGCACAACCTCTGGACTTCAGCCTCTTTACACTTCATCAAACCGTGAAACTCTGCAAACTTCTTGCCGGGTCTCTTTCAACTGAGAAACCTCATCCTGCCATTATTTCTTCATCTCTGACACCTGAGCCTGAAGTCTTCTGCCAGGTTTCTCTTAGATTTTGCATCTTCCTCGAACTGCTTGAGGAACACATCTCTCTCATCTTGCATTGTCTTCAGGTATGCACTAAGACCAAGCCTCTGCTGTGTCTCTTCTTGCAGCAGCTTCTGGGACTCTTCCATCTGAGCTTCCAGCTCTACAAGCAGCCTGTTCAGCTTCAGACAGCTCTGTCTGCATTCTGTCACTTTTAGTGATTTTTATTTGTAGCTCTTGTAGAAATGCTTCTCTACTGCATTTCTCTTACGTTCAGATTCATACTGGTCTTCCAACAGCCCCTTTACCTCATAGGTCAGCTAAGTATATTTATTTTCCAACCTGTCTTTTTCACCCTTCCAGTTTTCTCCAACCGTTTGGACAGTTCCCCCATAACTAGAGCACGATTCTGTTTAAGGTCATGGATCTGGGCTTCATATTGTTTAATTTCCTCATCCCAGCTTGTCTGTAGCTGGGTCACCAATCTCTCATGCAGGGCTTCCTGTGCTCCCTTAAAGTCCAGTCTTTCTTTCAAGAGGTCTGCTTGCTTTCTTGCCTGACTACAAGCAGCTTTCTCCATTTCCAGCTCTTCCTTGAGCTCTGTTACCTGCAACTCCCATTCACAATCTCTCTGGGCTATCTGCATGTTCAGCTCTGCAACTTGATTGTGTAAATCTGCAGTTTGATTCTGTGCATCTGTAAAAGCTCTTTCCAAATTACAACATGACATTTCCAATTCTTGGGTTTTCATTTGCAGTTTCCTACAGTCCTGTTTATACTGCGCTTCCAAACATACTCTGTGATCAGCCTCAACTCTGGCTACACTTCTGAGGTCTTGTATCTCTTCACGGGCTGTTGAAAGATTTCCCTCATATTTCTTCTTCTCACTTCATAATTTTTTTAGGGCTTTTTCACACTGGACGGTTTTCTGTTCCAGCAACAACCTGTGATCAGCTTTAGTTTTAGGTAATCTTATGAGGCGCCCATTCTCCTCAGCTTTGACTAACTGTCAGTGCCGCCATCTGCTTAATTAGGACCAGTTTTGACTCCCGCTCCTGGGCTTTGCTCTGAATCAACTATTTCAGCAGCTCCTCCATGCTTGTGGAGTCTATTCGCAACTTTTCACTATCTTTTTCTTTCTGGACCACAGGGTCTGCCCGGACTACCTCATCTGTCTCACTAGAAGCAGTCTTTTTTTTCTTTTTTTTTTCTTCCTTGCACTTTTAATGTTTGACGTCTCAATGGATTTCTGGTTGCTGCTAAAAAAACTATTTCCATTTCCCTGAAAACTACAGCTACAAATCCTCTCTCTCCTTCTGGAGGCATGTCTGCGTTGACTCTCACAGGGACGTTAAGTGAACGCTCTGTAGCAACCTGTTCACACTTTGCCTTACTTTGTGGAACATTACTACACATACTAGGCCCATCACATCGAGGAAACATCCCATCAATCCCCACACAGGATACTACTGGGTTAAACGTTTTCTGCACCCCATTATCAGTAACAGGTTCTGGACATATTTTCACCCAATACACACACTGCATTTTTACTAGAACTCTCCGGCAACGAAAGCATTTGGTTATGCAGAAGCCTCCACACATCGGCGTCAGTTCTTTTAAGTCCATATGGCATATAACTGCAGCAGGGTTCTTTTAGATAGTCTCCTGTGACCACCGCCATTTTGACTTGCACAGTCCAAAAAACAAATATATTAACGACAAGTCCATTAACTTGCCTCGCAAACGTCCTCCTCAGTCTCGTCCTTTATTGTCTTCCAAGACAACCACAGCTTCGGCCTACTGGCCCTTTTTTACCGCAGCTTACGTTGCTCCTCAGCAACCAGAGCTTTTCTGCCTCCTGGCCTTTTAAAACTCGGCTTGCAGCTTTGCGCTCCATTCGGTGCCTGCATCCTCCACCATATGTGGCAAGTGGGGGTTACTTGCCTGGGATTTTTTGCTGACTTTCCCCTGCCCAGGGGTGGTAGCACCACAATGACATGCAGAAACATCCAGTAAAGTCCAAATGCTGGTTCCTCCAGCCTTTATTGCAGCATAGCAAATGTGTTCAGCTCACACATACAGTCCAGCATATCAAATGCAACCTGGCACGGTTGTAGGTCACAGCGCACACAGCAACGCATACCGCTTCTTTCAGCAGACCTTCCAGGAAGGCGATGAGTGAGGGGCCAACTACCCAGTGTTCGCTCCTTGCTTCCGGGTCCCTCACAGACCAGCACCAGGTCTACATAGACCTCAGGGCCCCACAGGCCTTAACGAACCTAAGCTTCACAGGCATCAAGGACACTGAGCTTGTGAGAGAGGGGAAATTTAACCTGCGTAGCCGCACCCTTATAGGTGCAGGTTAACTAAACCAAACTGCAGCTGTGCTCAGAGGCCTCCTACAGGCCACTCTTGCTACTGCATTGTCACAGTGTATATACTAAGGACAATCTAACACTCCTCTATGTGTCTACATTAAAAAAAATCTAAGTCACCTCTTTGTGCATTTCCTTAGTAGGAGAAAGCGCGAATGCACTACAGGCATTGAGCCTTTAAGGCTAAGAAGGGGCTGCAACCTCCAGTCTGGGGGTAAATTTGAATAAAAAGAGTTGTTACCTTTTGAGGGTAAAAAGTGTGGAGAGGGGGAGGGGTGGCACATTCTGCAGAGGGACATTGGTACATGCAGTCTGAGGAGAATCTAACGCTCTGCTATGTGTAAACATTTTATTCCTCGGTTCCTCTAAAGTAACCACAACTTCATAAAATTTTTTGTGCGAACAACACGTAAACATCTGTATCAAATTACCTCGGGTGAAGCCGGGTATATCAGCTAGTCCTTAATATATCTAATCTCTCTCTTTTTCCAGGTCACAATTTTTAAGTCGCTAATCATAACCGCCAGACTTTCAATTGGTAGAGGAACCTCTATTCTTGGGAAGGATTCTTTAGTCTGTTCTAGTACTGGAAGCTAAGCTATAATTAAAGCTTTTAAGGTTGGGCGTTCTGGTGGAGAGAGCGTGGGGGCCCCAAGCATACGTCAACAGTACTGCTTTTAACACCTACGTCCACCATGGCGTCATATAAGACCTCTGGGGATCATTCACACTGTCTGCAATTTCAAACTTTTCCACTGTAGCTGGGGCATCCAGAGGAGCTCAAGTTACAGGGAAAAACATCCCCCTGTAGTTAAAGTGGTCATTAACAGAGCTGATCAGGGTCTAATAACACCCTGCAGCTCTGCTATGGCAGGGAACACCTAGTGGTTAGCTGATCACCGAGTCAAATGGCAGAAGTATCCCTTCCACTTTCTTGTTCCACTGTAGTGAGCTCATTAAGCACCATCTAGCCAGGAGAAAAAGAAGGCAGAAACAAGCAAAAACTGCTTCTGCCTTTTCCTCTGGGTCTTCAGCTATGACTAATGCCCCATTTACAGGGACGACTGTTGACTAAACATTCTGCATGAGCGAGTGACTTCACCGCTAGTTGTTGGCGCTCCTGCAGAGCATTTAGACAGCAGACCACCGCTGAATATCGCTCACTTCTCGCTAACTTCTCACTCAGCCTTAACATCCTATGGGAAACTCTGAGCGGGAAGCGCGTAGACGCAGCAAGAAGTGAGCGAAGCAGCAACGACCTCTATGCTGGTTGAAAGTCAGTGACAAATGAAAAGTACATAAATGGTAAACGATGGCTTAGTATTGTGACGTAATGATTATTGCACATTGTAAATCGTTTGAACTAATTTTGCGCGATAATCGTCCCGTGTAAACGGCCATAAACAGCGGAGCGACCGACCTGCTCCTGTTACATTTAAGGAGCTTTAAAACTCTTGCTATCAGGTGGTATTAAAGCCCAGGACCAAGCATAAATGTATCACACTTGGTTCTTAAGGGGTTAAATATTCTGTTTTGCGAGTCATAAACAAGTAATATAACATTCAACCACCAGACAACACCTTGACTCTAAATATATAACTTATGGGCTAAGAATTATTGCTCCATCGCTTAACCATTGATGCCCCAACTTCAGGATAGCCAATCAGCTGCTCTCCACACAACTGCTGGAGTTGGTCAGGAATCCAAAGGGAGCTGCGCCTGCATGACCCCCCCCCCCCCCCCCCCATCTGCAGGCGGCCTTATTCACACCAGCGTTTTTACGCTTTTATTTTGCAGTACTAAAACAGCAGCCAAAAACCGCGATCATGTGACTCATTGGATTGCGATGCATTGATTCACAGGGGTGATCTTCAGGCACATCAAAAAAAAAATTGCACCAGCAAATCTGTAGCCTATTTTTTTCACGCTAAGTCAATAGAAAGGTCTTTTGCTATCATGTAACGGCTCCAATAGACTCCTATGGGACCCGAAAACAAGCAGGGGGGGGGGGGGGTTACCTGCGTTGGGCGCTCAGAGAAAAAGACAGCGGCTCTATTTAAGCAATAGCAGTCATTAGGAGGCTTTCTGCTGACCAAAGGAAAAGCTCATAGAAGGAAACATTACAGGGGTCCGGGCAGAACGATATTACTGTGAAAGCAACAACTTAGATGAAATCACTCAAAATAAGCACAATTTATCCATCTTGTTTTATTTTTACAGCTTTAACAACATCAGTTACAAGATCTAGTACTGCCGTTACCACGACTACGGAGACACTAACAACTACTGCTGCTCCCACAACTACGGAGACACTGACAACTACTGCTGCTGCCACAACTACGGAGACACTAACAACTACTGCTGCTCCCACAACTACGGAGACACTGACAACTACTGCTGCTGCCACAACTACGGAGACACTGACAACTACTGCTGCTCCAATAACTACAGAAACACTGACAACTACTGCTTCTCCCATAACAACAGAAACACTGACAACTACTGCTGCTGCCACAACTACGGAGACACTGACAACTACTGCTGCTCCCATAACTACAGGAACACTGACAACTACTGCTTCTCCCATAACTACAGGAACACTGACAACTACTGCTGTTCCCACAACTACGGAGACACTGACAACTACTGCTGCTCCGACAACTACGGAGACACTGACAACTACTGCTGCTCCCTTAACTACAGGAACACTGACAACTACTGCTGTTCCCACAACTACGGAGACACTGACAACTACTGCTGGTCCGACAACTACGGAGACACTGACAACTACTGCTGCTCCCTTAACTACAGGAACACTGACAACTACTGCTTCTCCCATAACTACAGGAACACTGACAACTACTGCTGTTCCCACAACTACGGAGACACTGACAACTACTGCTGCTCCGACAACTACGGAGACACTGACAACTACTGCTGCTCCCTTAACTACGGAGACACTGACAACTACTGCTGCTCCCACACCTACGGAGACACTGACAACTACTGCTGCTCCAGTAACTACAGTGACACTGACAACTACTGCTGCTCCAGTAACTACAGAAACACTGACAACTACTGCTGCTCCAGTAACTACAGAAACACTGACAACTACTGCTGCTCCAGTAACTACAGAAACACTGACAACTACTGCTGCTCCAATAACTACAGGAACACTGACAACTACTGCTGCTCCAACAACTACGGGGACACTGACAACTACTGCTGCACCCACAACTACTGAAACACTGACAACCACTGCTGCTTCCATAACTACAGGAACACTAACAACAACTACTGCTCCAGTAACTACAGAAACACTGACAACTACTGCTGCTCCAGTAACTACAGAAACACTGACAACTACTGCTGCTCCAGTAACTACAGAAACACTGACAACTACTGCTACTCCAATAACTACAGGAACACTGACAACTACTGCTGTCCCCATAACTACAGGAAAACTGACAACTGCTGCTGCTCCCACAACTACAGGAACACTGACAACTACTGCTGCTCCCATAACTACAGGAACACTGACAACTACTGCTGCTCCAGTAACTACGGGAACACTGACAACTACTGCTGCTCCAGTAACTACAGGAACACTGACAACTACTGCTGCTCCCATAACTACAGGAACACTGACAACTACAGAAACACTGATAACTACTGATGCTCCGATAACTACAGGAACACTGACAACTACTGCTGCTACAACAACTACGGAGACACTGACAACTACTGCTGCTCCAGTAACTACAGAAACACTGACAACTACTGCTGCTTCAATAACTACTAGAACACTGACAACTACTGCTGTCCCCATAACTACAGGAACACTGACAAGTACTGCTGTCCCCATAACTACAGGAACACTGACAACTACTGCTGTCCCCATAACTACAGGAAAACTGACAACTACTGCTGTCCCCATAACTACAGGAACACTGACAACTACTGCTGCTCCAATAACTACAGGAACACTGACAACTAGTGCTGCTCCAGTAACTACAGAAACACTGACAACTACTGCTGCTCCAGTAACTACAGAAACACTGACAACTACTGCTGCTCCAGTAACTACAGGAACACTGACAACTACTGCTGATCCAGTAACTACAGAAACACTGACAACTACTGCTGCTCCAGTAACTACAGAAACACTGACAACTACTGCTGCTCCAATAACTACAGGAGCACTGACAACTACAGCTGCTCCTATAACTACAGGAACACTGACAACTACTGCTGCTCCCACAACTACAGGAACACTGACAACTACTGCTGCTCCAGTAACTACAGAAACAATGACAACTATTGCGGCTCCAGTAACTGCAGAAACAATGACAACTGCTGCTGCTCCCATAACTACAGGAACACTGACAACTACTGCTGCTCCCATAACTACAGGAACACTGACAACTACTGCTCCTCCATTAACAACAGAAACACTGACAACTACTGCTGCTCCAATAACTACAAGAACACTGACAACTACTGCTGCTCCCATAACTACAGGAACACTGACAACTACTGCTGCTCCAACAACTACGGAGACACTGACAACTACTGCTGCACCCACAACTACAGAAACACTGACAACTACTGCTGCTCCAGTAACTACAGGAACACTGACAACTACTGCTGCTCCAACAACTACAGAGACGCCGACAACTACTGCTGTTCCCATAACTACAGAAACACTGACAACTACTGCTGCTTCCATAACTACAGGAACACTGACAACTACTGCTGCTCCAGAAACTACAGAAATACTGACAACAACTGCTGGTCCCACAACTACAGGAACACTGACAACTACTGCTGCCCCCATAACTACAGGAACACTGACAACTACTGTTGCTCCCACAACTACAGGAACACTGAAAACTACTGCTGCTCCAATAACTACAGAAACACTGACAACTACTGCTGCTCCAACAACTACGGAGACCCTGACAACTACTGCTGCTCCCATAACTACAGGAACACTGACAACCATTGCTGCTCCAATAACTACAGGAACACTGACAACTACTGTTGCTCCCACAACTACAGAAACACTGACAACTACTGCTGCTCCAATAACTACAGAAACACTGACAACTACTGCTGCCCCCATAACTACAGGAACACTGACAACTACTGCTGCTCCCAGAACTACAGGTACACTGACAACTACTGCTGCTCCCACAACTACAGGTACACTGACAACTACTGCTGCTCCCATAACTACAGGTACACTGACAACTACTGCTGCTCCCACAACTACAGGAACAGCGACAACTACTGCTGCTCCCACATCTACAGGAACACTGACAACTACTGCTGCCCCCATAACTACAGGAACACTGACAACTACTGCTGCTCCCACAACTACAGGAACACTGACAACTACTGCTGCCCCCATAACTACAGGAACACTGACAACTACTGCTACTCCCACAACTACAGGTACACTGACAACTACTGCTGCTCCCACAACTACAGGAACACTGACAACTACTGCTGCCCCCATAACTACAGGAACACTGACAACTACTGCTGCTCCCACAACTACAGGTACACTGACAACTACTGCTGCTCCCACAACTACAGGTACACTGACAACTACTGCTGCTCCCATAACTACAGGTATACTGACAACTACTGCTGCTCCAACAACTACAGGAACAGCGACAACTACTGCTGCTCCCACAACTACAGGAACACTGACAACTACTGCTGCCCCCATAACTACAGGAACACTGACAACTACTGCTGCTCCCACAACTACAGGTACACTGACAACTACTGCTGCTCCCACAACTACAGGAACACTGACAACTTCTGCTGCTCCCACAACTACAGGTACACTGACAACTACTGCTGCTCCCACAACTACAGGAACACTGACAACTACTGCTGCTCCCATAACTACAGGAACACTGACAACTACTGCTGCTCCTATAACTACAGGAACACTGACAACTACTGCTGCTCCCACATCTACAGAAACACTGACAACTACTGCTGCTCCCACAACTACAGGAACACTGACAACTACTGCTGCTCCCATAACTACAGGAACACTGCCAACTACTGTTGCTCCCACAACTACAGGAAGACTGACAACTACTGCAGCTCCCACAACTACAGGAACACTGACAACTACTGCTGCTCCAATAACTACAGGAACACTGACAACTACTGCTGCCCCCATAACTACAGGTACACTGACAACTACTGCTGCTCCCACAACTACAGGAACACTGACAACTACTGCTGTCCCCATAACTACAGGTACACTGACAACTACTGCTGCTCCCACAACTACAGGAACACTGACAACTACTGCTGCTCCCACAACTACAGGAACACTGACAACTACTGCTGCTCCAATAACTACAGGGACACTGACAACTACTGCTGCTCCCATAACTACAGGAACACTGACAACTACTGCTTCTCCCATAACTACTGGAACACTGACAACTACTGCTGCTCCAGTAACTACAGAAACACTGACAACTACTGCTGCTCCAGTAACTACAGGAACACTGACAACTACTGCTGCTCCCACAACTACAGAAACACTGACAACTACTGCTGCTCCCACAACTACAGGAACACTGACAACTACTGCTGCTCCCACAACTACAGGAACACTGACAACTACTGCTGCTCCAATAACTACAGGGACACTGACAACTACTGCTGCTCCCATAACTACAGGAACACTGACAACTACTGCTTCTCCCATAACTACAGGAACACTGACAACTACTGCTGCTCCAGTAACTACAGGAACACTGACAACTACTGCTGCCTCAACAACTACAGAAACACTGACAACTACTGCTGCTCCAGTAACTACAGGAACACTGACAACTACTGCTGCTCCCACAACTACAGGAACACTGACAACTACTGCTGCTCCCATAACTACAGGAACACTGCCAACTACTGTTGCTCCCACAACTACAGGAAGACTGACAACTACTGCTGCTCCCACAACTACAGGAACACTGACAACTACTGCTGCTCCAATAACTACAGGAACACTGACAACTACTGCTGCCCCCATAACTACAGGTACACTGACAACTACTGCTGCTCCCACAACTACAGGAACACTGACAACTACTGCTGTCCCCATAACTACAGGTACACTGACAACTACTGCTGCTCCCACAACTACAGGTACACTGACAACTACTGCTGCTCCCACAACTACAGAAACACTGACAACTACTGCTGCTCCCACAACTACAGGAACACTGACAACTACTGCTGCTCCCACAACTACAGGAACACTGACAACTACTGCTGCTCCCACAACTACAGAAACACTGACAACTACTGCTGCTCTCACAACTACAGGAACACTGACAACTACTGCTGCTCCCACAACTACAGGAACACTGACAACTACTGCTGCTCCAATAACTACAGGGACACTGACAACTACTGCTGCTCCCATAACTACAGGAACACTGACAACTACTGCTTCTCCCATAACTACAGGAACACTGACAACTACTGCTGCTCCAGTAACTACAGGAACACTGACAACTACTGCTGCTCCAACAACTACAGAAACACTGACAACTACTGCTGCTCCAGTAACTACAGAAACACTGACAACTACTACTGCTCCAGTAACTACAGGAACACTGACAACTACTGCTGCTCCCATAACTACAGGAACACTGACAACTACTGCTTCTCCCATAACTACTGGAACACTGACAACTACTGCTGCTCCAGTAACTACAGGAACACTGACAACTACTGCTGCTCCAACAACTACAGAAACACTGACAACTACTGCTGCTCCAGTAACTACAGAAACACTGACAACTACTACTGCTCCAGTAACTACAGGAACACTGACAACTACTGCTGCTCCCATAACTACAGGAACACTGACAACTACTGCTTCTCCCATAACTACTGGAACACTGACAACTACTGCTGCTCCAGTAACTACAGGAACACTGACAACTACTGCTGCTCCAACAACTACAGAAACACTGACAACTACTGCTGCTCCAGTAACTACAGAAACACTGACAACTACTGCTGCTCCAGTAACTACAGGAACACTGACAACTACTGCTGCTCCCACAACTACAGGAACACTGACAACTACTGCTGCCCCCATAACTACAGGTACACTGACAACTACTGCTGCTCCCATAACTACCGATACACTGACAACTACTGCTGCTCCCATAACTACCGGTACACTGACAACTACAGGAACCCCATCAGTCATGTATGTAGGGTTTAACTTCACGATTCTGAACTCGCAGTACAATGAGCGTCTTTCACGTCCCGAAGATCCCGATTATGTTTCGCTGAAGAACAAGATTGAAGAATTGGTGAGTCTGCAGTCTGCAGGATATCAGGCCTCACTTATCAAAACTCTTTAAGGGTTTGTTCAGATTTGGTGGAAATGCTGTGGAGTTTCCAGAACAGAACATTCCATTGCAAGCTCCGCAGTATTTCCACATCAGCCCATCAGTCCTTCTTGTGGGTTTGGGTAATGTAAGCTATATATAATATACAGGCACATTACATTAGATACGGGGGTTGGTCTGCGCTGTGTGATGTTACTGATATCCCGCTATGTTCCTCCTGCAGGCCCTCCCGGTGATCAGGAGGAGTTACCCCTTCTGTCTATTTGTGATAACAATCTCATTCAGGTAAGTGTTGTTTATAGTGATGATTATATATAATAGTGCATGAAATATGGGAAGAACCTGGAGGACGAGGATCCCGACAGGAGCTGCTTACAGGATCCTCCAATCACCACACAAGCGGCACCTTCTACTGTTAATGAGCTTTTCTGATCCTCAAATATTATATTCTGCCGCTATTAAGTAATCTGGGAAGTTTGATGAATCATAAATGAGTCCAATGTTGTTTCTTTCCCACAGCGAAGGCTCCGTGAAAGTTCAAAATGCCGCTGCGTTCCCAAATAGCTCAGTGGCGCCCTCTAGTGATCAACTGCAGAGTGCATTTCTAGGGACGGTCAGAGAAGACGGAGGGATGATGGGAGACTTGCAGTTGTTTGCTTTCAACACCACGACGGCAGGTGAGACATGAGGATTCATCGGCTCCAGAGCTACAAGGTCTAATATGAAGGGAGCAGCGAACGCCAGAACGTTAGCGGTTTATTTATGGTTTAGTATTAGAGATGAGCGAGCACCAAAATGCTCGGGTGCTCGTTGCTCGAGTCGAACTTTCCGCGATGCTCGAGGGTTCGTTTCGCGTAACGAACCCCATTGAAGTCAATAGGCGACCCGAGCATTTTTGTATAGCGCCGATGCTCGCTAACGTTTTCATTTGCGCAAATCTGCGAAACCTACGAAAGTGATGGAAAAGCCACAGAAACGGATAGGGCAGGGCAGGGGCAACATGCTGGGCTGCATCTCAGGTTCCCAGGTCCCACTATTAAGCCACAATAGCGGCAAGAGTGCCCCCCCCCCCCCCCCCTCCCAACAATTTTTACTTCGGACAAACCCTCATTAGCAAGGCACACCTTAGCTAAAAGCACCACACTACCTCCAACAAAGCACAATCACTGCCTGCGGGACACTCCGCTGCCACTTCTCCTGGGTTACATGCTGCCCAACCCCCCACACACACGACCCAGTGTCCACAGCACACACCAAAGTGTCCCTGCGTAGCCTTCAGCTGCCCTCATGCCACACGCTGGCCTCATAGCCACACCACCCCCATGTCTATTTATAAGTGCGTCTGCCATGAGGAGGAACCGGGGGCACACACTGCAGAGGGTTGGCAGGGCCAGGCAGCGACCCTCTTTAAAGGGGGGGGGGGCAATAGCCCACAATGCTGTTGAGAATCGATGAGAAATTGACATTCGATCTTCCTTCCAATCCTGTGCCACCTCCGTCAGGAGCTGCAAACGTGGTCATAAAGGGGACTCAGGTGCCAGCCCAGCACTTCTACACATCCCCACAATGCAGCAATACTCGGTGTGGGAAGTATGTGAGCGGGCCCTGGGTCAGCCTCTGTCCCAGCAAACACCTTGTGTGGCCCAAGGTGCTGCGGGTGACATAGCAATGGGGAATCCATGTGCCCACACACTACTCATTCTGTTTGGGTGTCGGATACCTCATCGACAACGCAAGGGGTAAATCATCTGCACTCTGCAGCCTGCAGTGTTTTGGGGACAGACAGGTTAAACACCTCTATGGGAAGTCTGTGTGCACCCACAGCATGGGTGGGTCCAAGGAACTTAAAGGCAGTACACATAAAGAAAATCAGAGTGCCCAAACATGGCAGATTTTCACTGCACCAAGGACATAGGCCTCTGCACAAACCCTCAGCAATCGCGGGCATAGAGCGGACTCCGATGCTAGCGTAGCTGCGAACGTCTCATTAGTGCTGTATCGCTCCTCTTGTTTGTCCCATTGCAGTGCCCCGGATAGCTGTGGTAACGTGAGAGAAAATACATGTTGGCTTCGGCCCACACTCCATGCCCTAGTCAGTCTGTTTTTTTTTTTATAGTGCCAGGCAGGTACAACACCGCTATGGGAAGTCTGTGTAAACCCACAGCATGGGTGGGTCCCAGGAACGCACAGACGGTACATAAAGAAATCCTATTGCAGTGCCCCGGATAGCTGTGGTAACGTGAGAGAAAATACATATTGGCCTCGGCCACAATCCATGCCCTAGTCAGTCTGGGTTTTTTGGGGGGCCAGATAGGTAGAACACCACGATGGGAAGACTTAGTGCACCCATAGTATACACAGACCCCTGTAATATTCCTGTAGCAAAGGTATAAGCTGACTCCAATAACAGTTATGTTGCAGAAGTCTAGGGAGACCCCAGTAACATTTCTTCAGTAACAGTATAGACAAACCCCAGTAACATTTCATTAGCAGAAGTATAGGCAGACCCCTGTAACATTTCTGTAGCAGTAGTATAGGCATACCCCCTGTAACATTTACGTGCCAGACGTATAGGCAGACCCCAGTAACATTTTAGTAGCAGAAGTATACGCAGACCCCCTAGTAACATTTATGTAGCAGCAGTACTGGCAGACCCCAGTAACATTTCTGTAGCAGCAGTATAGGGAGACCCCTGTAACATTTGTGTAGCAGCAATATAGGCAGAGCCCTGTAACATTTACGTATCAGCAGTATAGGCAGACCCCTGTAACATTTCAGTAGCAGACGTATAGGCAGACCCCTGTAACATTTGTGTAGCAGCAGTATAGGCAGACCCCTGTAACATTTCAGTAGCAGCAGTATAGGCAGAGCCCAGTATTTGTAACATTTCAGTAGTAACAATATAGACAGACCCCACTAACATTTCTGTAGTAAGAGTATAGGCAGACTCCTGTAACATTTGTGTTGCAGCAGTATAGGCAGACCCCTGTAACATTTCAGTAGCAGGAGTATAGGCAGACCCTTGTAACATTTCAGTAGCAGCAGTATAGGCAGAGCCCAGTATTAGTAACATTAGGTAGTAACAGTATAGACAGACCCCAGTAACATTTCTGTAGTAACAGTATAGACAGAGCCGAGTAACATTTCTGTAGTAAGAGTATAGGCAAACCTTAGTAACATTTATGTATCAGCAGTATATGCAGACCCCTGTAACATTTACGTGGCAGCAGTATAGGCAGACCCCTGCAACGTTTCTGTAGCAGCAGTATTGGCAGACCCTTGTAACATTTGTGTAGCAGCAGTATAGGCAGACCCCTGTAACATTTCTGTAGCAGCAGTATAAGCTGACCCATGTAACATTTATGTAGCAGAAGTATAGGCAGACCCCAGTAACATCCTTGTGGCAGCAGTATAGGCAGATCACTGTAATATTTACGTGGCAGAAGTAGAGGCAGACCCCTGTAACATTTAAGTGGCAGCAGTATAGGCAGACCCCAGTAACATCTTTGTGGCAGCAGTATAGGCAGACCCCTGTAAAATTTACATGGCAGAAGTATGTGCAGTCCCCAGTAACATTTTTGTAGCAGAAGTATACGCAGACCCCTGTAACATTTCTGTAGTAACAGTATAGACAGATCCCAGTAACATTTTTGTAGCAGCAGTATAGGCAGACCCCTGTAACATTTACGTGGCAGCAGTATAGGCAGACCACAGTAACATCCTTGTGGCAGCAGTATAGGCAGACCCCTGTAACAATTAAGTGGCAGCACTATAGGCAGACCTCAGTAACACCTTGTGGCAGTAGTATAGGCAAACCCCTGTAAAATTTACGTGGCAGCATTATAGGCAGACTGAGTAACATTTTTGTAGCAGAAGTATACGCAGACCCCTGTAACATTTCTGTAGTAACAGTATTGACAGACCCCAGTAACATTTCATTAGCAGAAGTATAGGCAGACCCCTGTAACATTTTTGTAGCAGAAGTATAGGCAGACCCCTATAACATTTACGTGCCAGAAGTATAGGCAGACCCCAGTAACATTTTAGTAGCAGAAGTATACTCAGACCCCCTAGTAACATTTATGTAGCAGCAGTACTGGCAGACCCCTGTAACATTTCTGTAGCAGCAGTATAGGCAGACCCCTGTAACATTTGTGTAGCAGCAGTATAGGCAGACCCCTGTAACATTTACGTAGCAGCAGTATAGGCAGACCCCTGTAACATTTCAGTAGCAGAAGTATAGGCAGACCCCTGTAACATTTGTGTAGCAGCAGTATAGGCAGACCCCTGTAACATTTCAGTAGCAGCAGTATAGGCAGAGCCCAGTATTTGTAACATTTCAGTAGTAACAATATAGACAGACCCCAGTAACATTTCTGTAGTAACAGTATAGGCAGACCCCTGTAACATTTGTGTTGCAGCAGTATAGGCAGACCCCTGTAACATTTCA